>NC_133329.1:239212533-239534944 GCF_042186555.1 Aquarana catesbeiana | reverse complement strand
TGGACGACTCAGACCAAGAAAGGGTCACAGGAACCAGGGGCTTATCCTTCTGAATAACTGGGGACGAAACAATGCCACCTATGGTCTGTCCCCTACAGGACCTCAGGTGCAAGCATTCTCCCAGACAGGTAGGATAAGACTTCAGGAAGTGACCTGCCTGGCCACAAAAAACAAAGTCATAATCTCTCCCTCCTCCTAAAGGCCCTTTCATCTGCAGAGAGACGTGTAAAGACCAATTGCATGGGCTCTGCCTCACTGGCAGACTCATTACCAGGAGGTATGGGAGGTGAGGAAGGCACGGGTGGGACTGCAAAACTCAGAGCAAAATGTACAGGAGGCTTCCTTAAAGGAAGCAAGCGTTCCTTAAAGGAAGGTCTCTCTCGGAGTCTGGAATCAATGAGAACGGCAAACATGATCAACCTCTCCAGATCAGCGGGTATATCTCGGGCTGTTATCTCATCTTTGATGATATCCCAGAGACCATGAGAAAAAGCAGCCACGAGGACCTTATTGTTCCAAGCAACCTCTGCTGCCAGAGTACGGAATTCAATGGTGTAATCGACAACAGTTCTCGTACTCTGTTTGATGGACATGAGGCTCTTGGTAGCAGAAGTGGAGTGCGCGGGAACATCAAATACCTTTTTAAAGGAAGCCACAAACTCAGGGTAACTCAGGAGGACAGGGTTTTACGTCTCCCATAGAAAGGTTTGCCCAGGCCAATGCTCTCTCAGAAAGCAAAGAAATCACAAAGCCTACTTTGCTTCTTTCCATGGGAAATGCCTGCGGCAGCATCTCAAAGTATATCCCAACATGGTTGAGAAACCCTCTGCATTGAACTGGATCGCCCCCACATCACTGGGGAAGTGGAATGGAACCAGACAATATTCAAGGCGGGTACCTGCACAGAGACTGGAGCATCAGCAGGGACGGCCTGCAACACAGGTTGCACTGGAACAGCCTCAGTGGGAGGATCCAGGTGAGCAGTGTGACTCAGGGGCATCCGTAACGCTATGGCAAACTGATCCATGCGGTGATCCTGCTCATCCAATCTGCAAAAAATTTTACCAACAAGTGGATTGCCTGTATCTTCTGAATTCATGGCCTTCGCCTACTGTCAGGAACCATGAATCAGACTGAGACAGAAATGTAGTAAAAATCACACTATATAATAAAATGGTAAAATGGTATAAACAGAGCAAGCGTAGCCAAAACATAGCCAGAGTTTGGTAACCAGGACGGGTAATCAGAACAAGCCAGAGAAACAGGAGTCCAGAGATCAGCAAAGTCGGGTGCAGCAAACAGGATCAGGAACCAGAAGGGAAGTCAGCCAAGCAAAAGTCTTTCACAGGAAAACACAGCAGAGAGTGTCCGGATTTGTTGACCAAGGCGAAGGCACAGTAGATCTGATCCATGCAGTTTAAATAGCTAGAAGAGCTAGCTGACGGGCAGTTGAGTCACTGTGGAATGAAGAGTGCTGGCAATTAACAGCTGAGCACAGAGCTCTAAGAAGGAAGGGCTGAGCCCAGCTCTGACAATAACATGAAGTACTGTTATATACAAATCAATTTGGAAGTACTTATTTCAGATGATTGCAAAGTGTGCAAACAGTGTGGCAAGGTGTGGGAAAAGCAAATGACATTCTAGGATGCACAGTGCACAGGTAGTCAATCAGCTTCTAACTTCAGCTTGTTCATTTAAGCTTTGACAAAAAAACTGGAAGCTGATTGGTTTCTATGCACAGCTGCACCAGATTGTGTACTCTCCTGTTTTAGCAATTCAACCCCAATGAGTCCAAATATGGGCAACAAAATTGGTAAAAATTCTGAGGGATAAAACATATCAGGGGAGACTTCAGGAACTTTAAATGTACAGTCTAGAGGAAAGAAGGGAAAGGAGAGACATGATTGAAACCTTTAACCACTTCAGCCCCAGAAGATTTGGTTGCTCAATGACCAGGCCATTTTTTGCGATACGGCACTGCGTCGCTTTAACTGACAATTGCGTGGTTGTGCGACGCTGTACCCAAACGTCCTTTTTTTCCCACAAATAGAGCTTTCTTTTGGTGGTATTTGATCATCTCTGTGGTTAATTTTTATTATTTTTTTTTTACTAGTAATGGTGATGAACAGCGATTTTTATCGGGACTGTGACATGGCGGACAGATCGGACACTTTGACACATTTTTAGGACCATTGAAAATTATACAGTGATCAGTGCAATAAAAATGCGCTGATTACTGTGTAAATGTCACTGGCAGGGAAGGGGTTAACACAAATAGGGCGATCAAGGGGTTAACTGTGTTCCCTAGTGTGTGTTCTAACTGTAGGGGGATGGGAGTGACTGGAGGAAATGACAGATCGTTTTTCCTAGCTAGTAGGAACTCACGATCTGCCTCTCCTCTCCTCATAGAACAGGGATTTGTGTGTTTACACACACATGTTCCTGTTCTGGCTTTTGTGCCCGCAATCGCGCGTGGCCGGCAGTCATCGCGACCACCGGCCACTCGCATCGGCACCCCCCAAAACTGAGATCAAAAACACAGGGACTTGACTTCAAATTAGCAGAAGAAAAGTTCAAAACTAATCTTAGAAAGTATTATTTTACTGAAAGGGTAATTGATGCTTGGAATAGACTTCCAGCAGGGGAATTAATTAAAACATGCTTGGGATAAGCATAGATCTAGCAGAGCTGTTGGATGTTTTTTTTGAAGCGGCATTTAAAGATTATTACAAATGGCGTTTACATTTTGGCCATCTGGTGAGTTTACCCTCAAAGGGGAGAGGCTTTCTTACACATGGTGGTATTTGAGTTGTGTGGTGCACGTGTGACAACATTTAGGATCACCGCAACAAGACTCACAAATTTTCAGAGGGATTATTTCATTGCTTTATCTTTATATGTGTTTGAATTATTTCATCGCTTTATTCTTATGTGTTGAAATCATATAAAAGCTTGTCTTAGCTGGGCTATCTGACATGAGCAAAAAATATGTAGGACTTTTTAATGTAATTTTTTTAGGAATGATGGACCACTTGCTTAGTTTTCAGCTACCACTCTTCTATGTTTATAATAGAACAGTCTAATAATATAAAAACATATGGGGTCTGTAAAGAACAGAGATACATTGATAATAAGGATATACCTTTGTAGACATTACACGCCTAAAGCATGTGCCTCTCTCCATGCAGCAATTCTGTGCCGGTGCCACATAGCATGCACTAGACTTTACCAGCCCAGCAAACTGTCACCTCATCCCAGTGACACTGATACACATATTTAACTCTCTCCTCCTTTATTAGATTTGTATCCCCGGAAGCTGTGCTTTAGTACTCTGAGGCTTAACTCCATCTTTTGTGAGTTCCAGGTTGGGTTCCTAGAATGTCCTGTAACACAACCGGACCCAAGTCGGGTTACTGATCACTAAGGAAGAAACCAAGCACACAGGCTCTGCTACCAGGGACCTCCGTCACCTCTACTTCCTAAATGGCTGGCTGCTATATTGCACTTAGACCCTAGTACTGTAATCACTGATAATGACAGCCCAACACTCAAAGGGTTAACTTAACTGCTCATTATCTTCACACTGTCTCAGCTCCTGATATGCCCATGTAAATTGATACACCATGCCAGTGTTGCCAACCCCCTGAAATGAAATTTACTGGCAGGATGCCAAAATTTACAAACAACACAAAAAATTTTTTTGCTGGCAAAAATCCTGGAATTTACTGGCAGAGCCGCATTTTTTACTGGCACTAAAAAAAGTACCTAAACTTCTAAACAGTGCAAATATCAATATTTAAACTATAAACATATAGCTAGTGCTATTAGCAATGTGTTTAAGTTAAACAAAAGTCAAAAACCAACTTTCTCCATTTACATGAAGGTAAGGTGACTGTAACCCAGCCAGCACAAAGTTCCCCCTTACATCAGAGTCTGCAGGATTCCCCCCTTACAGTGAAACGGAACTCTTATGTAAAGGGTAACACTGGAGATCATGATCTAAGGGGGAACTCTGATGTAAGTATGGGGCTGAGACCACCTTCCGCAGCGTGAATACACCAAGGTAAGGGGGGTGTTACTAATATAAGTAGGAACCTTTGTATCAGTGCCCCCTTACATTATTGTATTCACTCTCCCTTACATCAGCAACCCCCCTCAGATTGGCCTGACCACACTGCCACTGACCTCCGCTCAGGTGCACCATGTAGGGCTCAGTCAGATGGCTCCAGCTTGGTGGCTCTGGTTTTATCCTGTAGTCTCCTCTCCACAGTCCATATGTCTGATTTCTCTTGTGACCCCCAACCCGGCGGTGTTCCCACTCTTGACTCCTCCAAACTCCCCCTCAGAGACTGCAGACATGATACAAAAGATGGTCAGATGCTGCAGAGAAGATACAGGAGGTGGAGGACAGAAGCTGCAGACATGGTACAGGAGGTGGGGGACACAGGCTGCGGACATAGTAAAGGAGGTGGGGGACACAAGCTGTGGACATGGTACAGGAGGTGAGGGACAAAGGCTGCAGACATGGTACAGGAGGTGGGGGACAAAGGCTGTGGACATGGTACAGGAGGTGGGGGACACAGGCTGCGGACATGGTACAGGAGGTGGGGGACAAAGGCTGCAGACATGGTATAGGAGGTGAGGGACAAAGGCTGCAGACATGGTACAGGAGGTGGGGGACACAGGCTGCGGACATGTTACAGGAGGTGGGGGACACAGGCTGCAGACATGGTACAGGAGGTGGGAGACAAAGGCTGTGGACATGGTACAGGAGGTGAGGGACAAAGGCTGCGGATATGGTACAGGAGGTGAGGGACACAGGCTGCGGACATGGTACAGGAGGTGGGGGACACAGGCTGCAGACATGGTACAGGAGGTGGGGGACAAAGGCTGCAGACATGCTACAGGAGGTGGGGGCAGAGGCTGCGGACATGGTACGGGAGGTGGGGGACACAGGCTGCGGACATGGTACAGGAGGTGAGGGACAAAGGCTGCAGACATGGTACAGGAGGTGGGGGACACAGGCTGCAGACATGGTACAGGAGGTGAGGGACAAAACCTGCGGACATGGTACAGGAGGTGGGGGACAAAGGCTGAGGACATGGTACAGGAGGTGGGGAACAAAGGCTGCGGACATGGTACAGGAGGTGAGGGACAAAGGCTGCGGACATGGTACAGGAGGTGGGGGGACACAGGCTGCGGACATGGTAGGTTCCTCCTCTGTCCCCCTTCAGTATGCTTCTGTGTCCCTCCAGTTCACAGACTGTGACAGTGTCCGCCTCCTCCTGTGCCCCTTTCACCTCTACATAGGACAAGCACATTAGTGTCCTCCTCTGCCCCCTTCACAGCTGCTTCACTCCCAGTCCTCCTCGAGTCCTCTGCCATCTTTGTAACTTTGTAAGTCTCCTCTCCTCTGTGCTCCTGTCGCGGCTAGTAGCGAGCAACTTGCGCAAGGCAGAGTGGAACTGCCGCACCGAGAACAAATACCGCTGTGTTAGACTAATACTACAGGCTTCCATTCAAAAATGGCACCGTTACTGCGCATGCGCTGCCCGGCCGAATGTGTACGAGCTTTCCCGAGCTTGAAAAATAAATAGTGAATAAAAAGTATTACTGAGAGGAAAAAGTATATTTGTAGCTAATAGCAATGTCACGGTGGTATAGATGTATTAAAAGAGCTGTAAGGGGAACCACAGGTGCAGCCATGGCAAAGAGACTGGGAAGCAAGGGAAATGGAAGACGAAGCTACAAATATACTTTTTCCTCTCAGTAATACTTTTTATTCACTATTTATTTTTCAAGCCTTGTTTAACCTCGATACCTTTTTGTATTTTCAGATATGTTAAACTTTTTGATATTGTATTAACATTAAAAACATGTCTTTGACCTATTGGTTCCTTTGATGTCAGTTTATGTCACACAGTATTTCTCTTTTGTTTTTTCATAGGCTCTACTTTGTAACTAGGACCCCGTGGTCCTCTATGCATGATTCTCAATTTGTGGCTGGATATTGTGGGCTGACATACAGGCATCTTCCGGCATCCTCATGGACCCTTGTGGACTGCCATGTAAGGGTAGGCTTAGCTCCCTCACCCTGTGTCTCCGCCCACTCCTTCACATGCACTTGACGTGCCCCACCACCGGATTGCATCGTATCTCCGTCCTCCCAGAGCCTTGGTGTGATGGTCGTGGCGCTGGCTCCCCTTCGGGAGGTGCACCGCCAGCGCTGTTCGTGCTTGTACGGACGCCCAGGGCAGATTCCTGTCTGCCCATGGTGTCCGCGCCGCACTCGGACTCTCTGGTCCTTCTGTTTCCATCGGCCGGTGGGAGAGGGATGCGCCTTGGTACCTCCCATTCCACTGCGTCTCGCTCTCCTATTCGCCACCTGGCCCGCTAGCTCCGAGCATGCGCGCGCGATGCATGATGGAACGTGTAGTTCCACGGCACCGCATTGTGCGCAGGCGCGGATGCCTCCCATTCGCGTCCGCACACCTGATCAGTATCTGATCAGATGTGGGGGGTATATCAGCAACCGGCCAGTTCCTCAGTCCCTCTGTTGGACGAGGGACGTGCCTGCTTCCACTCCACACACAGCATCCTGGTAATCCCCTTCTCTGATGATACTTTGCAATGATTCCTTTCTTGTGTACTACTTATAGTGCCCTCTATCATTACCTATAGGAGCTACCTTGGACTCATAACCTACTTTCTTGGCCAATGCTGCTCTCCTCCGAGTGACACTACATGCCATAGGGCTTATTAGGTAAGATACTCTCTGTCCTCTTATTAATTCCACCTGCCCAATAGAATCTATGTTGCCCTAAAACTTCCCTCCCGCATTTACTCTATCTAGGTAGGCACCGTAATTGCAGCCTTCTTTCAAAGACTACCCAATTAAAAAACCTCCAAGCCAGACACTTCATACGTGTCACTGCATCACCATTACATCTTTAGTTGGTAGCTGATTACATTAAGTAAGTACCCTTTTGATGATTCGTGCCTAGTCAAATTTAAAGTAATCATTAGTACTATCTTTCAAGCAATTCATTCTTTCACTCAGGCTCTTTTCCAATTGATCGCCGATTTGGCTTACTCCATCGACTGTCTTGCTGTGTAAGTGTGTATCCACCTGCAGGCACTCTGTGTCCTCTCTATTCTACCTGCTTTTAGAGAAAACGTGAGTTTATACCTTTTCAATGAGATTCAGTTACACTACTCATACACTTATACACATTTTAGCTTTATGCAACCGACATGTAACTATCTCCTGCCCTTTATATGCTAAACTCAACAATTACTTATATAATGTCAATACACTCCATTGCCAGGTTTGCTGCTTACCCCCTGCAGGCACAATTTACGGCGCGGCCTGCTCACTCCCCTGTGGTGACGCCTCCGTGCGGCCTCCCCTTGGCACTGACGCCGCAGGTACGTTTGCATTGCCAGGATCGGTGGGTTCCTTGGGTTGCATGTTTATCCAGCCACAATATTGACTTTTTTGAATGTATACGATGTACTGTATTGATAAATAATTGTTGATTATATGATGTCTTCTATATTTTCATATACAGAACCCCCTTTATATATCCACTTTTTGAGCTCTTGTTCCCTGAAGAAGCCAATGTCTTGGCGAAACATGTAGGAAATTGAGCCCCCTCTCTGTCGGCCACTTCCATCTGGCCGGCTCCATCATATTATGGGTCATATACAGTATACGTATTGATTTTAATGTGTTTATTGTTCTAAGTGTAATTTTTGATTTTTGTATTACCATTAATAAACTTTGCAACTTTTGTCTTTTATAAATTTTCCTTTCTCGTGCTTTTCTTCTACATACCCCTTGACCTGAGCACCGTTATAATCCCCCGTCCACATACCCAAATAGTTATCTGATTATTTTGGGGATGAGGTGCTGCATCCTATGGTACCACCTAGCCACCCTTACATAATCTTCCCTCTGTTTCCCATACACGGGGCAACAACAGCCCCTTAAGCTGCTCTTTCTTTGTATTTACCTGTCACCAATAGGGGCGGAATCATGAACATCTGGAAAATGATACTCCTTCTTCTATCCTGTAGGCACCAGTTAAAACGCAGTATAGGAGTTAATATAGAACAAAGCATCAAAAAATGAATGAATATATACAGATCACCTACATACTGCCATAGTAAAGCTAATTTTTCAAGTATGAATAAAGGTTACTTGACATTTGTTTCTGCAAAACATTTCGCTCCTCTCCACTAAACCCTGACTTTTTAGCACAATCAGCAATGTTAGGAGACCATGGACTATTTGTGATCTTAGAAAAGGGCTTTTTAGGAAAGTGTTATTGATACAGTTTGAATGCATAAATTATAGTTGACCATCAATGCATATATTTTAATTTTTTTAAATGTTTTTATTATTACTATTAGATTTTCATATTATGTCCTCTTCTGTCTGTAAAATACTGATTGTCAACTTTAGGTCTCAACTTTAGAAATTGAACTTTCGAGATTTGAGATTTTGCTACTAGATTTTTTCTTTGTGATATTTAAATACTTCTCTTTAATGATCTACAATTTTTGGCTTCTTAATAATGATCACTGAGCGTGTGCACACCTTAAAGTTACTGAAAATATTTATGATGTGTCACATTTGAATGATTTTAGCAAACCAGAGTTATCATGGACCTTTTGTTTCTGAGAAAAATGAGAAAGATGATAAAAGCACAGTCATTTTTAAGATTTATTTTAGTTTTAGTTTTTTAACTTGCAGAAAGGGGATTATGTAATAAAAGGTCAGTTTCAATTGTTTTCTTTTGAAATTACCTTAACGAGAATACGTTATACTGTATTGTTGAAATAACAAAAAAAAATCATGTTAAATATCATAAAAGCAACCATAAAATCATAACAGCGACATTTTTCTGTAATCCTGTTAAATTGAAGACGTATTTCATTGAAGTTAGCTCAAAGAACAATCCATCTCTAAATGCACTGAACATTGACAGTAAAATCATTCCCTCTCCTGCCAAAAGATTACATGTGAAATTTCTATTAATTGTTTTTTCTTTTTTGCTGTGTAAATTTAGGTTTAGGCACCTACGCAGAAATTATTTTTATTTATAATTTTAGTCAATCTCAGAAGCATTCTTTTAGTGCTTAAATGGCCTTGTACTACTTTTTTTCCCCTTGTACCCATTAATGAATTGGAAGGCCGTAAACACTTCTATACTTCATTCACTTCATTTACATATTAAATTCATCTTTGGGTGAAAGTGTAATGCCCTGTACACACGATAGGATTTTCCGACAACAAAATCCATGTTTTTTTTCTGACAGATGTTGGCTCAAAATTGTCTTGCATACACACGGTCACACAAATCTTGTCGGAAATTCCGAACGTCAAGAACGCAGTGACGTACAACATGTACGAAAATCCTAGGAAAATTAAGTTCAATAGCCAGTGCGGCTCTTCTGCTTGATTCCAAGCATGCGTGGAACTTGGTGCATCAGAATTGTGTACACACAATCAGAATTTAGGACAACGGAATTTGTTGGCGGAAAATTTGAGATCCAGATCTTAAATTTTGTGTGACGGAAATTCCGATGGAAAATGTCCGATGGAGCCTACACACGTTCGGAATTTCGGACAACAAGCTCCCATACAACATTTTCCATTGGAAAATCCTATCGTGTGTACGGGGCATTATAGTGGTAGTTATGTTTGTCATATAACATCCAGATAGAAATCTGGGTAAAATAAATAAGCTATAAATGGGAAAAACCTTTTACCTATATTGGCACTTGCAGAAAAATAAATTACATTCAGGGATAAACTACAATGGCCTTAGCAGTTTGCCTGAAACACTTGAGCTAAAAAATAAATAGCTTTGTTTCAAATTCCCTATATGTGTTCCCATTTTCATATTATACAAAACTTGATGAAAGGCTAAAAGATCCAGCACTCTATAACAGAAATGCAGCGTTTGTTTATTAAATGAAATGGCCATAACAATAGTTTATATCTGCTTTTGAAAAGTAAACATAAGAATTCCATCTGCCTGGTAAAAAGGGTAGAAAATGCCTGCATTACAAGGTGGAAGTTATATGTGCATGTTTTACAGTTTATGCTCTAATTCATAAAAGCAGAATGCATTCTTTATAGACTTGTAAACTTTTTTTTTCAATAAATGTGTAGTTTTTTTAAAGGGCTTTTAGGTTGCTCATGACTAGCATGCTAAAAACCTCTTTCTCTGCAGAGAGTATATTGACTTGCAGGCAATCATATTAATGCCAGAATGTTTAGTGATATTTTCCTGGTGATAGATTAGAGCGTAATGTGCAGAAAATAGACCCATCTTTCAAAGGAAAGCATGTTTATTTATTTCTTCTTTTATTCTAGCTGTTATAAATGCTATTAGGAATAGAATAGCTTTTTATGTGGAAAGTAAAAACATCAGAATGAGGGGCAGTTGTCTCACTGACAGGGAAAATGGATATGCCCCTTTTATCTTTCTCATGGAATAAGATTTAACCACACTTGCCAATACAGATATATGGAAAGGGTGAATAAATCTGTTCATTATAAATACTGTCTGTTCAGAGATCAAAAAAATCTGACAAATTAAATCAACACCACAAAAGAGCATCAAGTTTGTTAAGCAATCGCACTTTATTACAATTAAATACAATATATTGAGGAAAATGAGACAGGAATAAGGAAAAGTTACATCCTGGAGAAATTTATTTTAAAATGTATTAAATTGATCAACCATGTAGATAGTGCTTTTTTAGGGTATACAGTAGGTATGCTGCTCTAGGCTCCCCAAACCTTATTAAAACTCATTGTACACATAGTGGGATCCCAACGCATCCTGATAAGCATACTGCCCACTTCTGTCTGGTCTCTGTGTGCTGGGTGACCGGTACCTTCAGTGGCACTTTTAATTTCAGTTTAGGCAGCACTGACATTATTAAGTCAGAATGGACAGAGAAAATAATTGGTAGCCCCTCTCACCTCCCAGCTCTGTCTAGCTCCCTTCAGAATAGAAAAAAAATTTTCAGGGGAAGAATCCCACTGAGAAGAGACACAGGCGGATAATGCTGCTTAATAAGGGATACATTTTATTAGAAAAATATATTTAATACAAAAAGAGCCAAGACCAGGTACCCACCACCAATACCAAGATCATATTAAAATTAGACAATGTTATCTGTTTAAGAGCAGCTGCATCACACTTCAATCGTGCATGCACACACCTGTAACACGGCTATTGTTAATGGGATTAAATAATATTTGTGGATCAGACTAATGGTTTCAGTGACATGCACCATACATGACAAAGTCCGTCGAGTCACTGTATTTAGATAGAAACCCTTTTAATAAAAAACCCCTGATTTGAAGGGTAGTTGATTGAGTCAAGTTGCTAGTCCCACAGAGACAGCCTTAGTTAGAGTTGTAACAAGACATGTCAGTGTGGAGAGATGATTATAGTCCACAGTTAGTATCCAGCCCAAAGACACAGAAATACAGTTTCCCAGAATGGGATTGCATGTATTCACAGGGTCTAACTGTTGGAAAAACAATAGCTCAATGACGTTGTTTATGAAGTTGGCTAATACTGGCTGAGAAGTAACAAAAAGCATAATGCAAGGTAAAAGGAGGCAGTTAAAGGACCTATGGTCCGCTCACCCGACCATTCATGGAGCGATATAATCACAGTCCTGTACTATCTTTCTCCAGTCCAGGGGGCTGTATGTGCCATCCTGTATGCTCTGTTTGTTGAGCGGGGTCCGTGGGGCTCCAGTGAGCAGTTTGCTGTCAGCACTATATAAGTGTCAAGTCCTCTGGGCCACCATCCGCTTGTATCAGCCAAAGTAGTCACCACTGGCTTCAGGCAATCAACTGCACAAGCACAGGCGTGATGAAATACGTCATCCACGACACATAGAGCGCCTCTGTCGTGATGCCAAATCCGACATGTTTCACCAGGGACTCTGGTTTTTTCATCCTCTGTGGGACTAGCAACTTGACTCAATCAACTACCCTTCAAATCAGGGGTCTTTTGTTAAAAGGGTTTCTATCTAAATACAGTGACTGGACGGACTTTGTCATGTATGGTGCATGTCACTGAAACCATTAGTCTGATCCACAAATATTATTTAATCCCATTAACAATAGCCTTGTTACAGGTGTGTGCATGCACAATTGAAGTGTGATGCAGCTGCTCTTAAACAGACAGCGTCATTTTAATATGATTTTGGTGTTGGTGGTGAGTACCTGGTCTTGGCTCTTTTTGTATTAAATATATTTTTCTAATAAAATGTATCCCTTATTAAGCAGCATGGTCCACCTGTGTCTCTTCTCAGTGGGATTTTCCCCTGAAATTTTTTTTTCTCTCTACAGTATTTTAGGTACAGAGACCGCACTTATTATTATTGGTGAGCCTGCAAATTTTGGGGCATCACACAGGTATATTGAACACCCAGTGCTGTGTTTACTAATAGTGAGTATTGATCTCCCTTCAGAATAGGTCTTCCAGTCCCTATTGATGATTTCACCAGTGAAAATGTTCTTACTTTACACACTTCAAGAGCGCAATACGTATATATGTATATATATATATATATATATATATATATATATATTTGGCTTTGAAGTGGTTTACTGGGGTTATGGCTGAAGCCATATCTATTTTTTCAGCCGACGGCTGGCTTTCTCATGAAAGTGGTCCGAGAGGTTAATGAGCCACTGGAATGCTTTCAGAAGCATGCCCCCTTCCACGGCTTGCCGGTGTTTCTTGGTGTCAGGAACTTGGTAGGAGGCCGAGATGCTGCACACCCCTGAAGGTGACACAGGGGATGTGGTGCCCACAGAAGTATGGGTTGCCTGAATGCAGGAGCTGGTTGCCAGAAACTTGCTGGAACAGGCAAGGTATACTCCAAGGCAGGAGTTCTAGGAAAGTCCAAGAGTTATGGACCAGTAGAGCAGACCAGATAGCTGAGTCGGGAGCCAGGCCAGGGGTCATTCACAGTAAGTAGTCCAAGGTAAGTGTAACAGGAGTCAGCCGGGTCTTTGCACAGGTGACAGGTAAGAGCAGAGTCCATAAGCCAGGCTGAAATCAGATGCAGGAAGCAACAGGAACAAGTCAGGATACAAGCCAAAGAGTCAAGCCGGGAGATCAAGAAGAACAGGTCAAGGCAAATCGTGTCGATACACAGAAAGTCAGATCAGCAGGATATACAAGACACAGGAACACAGAGGGATCTGAAGATAAACCAGCAATGTACCATTGTCAATAGTGGGTTTAAATAGGCAGTGGAACCACTATCACGCTGTGCGTGTGTCGCCGCACATGTGCGTTTGTGTAGGGCAGCCCCCAAATCAAGATTGTTACCAACATGTGGTGAACATTTCATGTCAATAGCACCTTTAGAAATATATTTACCCAGAAAAATGATGATGTGTTAAATTTTTATTTTACCCAGTGTATAATATATATATATATATATATATATATATATATATATATATGCTCATAAGTTTACATACCCTGGCAGAATTTAGGATTTCTTGCCCATTTTTCAGAGAATATGAATGATAACAATGCGATGGCAGATTGTAACTCAAAAAAGAAAAAAAGGCCAAAAGATAGGCCAGGGTCGGACTTTAAACGCACTTTGGACGAGGAATAGGTAAAAAATATATTTTATTAATAACAATTCATTATGCAAATAGAGCAAAAAAAGGTAAAGAATTAAGAACATATATCACACATTAGACATAAGTACATGCGTCAACGCGTTTCGGTGTATTGCTTCATCGGAAAACACTCGGGGGATGTTGGAAAAAACAGGTCTCACTATCTAAAATAAAATACATAGGTAAGACTATGTATAATAACATGTATAAAACATAAATCATCATCATATCCAGGTGACATGCATAACACACATAGCTACCTTGTCAAAAAATCCACAAAAGATAATCTCCCCGCTAGGCATCAAAACATCACCATGTATTGGTAAAGGATTATACTATTCATATATTTGTGACCAAAGGTAAGCTGGAACGATTTACATAATAATGTACATTACCATCACAGCAATCCATATTTCATCTTTAAAAAGGAGACTGAGTTGGCCACTCCAGAACCTTCACTTTATTCTGCTATAGCCAATGACAAGTTGACTTGGCCTTATGTTTTGGATCATTGTTATGTTGGAATGTCCAAGTATGTCCCATGCGCAGCTTTCTGGCTGATGAATGCAAATGTTCCTCCAGTATTTTTTGATAACATACTGCATTCATACTGCCATCAATTTTGACCAAATTTCCTGTGCCTTTGTAGCTCACACATCCCCAAAACATCAGCGATCCACCTCCGTGTTTCACAGTAGGAATAGTGTACCTTTCATCATAGACCTTGTTGACTCCTCTCCAAATGTAGTG
Source organism: Aquarana catesbeiana (assembly GCF_042186555.1). Taxonomy (NCBI): domain Eukaryota; kingdom Metazoa; phylum Chordata; class Amphibia; order Anura; family Ranidae; genus Aquarana; species Aquarana catesbeiana. The sequence continues at coordinate 239,520,507 of NC_133329.1, read as the reverse complement.
TTTATGGTTGTGGCCAAAAAGCTCAATTTGGTCTTATCACTCCAAATGAGTGCCAGAAGGTTTAAGGCTTGTCTCTGTGCTGTTTGTCATATTGTAAGCGGGATACTTTGTGGCATTTGCATAGTAATGGCTTTCTTCTGGCGACTCGAACATGCAGCCCATCTTTCTTCAAGTGCCTCCTTATTGTGCATCTTGAAACAGCAACACCACATGTTTTCAGATAGTCCTGTATTTCACCTGAAGTTATTTGTGAGTTTTTCTTTGCATCCCGAAAATTTTCCTGGCAGTTGTGGCTGAAATTTAATTTGATCTACCTGACTGTGGTTTGGTTTCAACAGAACCCCTTATTTTCCACATCTTGATTAGAGTTTTAAACTTTGCTGATTGGCATTCTCAATTCCTTGGATATCTTTTTATATCTTTTTCCTATTTTATACAGTTCAACTACCTTTTGCCACAGATCCTTTGACAATTATTTTGCTTTCCCCATGACTCAGAATCCAGAAATGTCAGTGCAGCACTGGATGAAAGATGCAAGGGTCTGTCAGGAGTCCAGAAACGTATTGACCTTTTATACACACACACACTAATTACAAGCAAATAGATCACAGATGAGGATGGTTACCTTTAATAGCCATTCAAACCCCTTTGTTTCAATTTGTGTGCTTGTTATCAGGCCAAAATCACCAGGGTATGTCAGCTTTTGATCAGGGTCATTTGGGTAGTTTGTTTTGTCATTATGATTTAAAAAGAGTAAACACACTTGATAGATAATAAATGGCTTCAGCCAAACACTAACCATGAGTGAAAGAAAAGTTTTTGTGTTATCATTCATATTCTCTGAAAAGTGGCCAATAAATCATAAATTCTGCCAGGGTATGTAAACTTATGAGCACAACTGTATATGTGTAGATATATATATATATATATATATATATATATATATATATATATATATAATACACACAGTGGGGACGGAAAGTATTCAGACCCCCTTCAATTTTTCACTCTTTGTTATATTGCAGCCATTTGCTAAAATCATTTAAGTTAATTTTTTTCCTCATGAATGTACATACAGCACCCCATATTGACAGAAAAACACAGAATTGTTGACATTTTTGCAGATTTATTAAAAAAGAAAAACAGAAATATAACATGGTCCTAAGTATTCAGATCCTTTGCTGTGACACTCATATATTTAACTCAGGTGCTGTCCATTTCTTCTGATCATCCTTGAGATGGTTCTACACCTTCATTTGAGTCCAGCTTTGTTTGATTATACTGATTGGACTTGGTTAGGAAAACCACACACCTGTCTATATAAGACCTTACAGCTCACAGTGCATGTCGGAGCAAATGAGAATAATGAGGTCAAAGGAACTGCCTGAAGAGCTCAGAGACAGAATTGTGGCAAGGCACAGATCTGGCCAAGTTACCAAATTTTTTTTGCTGCACTTAAGGTTCCTAAGAGCACAGAGGCCTCCATAATCCTTAAATGGAAGACATTTGGGACGACCAGAACCCTTCCTAGAGCTGGCCATCTGGCCAAACTGAGCTATCTGGGGAGAAGAACCTTGGTAAGAGAGGTAAAGAAGAACCCAAAAATCACTGTGGCTGAGCTCCAGAGATGCAGTCGGGAGATGGGAGAAAGTTGTAGAAAGTCAACCAGCACTGCAGCCCACCACCAGTCGGGGCTTTATGGCAGAGTGGCCAGACGGAAGCCTCTCCTCAGTGCAAGACACATGAAAGCCCGCATGGAGTTTGCTAAAAAAAACCCGAAGGACTCCAAGATGGTGAGAAATAAGATTCTTTGGTCTGATGAGACCAAGATAGAACTTTTTGGCCTTAATTCTAAGCGGTATGTGTAGAGAAAACCAGGCACTGCTCATCACTTGTCCAATACAGTCCCAACAGTGAAGCATGGTGGTGGCAACATCATGCTGTGGGGGTGTTTTTCAGCTGCAGGGACAGGACAACTGGTTGCAATCTAGGGAAAGATGAATGCGGCCAAGTACAGGGATATCCTGGACGAAAACCTTCTCCAGAGTGCTCAGGACTTCAGACTGGGCCGAAGGTTTACCTTCCAACAAGACAATGACCCTAAGCACACAGCTAAAATAACAAAGGAGTGGCTTCACAACAACACCGTGACTGTTCTTGAATGGCCCAGCCAGAGCCCTGACTTAAACCCAATTGAGCATTTCTGGAGAGACCTAAAAATGGCTGTCCACCAACGTTTACCATCCAACCTGACAGAACTGGAGAGGATCTGCAAGGAGGAATGGCAGAGGATCCCCAAATCCAGGTGTGAAAAACTTGTTGCATCTTTCCAAAAAAGACTCATGGCTGTATTAGATCAAAAGGGGGCTTCTACTAAATACTGAGCAAAGGGTCTGAATACTTAGGACCATGTGATATTTCAGTTTTTCTTTTTTAATAGATCTGCAAAAATGTCAACAATTCTGTGTTTTTCTGTCAATATGGGGTGCTGTGTGTACATTAATGAGGAAAAAAATGAACTTAAATGATTTTAGCAAATGGCTGCAATATAACAAAGAGTGAAAAATTTAAGGGGGTCTGAATACTTTCCGTCCCCACTGTATATATATCTATATCGCTATATTCATCTTTTATCCACCATTTGTTTTGTTTGTTAGCCCTGAAGAAGGGGGAGTCTATTACCCTGAAACTAATTGGCTTGTTGTACATGTTGCTACTTTTTAATAAACGTCTATGAATAATACTTTAAAGTTGCATCCCTCTGGACACTGGGCTCTCCTTTCATTTTATCCAAGTCTACATGCTGAAATGACTGTAAGGTCGCACAGAAAAGGCAGCAGCCCAATCCCCAAGAGGGCCCATCGCCACCACCCATCACTGAGCACTATCCACCGGAAGGCATTCCTTCATTTTTACCCACACGAATACCCATCCAGTACCAGTGACCAATCCTGTCAGTCCAGAGCAGTCTCCAACACAAACCTGAAAAAGACGTTGTCTGGATGGGAACATATACTGCTCTAAAACCTGGATATATCTTTCAGCAACCTTTCCAGACATGTATGCTGCCCATTCAATACCCACTAATGTACCCTCAAACCATCAGAGATGCAAGCTTTTTGAACTGAGTGCTGATAACAACCCGGAATGTCCCTCTCCTCTTTAGTCCGGAGGACGAAGTGCCAATTATTTTTTTTATTTTTTATTATTATAGTGACCAAAGATATTGTTGAATTTTGATCTTTTATTTTTCATTTTAATTTTTATTCAATTTTTTTATTTCATTTTAATTTCATACCTGTTTAAACTATGGCCACAGCTTCCGCTAGTTAACTAGACTTTGAAAATGGGTTGGTGATTAGGGACCCTACCTAACCCCTCCCTCATCATACTGTAGACCCTTGTGACAGCATTCCAATCTTGTGAGTGGATTCTCACTCATCAAACACTGAAATTTGGAAAGAAGGTGGTCTGTCAAATATCCCTTTATACCCCATAGTACTGGCTCTTTTACTTCTACTTCAGGAGCAGTCAAGGGCAGGCACAACAAACAGAAACCTTTAGGTGCTTGCTACACACCCTGACCAGTAGGGATGTAAATGTGTACAGTGCGGGTTTGCTGTAAAGCCCACTTCAGTTTTTTTTTTTTTATATATATTTCTGTGAGTCTACAACACACAATATAGAATTTCAAGACACCTTCTCTGCCAGCATCTCAATGGCCTCTTCTCATTTATTATCTTCCTAATTTCCTTAGCACCAAAATTAGGCTAAGAATGGTGATGTGAATTTAGTGTGCCAATCAGACTTTAGGATTCTACACACTTCTATAATCCTAACATTTTTTGTGCACTGGGGACAAGAGAAGAAGGTGTTTACATGGGCTGACAGAGAAGGAACAAGAATGACTGCTCACTTGTGTTGATGTTGGTTCACATATTAGTGAGCAGTCCAGAAATGGGTAACAGGCAGGGTATATGAATCACAAAAGTGGCTGTTTGCCCAGATCTCAATGTTAAGGGCTTGGACCTTAAATTAATATATTTATTTATAGTCAAAGTCTGATTGGCTGAATTTCTTGGGGACTACAGTAGCAAGACCCATTATCTACAGTTCTAACCTGCATTTTCCTGTTCCTTTATAATATAAAATAATGATCTGACAGGAAACCCTCTTGTAATAGCTCAATATTAAGTGTCGTGATTCCATATCCCATATCACATGCCTTGTCACAGCTAAAATTATTCAAACAAAATGTTGTCTTGTCCCCTAAATCAGTTTTCCCATTTTCCTATTTGAGTGAATCAACGTCAATATTCTTTTCTTATATATTTATACTGTTCTTAGCCTTAACAACTTATCTTATCTTACTAGTTCATTTACTTGTGCTCTTCTGGTAGACAACTTCTCAAATCAACCTTTATCCATTAACGAAACTCTTACATGATTTTCCCCTGAGCCTCGTGTCCTCAAAAGACAGAGCAAAACTTTATGTGCCTGCATTAAAGGCGCATCACTTTTTATACTTTGAGCATTAATTTATTTATGATCTTTTTAGAAACATATTAAGGCAGAATGAATATAGCTCTCTACTTGAGATCTTAATTAAAAATCTTACAAGAGCACAATATTTTTTGTTATATGGTTTAATACAAACATACAGCATATTTGTATTAGGTCAAAAGTAATTTAATTAGTTGCTGTAAATGATGGAACAGCCATTATTCTCCATGGCCATGCAAGCTACCTGTTTTTTGTAGAGTGTCTGGACTGATTGAGTAATGGATGTAAGAAATCTTTTATAGTAGTGGGCAGAAAAACTGAATTATTTGCCTGTGAGGTCTGTATGCCATATGATAACTAATTTTCCGGGATATTGTGCACTCTTCTGCACTAAAGGTTATTGGACCAACAGACAGGAAACAGCAGGATTGGTTTGATGAAAACAATAAAGAGATCAAGGCCCTACTTGCTGAAAAGCACCGCCTTCACCATGCTCACCAGAATGACCTGTCAACAGCTAAGGAAAATGCCTCCAACAACACTTGCAGGATCATACAGAGCAAGCTTCGCAAGATGCAGGGCTCCTGGTTGAATGCCAAAGCAGATGAAATTTAGAAATTTGTTTATGGAAACAATGCCAAATGGTTCTACGAAGCCGATCCTTGTATGGACCTCAGCCCTCAGGGAGCTCCTCTCTACTGAACTTAGATGGTGCAACTCTCATTACTGAGAAGACTCTGATTCTACAGCGTTGGGCTGAGCACTTCCAATCCATACTGAACCACCCATCCTCCATTCATAATGAGCCGATTGACAGAATGCCCCAGGCAGAAAACTACAGCCTGGACAGCCCACTATCAGAGGTTGAAACCTTACAAGCTGTCACATACCTGGTGGTGAGCCTGACGTGTAGAGGAAGGCCTCCCGTACAACTCTGGCTCTAGGGCCGCTGGTAGTGGGACAGCTGGCGCTGGAGCACGGTGGAGTAAGAGTGCCTAGGGAAAGTCCTGAAGTCTGTGTAAGTAGTTGCCAGGAACACACAGGTGGGCAGCTGGACTTGACTGGTAGCAGACAGGAGCGTAGCTGGATCACTGGCAGGTCTCGGCAGCAGGGAGACAGATCAGATGTTGCAGCTGGCAGGAACGTAGTCAGGTCACAGGCAGATTTGGCAATGGCTAGGCAGATCAGGTACAACAGCAGGCAGGAGAGTAGTCTGATCACAGGCAGGTTTGGCAGCAGGTAGGCAGATCAGGTACAAACAGCAGGTAGGAGAGTAGTCTGGTCACAGGCAGGTTTGGCAGCAGGTAGGCAGATCAGGTACAAACAGCAGGCAGGAGAGTAGTCTGGTCACAGGCAGGTTTGGTGCCAGTTCTGATAACAGGCATGCACGGGCGCACGCGAAGGCACATGCGCATTTACTGATGTGCCCGTAGCTGTTCTGTGAATACCCTGCTGGTGCCTGCGCACTGGTGTGTGCTTGAGAGCATCAGCTGTACTCTGCGGATGACTTCCCTGACACAAGCCTTCAGCCAGCTGTCCAGAGGCAAGGCCCCAGGATCTGATGAGATTCCAGTGAAAATCTATAAGGCTGGTGGTGCAGTGATTATTGACAAATTTATTCAGCTGTTCCAGTCCTTCTTGAATCAAGGATCCATCCCTCAGGAACTAAGACTCGTCTATTGTACACCTCTATAAGAGGAAAGGAAAGTGTCAGGTCTGCGATAATCGGAGGAATATCACTGCTAACACCGCAGGCAAGATCCTTGCACGAGTGTTGCTGAATTGCCTGATTGACCACCTGTAACAGGGTCTACTGCCCGAGACACAGTGCAGCTTCCGCAAAGAGCATGGCATGATGAACATGATTTTTGCAGCCCGTCAGTTCCAGGAGAAGTGTCAAGAGCAGAATCGTGAACTGTACACCATCTTCGTGTATCTCACGAAGGCTTTTGACACTGTCAGTCGTGAAGGTATGTGGCGCGTCATGTAGAAGTTTGGGTGCCCTGACAGTTACATCCCAATCGCAATTCAGTTCAACGACGGAATGACAGCTCATGTTCTGGATTACGGTGAAGCTTCAGAGGCCTTTCCCGTCACAAACGGCATCAAGCAAGGGTGCATGCTAGCATCAAACCTGTTCAGCATAATGTTTTCAGCCATGCTGTCAGATGCCTTTCAGAACAGTTCCTTGGGACTCGGGAGTCAGCCTGAGATACAGAACTGATTGGAAACTGTTCAACCTGCGAAGACTCCAGGCTGTCACCAAGATAAAGAAGATTGTGCTATGTGAGTTCCTTTTTGCTGACGACTGTGCCCTGAATGCTGGAACAGAGCAGGAAATACAATCCAGTATAGACAAATTTGCAGCAGCATGCAACAAAATTGGCCCCTTTAGAAACACAAAGAAAACCGAAGTGATGCACCAGCCAGCTCGGAAAGCCAAACTCCAAGAGCCCACCATCACATTGAAGGGACAAAAGCTGGAAGCAGTGGACCAATTTACATACCTTGGGGCAGCACCCTCCCTGCATAGTTGCAAAGGCAAGTTCCGAATTCAGCAGACTGTGGACCAATGTGTGGGACGGACTTGGAATAAGCCTACAAAGCTTAAAGTCTACCGGGCAGTAGTGCTAAGTACCCTGATGTATGCCAGTGAGACTTGGACTGTATACAGGAGGCACTCTAGGCATCTGAACCACCTCCACATGACTTGCCTACGCAGACTTCTGAGAATCCAGTGGCAGGACAAGGTGCCAGACACAGGCCTGTCATCAGTTCATACCCTGCTGATGAAAGCCCAGGCACGCTGGGCAGGCCATGTCGCAAGGATGCCAGACCACCACATCCTCAAACAGCTCCTCTATGGTGAGCTGTCTCAAGGAAAGCGATCACGCGGGGGACAAAAGAAGCAATACAAAGACATGCTAAAAGCCTCTCCCAAGTCCCTGGATATCAACACCACCTCCTGGGAAACTCTGGCACAAGACCAATCGACATAGCGCATGCTGATCCACCAAGACTGTCAGACATCTGAGTCTAGAAGGACAACCATAGCACAAGAGAAGTGAGCACTCCATAAAACCAGAGGTGGTGCCCACACATATCTGCCCAGTATGTGGCAGAACATTCCATGCCTGTATCGATCTTAACAACCACCTGTGGACACACCATGGACAGCCACCAACCTGTTAGATGTCAGGTCCTCTTTGAAAATGACGGACGAACAATAACAAAAGTGGAAAATAGAGGGAACTAGGATTTTAAAGGTGCAAAAGGGTGACACAAAATTTATGTAAAAAAGTTCACATTTTATAGAAAAGTTGATAAAAACATATTAATAAAAAGAGTTTACATTCAATGTACTGAAACAATCTTTAAATAGTGCAACCGAAGGATTCGTTTCTCAACATGTTTCACCACACACCGTGGCTTCTTCAAGAGAGTAGTATCTATCAGGCACTAAGAAAACAATACAGTAAATTACAAAATATGCAACAATCAAAAAATCAGTATAAATACAAAGCAAAAATAATATCACACATCCAAACTGCCAATGCAATAATTAAGCCAAATATGGGATCTGTTTACCTGTATGCAGGTCTTTCAAAAAATTGAAATAGCGAATTGAATGCAAACTTGAATAGTTAAGCTACTTAAATCGGGAAGCAAACCCAGCCAGAGGATCAACTGATGACCACAGAGGGTAAGTAAAATCGCATTTTTAACTGACGAAAGAGGTCCTATAATGTGAGTGGAGAGAGGAATGAAGCAATCTTTAGTTTAAGTCTCTTAATTCTTTGTTTTATTTTTTATATATTTATTTTTTATTTTTTCTTTCTGAAAAAAAAAAAAAAAATATGTAAATAGAGAAATCTATACCTGTAATAAAGGACTGGCTTAAAACCAAAAGGTCCAAGTTGTTTGACTGCATTAATTTGTGTTCTTTCCAAGACAAAGCCCCAAAAAGAGGGGAAGAAAAGGACAACAAAAAAAACTAAAAACAACAGCACGATTTCAGTCAGAAGACCCTAAACTAAAGCAAGGGTTCCTGAAGGATTGGTCTAGAATCTCCTCAGAATAGCATGAAATACCTGGATCAGATGATATGTATATAAAATGACATCCTCCTCCTCTCAGGCTGGATCTCTATTGAACCATCACCAGAGTGTTTAAATTCCCTCCCCCTCTCCAAATTTGGCACCAAAAAACGGCGTCAAAACCTAGGGGAGGTGCGGACCCTGCAGGGGCATCTACCAATAGGCAGTAAAACCAGAAGTGACACTTCTGGCTAAAACAGGAAGAGAAATACATCAATCAAATCAGTATAGTCAATAATGCTAGGCACACCGGAAGTGACACTAGGTGGTGCACCGGAAGTGACCAAGCAACATCTCTAAGACTGTCAGCAATGATGTGAATGACCAACCTCTTCAGGTTGCCGTGGGGCATGCTTGTCCTTTTTTTCTGCTGCTGGTCGTGTTATTGAGCCAGAACATGCAGAAGAGTTGGTAGAGTGGATAACAAAGCTGCCCTCATCCTCTGTCACCCAGGCTCAGTAGTTTGCCTTCCAACGCATCTGCCAAAGTGGCCTATTTCACTGGTTCCTTGTCCACAGTCACTCCTTTCGTAGCCCTACAATCATTCACGGAGGAGTCCCCAGAATTATTCGACCACAGTTTTGGGTACATGCTGCTAGAGGATGCGCAGCAATTTGAAGTCTCTAATGTTGATTCCCAGGTTGAGGAAGGGAGTAACGTGAGCCTAGAGAGAGGAGGTGCCCAAGAAGGACAAGAAATTGGCAGTCATATTCCCACAGCTGCAGCGTACTGCCAAGTTTGCTCCGGTGACGAGGAGGGAGGGGATGATGAGGTCACTGACTGTACTTGGGTGCGTGAGAGAAGGGACAAGGCGGAGGCACAACAATGAGGCAGGATGTCCTCTAGGGGGCAGCTTAAGGGCTGCCACCCTATTGCATCACGCCACAGAGTTCCGCAGGTGCAGGGCACTGCTGACTCCCCGCTGACTTTTAAAGGTTCCTTGATGTGGGCCTTTTTCGACATGTGTGCAGCAGATTCACCTTTGCTGTTTGCAACCTATGTTTGAAGCGGATCAAGCATGGCCAGAACAGCAGCCACTTGGGCACCACGTGCTTGACCAGACATATGACGACCTGGGATCTCCAACCCTACTATACCTCCAGTCCTCTAAAAAACCTGCACTGAGAGGAGTACTTGCAGCCAATCTGCTAATAGTACACTACCATCCTTTTTTAGCAGGCAAATTTCCCTACCCCAGTTGCTGAACCGTAAAAAGAAATTTGGTCCCAGCCATCCACATGCTCAGCGTCTAAGTGCTAGCTTCGCCAAATTGCTAGCACTGCAACTGCTGCCTTTTCAGCTGGTAGACTCTGCCCCCTTCCGTGAATTTCTGGAATGTGCGGTACCTCAGTGGCAGGTTCCAAAACGTCATTTCTTTTCACGGAAGGCCATTCCGGCTCAATACCGGCATGTGAAACGCAATGTTTTGGCCTCAGACAGAGCAATCAGCAGTAAGGTGCATATTACCGCTGACTCATGGTCCAGCAGGCATGGGCAGGGACGTTACCGTTCCTTTACGGTGCACTGGGTAACTGCTGGCAGCTGGGAAGGATGCAGGACAGGGTTCAGTGTTGTTGGAGCTTGTTTCACCACCACACCTCCAAAATTTTAGTGGTGATTCTGCCACAGCTCTCTCCTCCACCCCCTCCTCTTCTTCCTCTATGGCCTCTTCTGCAGATTTGTCCTCTGAACCAGCGGTGCTCCGTAAGCGTTCAAGGGGCTGCGCCAGTAGTCAGGCTAAAAGATGCAATGCAGTGCTTGAGTTGGTCTGCCTAGGGGACAGGAGCCACACTGGGGCAGAGGTTCTGTCAGCTCTGCAGGGGCAGGCTCAGAGGTGGTTGATGCCATGCCAGCTTCAGCCAGGAATGGTTGTATGTGACAATGGCACCAACCCTCTCTTCGTGCTCCAACAGGGACACTTGACCCATGTTCCATGTTTGGCACACATCCTGAATTTGGTGGTGCAGCGGTTCTTGAGCAGGTACCCAGGCTTACAGGATCTCCTAAGGCAGGCCAGAAAAGTCTGTGGTCATTTCCGCCAGTCATACGATGCCAGTGCTTGGCTGGCTGACATTCAAAGGGAATGCAACCTGCCCACCAACCGCCTCCTTTGTGACATGCCCACCAGGTGGAACTCAATGTTGGCAATGCTGCAGCGGCTGCACACACAGCACAGGGCAATCAATGAGTATCTGTGCGAGTATAGCACCAGGACAGGGTCAGGGGAGCTTGACTTCTTTTCGCCGTGCCAGTGGCTACTGATCAAGGATGCATGCACAGTCCTGTCACCATTTAAGGAGGCCACAAGGATGGTAAGCAGCGACAATGCATGCATCAGTGACACTGTCCCTCTAGTCTTCCTGTTGGAACACACGCTTCATGGAATCACGGAGAGGGCACTTGAGGCAGAACAGCGGGAGGAAGAGGAGGACTTCTTTTCCTCTCAAGGCCCCCTTTATCCAGATAGCATTCTTTCGGGCCCGCCAAACAGATCATGTGATCCAAATGCCTCTGCAAACTTACTCTGCTTGGCCTCCCTGATTCTTCAAAGCCTGCGAAAGGACCCTGGGATTTGTGGAATCAAGGTGAGGGATCATTACTAGCTGGCAACCCTTTTTGATCTACGTTACAAGGGTAAGGTTGCAGAACTCTTCCTGCCTTAACAGAGGGAGCAGAGAATGAAACATCTTCAGGAGGTCTTAAAGAAAGGTTTGTGCAACGTATTTCCAGACCCTGGGAGTTTAACATTTCCTGGTGCTGGACAACGTGTTGCTGAGGCTTTGTTCAGTCAGAGGAAGAGTGGTGGAAAAGGTGGCTGGCTGACTGATGCCTTTAAACAATTTTTCAGTCCTCAGCACCAAGGTCTGATTGGTTCAAGCAACCATCGCCAGTGTCTGCATTACATGGTGCAGGAATATCTAGGGGCAAGAGCAGACTTAGAGACCTTTGCATCAGAGCATCCACTGGGTTACTAGGTCTTGAGAATGGACCACTGGCCAGAACTTACTCAATATGCAATTGAGCTACTGGCCTGTATGCTTTCTGAATGCACATTCAGTGCTGCTGGAGGGTTTGTAACGGATCAAAGAGTGCCTGTCCACAGACTCCATTGATAGGCACACATTTATAAAAATGAATCAGTCTTGGATCAGCAGCTATCAAGCACCAGATGCTGATGTAACTGATTGAATTTGCTATGGATGTGGGATCCCTTGAAGATTGCCTGTGCTGATTATCATATTCCTCCTCAATCTTGATGATGCTAGCTTCCAACAATATTTTTGGTTTAGGGCACCACCACCACCACCCAAGGCCCAATTTTTCTGCCCTGTTTAACAGGTGCATGTAATTACAATTTTTGATATAATATTTCACAGCAGGGCCCATTTCTGCTCCCAACAAGAGTATCTGTGAGGGGTTTGTCAGGGCTGGGCTCAGCTCTTCCTTCTCTGAGCTGGCCGCTCAGCTGTCGGCTAATTGCCAGCTCCTATCTCACCACAGTAGCTGTTGATGATATCCTGCTGGTCAGTCCTGCCTACTTAAGCCGTCCAGCCCAGAGGATCTCTGCCTTTGCCTTAGTCAACATCACAGAGATGCTCTCCTGCATTCCTGTTAAAAGTCTTGCTTGGTTGACATCCCCTCTGGCTCCAGATCCTGCTTGCTGTTTTACTACACTCATCCCTGACATTTTGGCTTGTCTGACTATACGTTCCTGTTCCTGTTCCTGAACTCTGGCTATGTTTTGACTATGTTCTGTTCTATTTACTTTTATAATTAAACAAGTGTGATTTAACTGTACTTCTGTCTCGGTCTGATTTTATGGTTTCTGAGAGTAGGCGAAGGCCATGAATTCAGAAGATACAGTCAATCCACTTGTTGGTAAAATTTTTTCCAGATTGGATGAGCAAGATCACTGCATGGATCAGTTTGCCATGGTGTTACAAATGCTCCTGAATCGCACGGCTCACCTGGAATCTCCCACTGTGGCTGCTCCGGTACAACCTGAGTTGTAGGCTGTCCCTGCTGCTGCACCAGTCTCTGTGCAGGCACCCACCTTGAGTATTACCTCTATAAGAGGTATGTCTGGTTTTCGCTCCGCTTCCCCAGCAATTTGGTGGATGGTCCAGTTAAATGCAGAGGGTTTCTCAACCAGGTTGAGATATACTTTGAGATGCTGCCCCAGGCATTTCCCACAGACAGAAGTAAAGTAGGTTTTGTGATATCTTTGTTTTCTGAGAGAGCCTTGGACTGGGCAAACCCTCTATGGGAGACGCAAAAACCTGTTGTCTTGAGTTACCCTGAGTGTGTGGCCTCCTTTAATAGGGTATTTGACATTCCCGCACACTCTGCTTCTGCTGCCAAGTGCCTCATGTCCACCAGAGTACGAGAACTGTTGCCGACTACGCCATTGAATTCCGTACTCTGGCAGCAGAGGTTGCTTGGAGCAATGAGGCCCTTGTGGCTGCTTTTTCTCATGGTCTCATGGATTCCATCAAGGATGAGATAGCAGCCCAAGATATACCCACTGAGCTGGAGATCACGTTTGTCATCCTCATTGACTCCAGACTCAGAGAAAGACTCTCTTTTAAGGAGCGCTTGTGGAAGCCTCCTGTACATTTGCCTCCGAGCTTTGCAGTCCCACCCATGCCTCCCTCACCTCCCATGCCTCCTGGTACCTAGTGGGTCAGTGAAGATGAACCCATGCACCTGGGCTTCACATGTCTCTCTACAGATGAGAGAACCTTGAGGAGGAGGGAGAGATTGATTGTGCGTTTATTGTGGCCAGGCAGGTCACTTTTTGAAGTCTTGTCCTACCCGTCCAGGGAACGCCCGAACCTTGAGGTCCTGTCATGGACAGACCTTAAGTGGTGTTGTTTCATGCCCAGTTATCAAGAAGGATAAACCCCTGGTTTTGGTCACCCTTTCTTGGGCTGAGTCGTCCGTCGAGATACAGGCTCTTATCGACTCTGGGGCTGCAGGCCTATTCATTGATGCTGCCTTTGTATCGAAGCACTGGATTCAGCTGTAGCTGCTTGACACTCCATTTGCCATTGAGGCTCTTGACAGGAGACCCCTACAGCCTGCCCATGTGGCTCATGAGATGGTTCCATTGTCCATGGCCGTAGGGGCTCTTCACAATGAGATAATCCAATACCAAGTTATTTCCTCACCTAAGTTTCTGCTGGTTATTGGTTATCCTTGGTTACAGAGGCACAACCCCTCTTTTGATTGGCTCCATACTGAGGTTCTCTCCTAGTCACCACAATGCAGTAAGACATGTTTCCAGAAGGTAGCCAAGGTCCTGTGCACCTCTTCACTCTCCTCCCTGCCGGGATAGTACCACAATTTTAGCGATGTCTTTGACTAAGGTCAAGCCAGTAGTTTGCCTCCACAGCGGCTGTATGATTGTGCAATTGATCTCCAACCTGGTGCCTTTGTCGGTCTTGGAGGATAAGGCATTGGAGGAGTATGTTGCAGACGCACTTTCTTGAGGTTTCTTCCATAAATCCTTGTCCCCTGCTGGTGCTGCTTTCTTTTTCGTGAAGAAGAAGAGTGGTGAACTGAGACCTTGTATTGATTATAGGGGTCTCAATCGTTTCACGATTAAGAATGCCTATTCATTTCCGTTGATTACGGAGTTATTTGACCGCCTCAAGGGAGCAACGGTTTTCACAAAGCTTGATTTGAGAGGGGCATACAATCTTGTGAGGATTAAGGAGGGCAACAAGTGGAAAACTGCGTTTAATAACAGAACAGGCCATTATGAGTACCTCGTAATGCCTTTTGGCCTTTGTAACGCCCCGGCAGTTTTCCAAGAATTCAATAACGATGTCCTCTGAGATTTTTTGCAGTTATGTGAGGTGGCTTATCTCGATGATATCCTCATATTTTCCTAGTCCCTGGAGAGCCACCACACAGATGTCTGTCGTGTGCTTCAGAAACTAATGCCGCGTACACACGAGCGGAATGTCCGACAGAAAAAGTCAGACGGAAGCTTTTCATCGTCTATTATGATCATGTGTATGCCTCATCTGACTTTTTTTTCAAAAATTCTGACAGACCTAGAAATGGAACAAGTTCTAAATATTTCCGACGGAACCAATTCCTATCAGGAAAACCTCTTGTCTGTATGCTGTTCCGACGGACCAAAAACGACGCATGCTCTGAAGCAAGTACGAGATGGAAGCGCAAGGTGTGGTAAAACTAGCACATTCCTCACGCTGCAAATTCTGTGATCTTTTAATGCAGCACATTCTTTTCTTCTTTATAATGCTAGAAGAATGAAGTTGTTTTGCTGCTCATAGTCACATAGAGTTCTCACAAACTGATTTCTGGATTATTTCTTCTGATCTCATGAATAATATTGTTTTTTTTAAAAGCTCGTTCTCCATAATAATATTTCCAATTTTTTTTATAGTCATCTTTTATTATTTTTTATGTCATCAAGATCTTTTTTTAGGATTATTTAAAAATTATTTTCTAGTGATCTCCATATTTTTTTTTTTTTGTGTGTGTCAAGTTACCACAATAATATTATTATCTTTTCTTGTTGGAACCTCAAGGAGGCTGGTTGGTGTCCCTTGTTAATTTGATATTGTCTATTTGAAATGTACCTGCCTACTCACAAACAAACTGTCCTTTTTGAAGAAAAACACATAGGCAAGTATTTTCTGAAAATAAAATATCCATTTATTCTGGGTAACAAAATAAAGATGAAGGCAACGCTGGAGAAACTTTAGGCATTTGTGAAGCCTTTTGGCCCCCAGGGCAGACATCAAGTCTGTGGAAAAGAAAATTGGGATGTTGAGGAGTCCATATAATAGGGAGCCCAATCTGGTCCAGGAATCTCAGAGATCAGGACCAGCAGCAGATGACATATATGTCCCCAGGCTGTGGTACTACACCAGCCTGCATCTTCTGTCAGACCAGACTGAACCCAGGCCATTACTTTCTTCTCTTTGCTGCAGCCTTCCCTCCATGCTGCCCTGCACCCTTCCCTGCATCCTTCTCTGCAGCCTTACTTGGAGGCTGTGGCTCTGGTGGTAGACTTGTGGCAGGAGGAGGAGGAGGATAGGTGAGATCATATATGTGGCTGTTCTCAGTCAGCTGGCCCCTCAGCCCCTTCTTAAGGGCCTCCTCCAATTTCATTAATCTTGTTGCTAGATAGCAGCCATAGGCCTCTTCATCGTCAGGGGGGGGGCTCCTGAGGACATCAGTTGCTTCCCTAATGAGGCCCAGTGCTGCCTACTCCGTCATAGTCCCCTTCCTGGGCCTTTTTGTTTGAAGGTGGATGGGAGGCACCTGGGATTGTGTGAGGCTCCTACTGGGCCCAGCCACCTCGTGGCTGTCACTGGGCCCGGCCTTCTCCTGCCTGCCACTTTCCAGACGCTCCTCCTGGCTGAGCTCATCCTGTGTATAAAAAAGGGACATAGTTTTAGTTTTTGGTTCATTAATCATACACAATTTTCAACTCATGACTTGCAAATTCAATGTCAATACATATAAAAGACTATCATTCTGACCCCAGCATTTTTCAAGCTGGTCACAAACATTTTTGGTCACTACTGTCAATTGATATGTATACATAATTTTTTGGATCAAATCATTAATATGTAACCAATTATCACATCTAGTTAACATCATTAATATTACGACAATAAATATGTAGAAAAATACACGTCATCTGCTGCTGCTCATGATCTCAGGGAAGCCTGGATCTTATTAAGCTCCTTCTTATACATGTTTCTCAAGATCCCAATTTTACTTTCCAAAAACTTGATGGTTGCATCTGGGATCCAAGTCTTCACAAATCCCAGAAGTTTCTCCAGCGTTGCCTTACTTGTTTATTGTAATAGAAACTGTGTTTGACTTCCCACAGATTCCTCATCTCCCTGTACTTGTCAATGAAACTGGACATAAATTCTGGGTCCCTAAACTGATTAATTTTTTCTGTAAGACAATACACAAGACAAAAACACTAATGTCAGCCTAAACTCTCATAATCTCATCCCAATATAGGCCTCAATCTTTAAGCAGTGTAGGCCACTGAAGTAAAAAATGTTTACCTTCCTTAAAGCACGTTCGTCCTCCTTCCTCAGCACCCCGAACGTAGGTACGACACATGCGTGTACTTTATATACACTGCGCATGCGTCGCCCGCCCCTGACGTTCTTTCTAGTGTATTCTCCGCCCCTTCTCTTTGGCGTACAGTAGGAGCAACATGGCGGAGATAGAGCAGGTGTCTGTTATTAGTAATTCCAGTAACGAGGAGAAAAGCCCGGAGGCAGAAACGTCCCGATCCCGGAGGCGAAGATTTAAGGCCTCAAATATGTCCTTTGGTGAGATGGTGGACATCTTGAGGATGACCGACTATGATGGGAAGCATGGACCGTACCTAAACCCTAATGGGAGAAAGGCCAAGATCATGACTAAAGTTGTGAAGAGTCTGCAGAAGAATTTTGAGGTACGATGGTCCAAGGAGCAATTGAGGAAACACTGGTCAGACCTGAAACTGAGGGAGCAGGATCAATATAGAAGGATCAAGAAAGTGCTTCGAAAAAGTAAGTACTTGTCGTGTTTTATTATTATTATGATTATTATTACTTGCATGCTGCGCCATGTGATTTTCTTTACTGTAGGACATTTTAAAATGGCAAGTTTCAGGTTATTGGGCGCAGTAATCGTTTGTAGTAAACATTGTTCGCTGATTAAATATAATGTTTTGGGCAGATACAAGTTAAATACATGTGGTCATGCCTAAATCTTTGTGTGCTAAAGTATACCTTTTGTTTCCTTCTCATAGGGGAACAAAGACTCAGAGGACACCACTCAACAGAGGACACCAGGAACCCCCACCTGACAAAGAAGGGGAACTCCAAAAAACATCACACCCTGAGGATCTGGAGAAAGGAGAGGTAGAGGAACTTGGCAAACTTGTCACCACAACAGATGAGTGTCTGACACCCCAGCTTCAGGTAATATATGTATGCCTGCATATTTATAATACATGTTTTTTCCAAATTTTTAAGATGATTTGCTGGTTGTGGAAGAGCAAGCTCAACATTTCACAAGTGACAGTGCTCAAAGGCTCATCCACGACATCATGACATGGAATCGTAAAATTGACATCATAAGAAATAAACTAAATTTTATGGAGCAACAAATAAAGAACATGATTGATGTGTTGGGGAGAATTTAAAAAATCTTCAAAATGCAGCCATTTTAATAAATTTTTTCGAAAAACTATTTTTTGATAATTATTAAAAGCCAAATTTTGAAGATGCACACAGTGTGTCAACATGTGCTATCTGCCATCAGAGGAGATCAATGTACGCTTTTGGTGGGTGCAACCCCTTCCTCCCAAATGAAGTAGGTGAGAGGAAGGGGTTGCACCCCCAAAACACGTCCATTGATCCCCCATGATGGGAGATAGCACATGTTGACATTAGGCATGGGATCAGGTGGGAAATACCCATTTTGAATCCAATTTGTGTGCATCTTCAAAATTTGGCTTTTACAGGGGTGACATCATCCCATCTGATGAAGGCAATATCAAGACACTTTGGACACTAGAATGTCTGATATTGCCTTCTGTTTTTCTACGTTGAACTTTGTAAGTTCCAGAGTTTTGTATGTTATGTTATTAAACATGCCTATTTAGAACAAGAATAAAAAAAATTGAACAAAAAAAAACCCAAAATTTTATAACGCACATCTGTGGATGTGCACGCAGTAAAAAATTTGATAATCAGCAATGTGTGGCTTCTTCTTTCAATGCTCAATACCATTTTTTTAAGTAATTTTGTCTTTACAGTGACAATGGAGCTTATTTACTAAAGGAAAACCCACTTGGCACTACAAGTGCACTAGGAGAACCTAGGATACAGATTTTGTTTTGGTTTTATTATAAAAAGTTTTACACATTGTCTGGTATAGCAATGGCCCCCTACCCGTAAAATAATTAACATATTTCTCCCGAACTTCACGGGCGATTTGGGGGGCCAAGCCAGTACGGCCAGTATCCAGGCCCTTCAGAGGATTCTCAGTAATAAGTCCAGCCTCAGGCCTAACTGAGGCTATATAATTTGTGGAATTGTTTCTTAAATAATTGTGCAGTATGCAGCATGATAGGATGATATGATTGAGTTTGTAGTCTGCCACATGGATTGCTGTCAGAAACAGGCAGAACCGGATTGCCATTATCCCAAAGGCATTCTCAACAACTCTTCTCACTCTGGCCAGCCAGCAGTTAAAAACCCTACTCCCCGGGGTTAGGGTCCTTTGGGGGAATGGCCTCATCAGGTGCTCGACCAGACTGAAGGATTCCTCTGCAATGAAGACGAAGGGGAGTCCTTCCATGTTATCCACATCAGGTGGCAATCCCAGGCCACCACTCTGGAGATGCTGGTAAAACTCCGTCTGGGCGAAGACTCCAACATCCGGCCATTCTTCCCCACGTCCACATACAGGAATTCATATTGTGCCGACACCACCTCCATTAACACTATACTATTAAACCCCTGATAATCATAATAGTAAGACCCCGAATGGGGTAGTGGAACGATGTGGACGTGCTTCCCATCTATAGCCCCTCCACAGTTGGGAAAGTCCCAACAGTCGGCAAAATGGGAGGCCACAGTCTGCCATTCCTGTGGTGTTGAAGGAAACTGTGGAGTCAAACAAGAAACATAACATTGCAAGCAGATTAGACACAATCATTCTTGGCCAACATCAGATCTTCAAAATTTGGCTTTTCTATAAAATGGCAAAAAATGTTAAAAATTTTTAATTTACAAATACCACAAAAAAGAAGGGGTTTGGAGGTGTTTTAAACTCTCCCTAAAACATCAATGATGTTCTTCATTTTGTTTTTAACATCATTGATGTTTTTCTGGATGTTTTCCAAGTCCCTATTAGACCCCATGATCTCCCCGATCAGGATCTGTGCACTTTCACTGGTGAAATGACCTGGATCCACAACATCACGATCACCTAAAAATAGAGAAACAAAAACACACCATGTATTATAAATATGCCGGCATCCATCTCTTACCTGAGCCTGTGGTTGCAGACACTCACCTGTTGTGACTATTTCCACCGCGTCTCCTTCCTCCTCCTCCTCTGCTTGGCTTTGGGGGATTTCACCTTCTTCATGAAGTGGGGGGTCTGTTGTCTCTTCTGCTGAGTGGTGTCCTCTGAGTCTTTTCTCCCCTAGGTAAAAAAATAGGTATACTTAGCACACAGATATTTGATGGCAGAAATATGAATATGAAACATTGCTTGGAAGTGGGGTACAATTATCTGTTTTGGCAGAGTTCCAAGATGAAGAAATATTGTTTTCCTTTGTCAAGCTTGAATTCTTACCTGTTTTGTACAAGCTTCACAGATGGAGAAACCCCTATAGTATACAATGGAGTACCTGTGTGGGCCCCCTAATAAAAAGGGTGTTCTTGTGTCCCACACTAGTGCTCCAGCATCCAGATGTGTAAACAGCTGCTGAGTGTCCTCTCCTTACACAGAATCTAGTTTGCATTACATTCTAGTTACAAACCCATCTAGACTCCACAATTATTTTAAGAGAAGTAGGCTAGAAAAAATGTATTCAAATGCATATGGCCAAAACAATGGTGTTTTCAATGCCGAGCGAACAATGTTTCATACGAACGAACAATGTGCCCATGAACATGAAAGTTGCCATTTTAAGCTGTACAACAGTAAAGAAAAGCACATGGAGCGGCACGAACGTAATAAAAATAAAGAATAGGAACACAGGACAACTACTTAATTTTTGCAGCACTCTCCTGATCCTTCTGTACTGCTCGTGCTCCCTGATTTTGAGGTCCGACCACCGCTTCCTGAGCTGATCCTTGGATCGTCGTACCCCAAAATTCTTCTGCAGACTTTTTACTACTTTTGCCATGATCTTGGCCTATCTGACATTGGGGTTGGGGTAA
The DNA here is from genome assembly GCF_042186555.1 of Aquarana catesbeiana. Classification (NCBI taxonomy): domain Eukaryota; kingdom Metazoa; phylum Chordata; class Amphibia; order Anura; family Ranidae; genus Aquarana; species Aquarana catesbeiana. The sequence goes on along the minus strand of NC_133329.1, from coordinate 239,499,953 downwards.
GGTCCATACTTCCCGTCATAGTCAGCCCTCTTCAAGATGTCAACCATCTCCAACATCTTCCTAAAGGACATATTTGAGGCCTTAAATCATCTCTTCTGGGATTGGGACGTTTCTATCTCTGGGCTTTCCTCCTCCTCGTTGCTGTAATTAGCGCGCACCTGCTGTGTCTCCGCCATATGCTCTTCCCCCACTGCGCCGAATGAGAAGGGGCGGGTAATAGACTAGAAAGAACGTCAGGGGTGAGTGGAGTTTCAGCATGCTCAGTGTATATAAAGCGTAACATGAGTGCGTAGTACATATGATCTGTGAGCGGAGGAAGGAGTATCGGAGGCGCCGATCGTGATAACGAAGGTAAGATCTAAACTTGGGCCTTTACTGCTTCTAGATTGAGGCCTATATTGTCACAAGATTAGGAGAGTTTCGCCTCACATTAGAGTTTGTCTTGTGTTGTGTCTTGCAGATAAAATGGATGGCTTCAATGACCACAACTTCCTCCCCCTGTTCATAGACAAGTACAGGGAGCTGCCCTGTCTGTGGCAGGTCAAACACCCCCAATACAATAATAAACAAAAGAGGCAGGCCGCGAGAAACTGCTGGAGTTGGTGAAGCCGTTGGTCCCCACAGCATCCATCCCCTATTTAAAAGCCAAAATTGGTGGCCTGAGGAGCACTTATCTTAGGGAGCACAAGAAGCTCACGGATTCCCAGAGATCCAGAGCTGCAGCAGATGGAGTTTATGTCCCCAGGCTGTGGTACTATGAGAGGCTGCGATTTCTGTCAGACCAGACTGGAGTCAGGGAATCCCTCTCAACCCTTCCTTCCACTCTTCCTTCCACCCCAGCTGAGGCTTCCGATGTCCAACCTGGGACTTCCAGCAAGATGAAGAAGTGGAGGAGCCCAGCTGGAGCCAGGTATAGCATTTTTCTACAGATTTCTGGTCAATAAATAAATGATGTTTACTAGATGTTATTATTGATCACTAATTGCTGATTTAATAAAGTGTTTTACATATCAATAGACAGTAGTGGGCAAAAATAATTGGGACAAGAATGAAAAATGCTGGGCTCAGAATGATCATCAGTTATATTTGTTAACATTCAATTTGCAACAGTCATGAGGTGAAAATTGTGTGTGATTGATGAATAAAAAACTAAAACTATGTCCCTTTTTCATGCACAGGAAGACCTCAGCCAGGAGGAGGCTGTGGAATGTGGCACACAGGAGGAGGCTGTGGAATGTGGCACACAGGAGGAGGCGGTGGTTAGTGGCAGCCAGGAGGAGGCGGGGCTAAGTGGCAGCCAGGAGAAGGCCGGGCCCAGTAGGAGCCTGACAGAATCGCAGGTTCCTCCCCTCCGCCTTCCAACCAAAAGACCCAGGAAGGGGAGTAACGTGCAGGATTCAGCACTCAGGCTGATTCCGGTAGGCTTTTGTATCCCTCAGAGCCTTCCCCACTCCTGAAGAGGCCTTTGCCTGCATGGCTGCCAGAAAACTGCAGGGCATGCAGGAGGGTCAATGCCTCATGTGTGAGGACCTTCTTTACAAAACACTAACTAAGGGGGTGAGGGGCAAAATCACACACAAAACCCACCTGTGTGAGTTGGACCATCAACCTCCTCCTCCTCCTGCCACACCTCCACCACCACAGACACAGCGTGGAAGGAAGCGTGGAAGACCAGAGAGCGATGACCTGGTTCAGTCTGGTCTGACAAAAGATGCAGGCTCTTGTATGACCACAGCCTGGGGACATACATGTCATCTGCTGCTGTTCAGGATCTCTTGGACTTCTGGACCAGACTGTACTCCCTTATATATGGACTCCTCAGGCCACCAATTGTGCAGTAAAATAATTGATGTGTGCCCTGGGGGCCAAAGGCTTCGCCAATCTCTGCTGTTTCTCCAGGACAGTTTGTTTGTGAGGAGGCAGGTACATTTCAAAAATACAATGTGAAATTAACAAGAGACACCAACACCAAGCAACCTCCTTGAGATTAAATAATACAAGATAATAATGGTGTGGTGGTAACTTGACACACAAAACACACCCAAAAATATTCAGGATGTAAAATAAAAAAATAAAAAAAATTAAAAACATGATCAGGCTTGAAAACAATACAAACCAAAAAAAAAAGCATATCTTTTTTGTCAGATGTGACAAATCAAAATATATTAATGAAATCACGATAAATAATAAGGAAAGAAGTTTGTGAGAAGTCTGTGTGAATATCAGCAGCAAAACTACTTCATTCTTCTAGCATTATAAAGAAGAAGAGAGTGTGCTGTATTAAACAATTTTAAACATTGCAGCCTGACGAAAGTGCTATATCCATTCCGAACACTAATTTTACCAGACCGAGCTGTTCCGTCTCGGAATTTCTTCTGAGCATGCGTGGCACTTTGTGCGTCGGAATTGTCCACACACGGTCGGAATTGACGCAATCAGATTTTGTTGTCGGAAAATTTTATAGCCTGCTCTCAAAATTTGTGTGTCGGAAAATCCTATGGAAAATGTCCGATGGAGCCCACACACGCCCCTATCGCACATTTTCCATCAGAAAATCTGACTGTGTGTACAAGGCATAAGTGCAGTAACATCACATGTGACAAGGGGTCCCCCAAGCGCTCACCTTGTATGAAACTTCAGTTCATGACTTTCTTTAGCACCACTCCTGATGTTGTTTCCTATGGAACAGCTGGGTGGATATATTACATACGATCATCAACATCCTGTTGGGTCATAATGCTGAAACTGTGTTTTTTCTGTGATCCAAGCAAAAATAATGGAACGTGATAAAAAAGTTAAAAAATAGCAAAAACAGACCACCCGAAGAAAAAATGGAGAGCATGGCCTGGCAATGAAAGAGAACAGATCAGTCATTACATCTGTCCTTACAGGAATTAAATATGGGTTCTGGGGAAGGGTTTTCTTACTGTACATTTAAAACAAGAGTCTTTTCTATTTACTAATTATTTAGAAATACAGTATTAGTAGTAGTAGTAGTAGTATATTGTACATTTAAAACAAGAATATTTTCTAATTATATAGAAATACAGTAGTAGTAGTACAAAATACCACGGTGATGCCATTTTCATAGAGAAGTTCAAATACACTTTGGTCACAGAATAAAATTTCTGAAACCTCATCCAGTGGGCCAATTTGTAAAATCTGTATATGAAACACAAAAAAATGTGTCTCCATGCGAAATGTACAGTACAAAGGCAGCTCTATAATTCCTTATTTCTTTACCTGATTCTGAACAAATTCACAAGTACATAAAAGATGAATTTTGTTTGCTGGCTCCAACCAGCAAAATATGTCATTCTAAAATTAAGTCTCTCTTTTTAAATAATGCTAAGGTTATCTGTGGAGATGTTTCTAAAATCAGATACACATCAGTGTATATAACGTTGTATATAATTTTAAAGTATAGACATATTTTAGGATCCATTCATAGGTGCATTGTGAGCGCTCTGTATCTTTTTTTCATCCTAATGGATGAAGGAAATGATCAATCAGGATGTGCAGGGCAGAAGCAGCAAAACTTTTGTTTTAGAGAAATATACCCATAAAACAGAAAAACATTTTTATTGTCAATCACAGCTATAAATTGCAAGTCACTCAGATATTAGGCTCAATTTACTAAGCTATTAATGCCAAAACAATCATTATTTTTCAGCTATGCCACTGTAACTTCAAGTCCGTTTGGTTCCTATTGCAGAAATTGATGGTTATTATTACAAATAATGATCATTATAGCCTAGTGAATTCGGCCTACAGTTGGTAAAAAGACACTGTCCTTGACAATGGAAATACATTTCAACTAGTCTGACATTTTTTTTTTCAATGACTTATTTCTGATCATATCTCACAAAAATACATACACTGTCAGCATTCAGAAACATCTCAAAATATCTAAATTGAACTGTCCATACTGAGCATTCACTCTTGTCCCCATTTAATGAGTAACCATTTGGCCTATACCAATATTACTTAATATTAGTTAGGCAGAACTATTAGCAATTGTGCATCTGATGTTATCAGTGTGCTGTGTTAGAGCTTAATGGTATAATTGTTGTTGTATACTTTTAATACTGTTATGTATCATATAATTTGCATTAACATGCTGCAGTGCAATTGTTGTAACAAATGTACTCTATTGTTTTAAGACATACAAGTGGTATGTATTCATTCATATAATCATAATTCATATCTTAATATATTTCTGGAAACCATTGCAGTATAACTTAGTAAAACTTACAGCATTTGATATGTATAGGACTCAATGATTTTGGTATGTATAGTTTTTATGCATAAGACATAAACATACCAAGTGCAGGCTATATTACAGAAATATTCTTAGTCCATCCAAAAAAGACATAGGAGTTAAAATGCAAAAACCTTTTTTGTTCATTAAAGCAAATTGATAAATATGAGAAAATTCTCAATCAAGTTTGAAATTCAACCAATTGGACCATGATGATTTGGTGAAGATGGGAATTTGCTAAGTTTTTGCCATCTGCATGATGTTTCATACCAAAGAAATTCAAATAAATAAATGGGGGCATTTTTGCCACATTTTTTATGCATTTTTTTGCCATTGTGTATTGTGTCTTTGATACATCTTTGATGCATTTTTGCCACGTTTGTGGTGCCTTTTTTCCCTGGACATGTGACTGTACACAGCACGTCATTGTGTTTTTGATGGGGTTTTATTCGTTTTTGTCATGGTTTCCATTCATTTCAAATGAGAGGTGCTGGTTTTTTACTGCACCAAACATGCACCAAAAATGCAGCAAGCAGGACTTTTAAAAATGCATCTGAAACACAACTGACCAGTGTGAAGTGTTCCATAGAATTTAAAGGGGTGTATTTTTCATGCATTTTTCTTCTGCTTTTTTTAACTGAACAACTGATCAAAAACGAATCAGTGTGAAAGGGCCCCAGGTGCCTGCCTGCACATGTAGCTATAGAGACCCCTGGGCTGCATACAGCAGTTTCATCTTGATACATTTCATGCATTACGCCATCCTCTTGCTACATATTCCCAGTTAACAGATGTTTCCTCATTTTTTAAAGATGATATTTTTTTTTCATTTATTTATGATGAACATGATTTATTTATTATTGCCACATTTTTTATGCGTTTTTGCCAATGGTGCATTGTGTTTTTAATGCATTTGTAATGCATTTTTCCACATTTGCAGTGCCTTTTTTCCCTGGACATGTGACTGGATATAGCACTTCTCACAGAAAGTAAATAAACAATAAAATGTTTAAAAGGTCTTATTTGCTATTAGACAAGTTGCTTGCTGTTTCCTCCATATATGTTCGAGAACTTCTTGCTAGCTTGATGTGATTGGCGCTTGTTTGGAGCTTGTCTTCTGAAGGTTGAATTTCTTCATCCTAGTCTGAGCCAGTGGATTCCCCTATCAACCCCCTGGGAGCGTAGAATATGATTGGGGTGTTTCCCCACATCTGCGTGGTTGACTCTACCCATATATGAGTTCATATCTTCTGGTAAGCATGCTGACTTTACCTTGTGGTGGAGGATCACACAACAACAGAGAAGCTTGATCACACTGACCCAACTCCTGGGATTTTGGACTATTACACATTTTTTGTTTCACTTATAAACTTTGGCTTGCATTTTGAATCATATCACATTATTTGTTTAATTTGGATTTGTGAAGATTTCTCCATATTTCAGCTTTTGACCTATATTTCAAGATATATTTTTGCATTTTTTAATTGGTTACCATATTACAGGTATCACATTTAACAGACACATTGAATGTCTTGAGGAATTTTACTGCACAAACTGTATACCGAGAATTTACTTTAACCGCTTGCCGACCAGCCACCGTCATTATACTGTGGCAGGTCGGCATGATCCCGCGAAGCGCCGTAGCTATACATCAGCTCGCGGGATCAGGATAGCAGGCGCGCCTGCTGCACGGTGGGGGTGCCGATGCTCATGGCAAATGGTCACAATGACTGCTGGCCACGAGCGATCGTGAGCAGGAGACACAGAACAGGGACGAGTGTGTGTAAACACACACTTCCCTGTTCTGTTCTGAGAGGAGTGACAGATTGTGTGTTCCTATTAGCTAGGAACCACGATCCGTCACTTCCTCTCATCAGTCCCCTCTCCCTTCAGTTAGAATCACCTCCCAGGGAACACAATTAACCCCTTGACCACCCCCTAGTGTTAACCCCTTCACTGCCAGTGACATTTATACGGTAATCAATGCATTTTTATAGCACTGATCGCTGTATAAATGCCAACGGTCCCAAAAATGTGTAAAAATTGTCCAATGTGTCTGCCATAATGTCGCAGTCATGATAAAAATTGCAGATCACCGCCATTACTAGTAAAAAAAATTAATAATAAAAATGCTATAAATCTATCCCCTATTTTGTAGATGCTATAACTTTTGCACAAACCAATCAATATACCCTTATTGCGATTTTTTTTTTTTTTACCAAAAATATGTAGAAGAATACATATCGGCCTAAACTGAGGAAAAATTTGCTTTTTTTTAAAAAAAATGGGGATATTTATTATAGCAAAAAGTACAAAATATTGTGTTTTTTTTCAAAATTGATGCTCTGTTTTTGTTTATAGTGCAAAAAATAAAAACCACAGAGGCAATCAAATACCACCAAAAGAAAGCTCTATTTGTGGGAAAAAAAAGGACGTCAATTTTGTTTAGGTGTAGCATCGCAAGACTGTGCAATTGTCAGTTAAAGCGACACAGTGCCGAATTGCAAAAAATGGCCCGGTCATTCAATAGCCAAATCTTCCAGGGCTGAATGGTTAATGTAAGGTCTCATATCGCTTTTTGCACATATCACCTTTATTAAACATTGATAGCATGCCCACCTCCATGGCACAAAGCAGTAAAAAACAGGAGTGTTCTCCTTCACCAGATCCCTTTCCGATTCTGGAAAAAGAGTGGGTGGATATTGATGAGGAGGTGGTAAGGGTATCATTTTTGACGAGGGTCAAATGATGGAATCCAATTCTGGGGACTCTGAGTCTAAAATGGCTCAGGGGCTATTTGTCTCTCAGACTCAAAGAGTGTTAGTGCAATCCCTCTCTGTGATGGTTTAGTCTGATCTTGGGCTACCTCCTGCTGAATCCTCACCACAAGTATTCCTCTTTGGTGTATTTACTCCTGCTTCAGAGTTCATAAGCTTTTCCCTTGCATCCTATTTTTATTGTATTGTATGTTGAATTGGTTCACTCAGAAACATTTTTTTCTTAGAAGTTTTCTCCAATGGAGGAAAAAATTAAGGGCCGCATTAAGCAGTTGGTAAAAAAAAAAACCTGTTTCATCTGGAAGCAAACACTAGTGAGGGAGTAAACAGAGTTGCCCTGGGCCCCGTGTTTTGCAGTAGATGCCCTGAAGTACTCTATCCACCAGATTTCTCTGATCTGCTGAGCCCTGTAAGAAACTGCTAGCAAGGTTTCCTTTTCATGGGTAATGCCTATTCAGTGATGTCTTGGATAAATATATCCAAAAGATTTCTGGTGGTAAATCTCCCTCCTGCTCCTCAAGAAAGGGTTCGCTTATTGAGGTTCTGTTACTCTGGCTCCTCTTCATCTAGGCAGTCCTTTTCATGCTCTCAGAAGGCTGGGTCCAGAAGAAGAACGCAGGGCCAAGAGCAAAAGAGATCCTGACCAGCCAAGCCAGACAAACCAGGATCTATGTCCTCCTCATTGTAAGGGGGTGCCCCCAATCATTCGGATGGGGAGAAGCTGTCGGCTTTTTTGAAGCCTGGCAGGAAGTGATTGCAGACAACTGGGTCATTTCCACAATCTCTCACAGGCATAGGTTGGAGTTTCAGACATTTCTCCTTCCCAACTTATGAAATTAAATGTACCTGTAGATCAGCAGAAGTGGGCATTACTGCTTCAGGCACTCGTTTGTCGGCTGGCACAGGGGGTAATCAGGTCAGTTACAGCGAATGAAAGGTTTCTCGGCTTTTACTTCAATTTCTTGGGTGGCTGATTTTTGACCTAAGTCTAAACAAGTTTCTCAAGGGCCAGACATTTTGTATTGAATCTGTTCATTCAGTGGTAGCCTCACTCCAGCAGGGAGACTTTCATGTGTCAGTTGATGTAAGGGATGCATATCTCCGTGCTCCACTTTTTCCCATGCATCAAAAATTCCTGTAATTTGGCATGGGTTAGTGGCACTTATAGTTTGTGGCTCTGCCTTTTGGGCTGGCCACAGCTCCTCAGGTATTCACAAAAGAGTTAGCCCCTGCTCTGGGATCAGTAAGGGTTCAGGGAGTGTACATCCTTCGGTGTCAAGAGGACCTGTTGCTCAGAGAATGGTTGGTGAATGGGTTAAGACAAAATGTGTCTCTTGATTTGTACACTGGAAAGTTTGGTCTGTATTCTGGAGAGATCAGTATTTGTCACCAGTCTGGAGCCTGGAGTATCTTGGCCGATTCCTGGACACTTTCTGGATAAAGGTGTTTTTGCCTCTGGGAAAGAGCCTTTCTTTGAGAAACTAGGTATCGAGACTGAGAAATCGCAAGTCTCCTTAGATTTGTGTTTTTATGAGTCTGCTGGGAAGGATGGTTATAATATTCAAGGCAGTTCCATGCGCACAGATTTATTCCAGACCATTGCAGAGAAATATCTCGGAACAGGAGAGTGCAGCTGTTCGACTGTCGAATTTACCTAGGCCCCAGTGTGTTCCGAGCATTAAACTGGTGGATGGATCAATGGAAGGTAGAGGTGGGGAAGTTGTTTATTTCAGTTACCTGGAAGGTGATATCTACCGATGCCAGTCTGACAAGTTGGGAATCATTCTGGGGTTCCTTTCAGTGTAGGGGACAGGTTCACTTTGGGAAAGGGTTTCACCCATCAACATTCTAGAGCTTTGGGCAGTTTGTCTCGTGATGGTTTACTGAATGAGTCAGCTTCAGGGGCTTCCAGTTCCAATTGGACAATGCCACGGTAATGGTTAATGTGAACCATCAGGGTGGCATGAGGACTTGGTTTGCCCAGATGGGAGCAGGGCAGTGTTTTGCAGGCAGCGGAGTAGTTTTTGTTGGGTCTGACAGTGGCTGCTGTGTCCCCCTCCATTGCATTGCTTTGGGATATCCCAGGTAGTCATGATTTATAGCCTGCCCTGTGTCCCATGATGTACAAAAAAGAAAATTGGACTATTGTACTTACCTATAAAATCCATTTCTTGGAGTACAGCACAGGACACAAATGTCTCTCTGGACGTTTGTTGCTTGCTACAAAACTGAGGCTCTTCCTGAGTAGGAGAAATTATATAGGGGGACTTCCTGTCTGTTTTTTTCTATCGTTGTCCATCCACTTATAGGTGGTGCATAACCCAGGTAGTCATGATTTATAATCTAATAGAAACTATCTGCGCTCAGTGTAAAAAGGAATTAAATTAATATTAATAATGCTCACAGCTGCACTCAAAATATTGCACATAACAATATTGGTTTACAAGTGAAAAGAAAGAAAAGTTGCGCTGTTATCAAATAGTGCATACATACATTCATGAATATATGTCAGTACACAATTATTAAAGTGCATATATAGTGCCTCAAGCAAGTAAATAAAGTGACTTCATCACATTTAAAAATCCACAAATTGAAAAATCTGTGCTATCATGCAAAGAAAATAATGTGCAAAGTCCAGGAAAATTATTATAAAAGGTTAAAAGTCCCAAATAATCAAGTAGCTGAAATGTAGTTCTCAACATGTGCACATCCTATTGTGCTGGTGCTGTAGGTGTTCACCCAAATGTGCTCCACTGCAAGATGAAAAATTTAGCCTCTTACTAAAAAATAAGACCTTATTAGGGTCTGGCCTCGCTTTAGTGAGTACACCCCTCACTATAGATAAGGGAAGTATCTCCCAGCGGGAAGGCTTATATGGATAATCAATCGCTTGGACACGGTCTCCAGATCACCTTGCCAAATTGTAACTTCAGGGGGATAAGAGCCAGCAACGTCCATTCATATCATTAATTTATTAAAAAAATTAAAAAGACATCTACTTACGAAGCTGATTAAAAAAAGGCATTCTTTATACAATATCGTCTGGCGTCTGTTCGGTGAGCACCACTATTCCCGTTGCCTCAATGACGACGCCTCTTATGATGAAACGTATGCCGGGTGGAGGAAGTAGTGCTGATGTCAGTAAGCCTGCCAGGGTGCCGAACAATATTGTATACTGAATGCCTGTTTTTTAATCAGCTTTGTAAGTAGATGTCTTTTTACTAAACTCGTAATATGAATGGACGTTGTACAATGAGGCTCTCTTCCCTTTTTATTTATACTATACCCCATATGATTTTGCGGGAATAATATTTGGTGAAGTGACATTTGGCAAGGTGATCTGGAGAGCGTGTCCAAGTGATTGATTATCCATATGGGCCTTCCCGCTAGGAGATACTTCCAAAACCTATAGTAAGGGGTGTACTCACTAAAGCGAGACCAGACCCTAATATGGTCTTATTTTTTGGTAAGAGGCTAAATTTTTCATCTTGGAGTGGAGCACAATTGGGTGATCACCTACAGCACCAGCACAATAAGATGTACACATGTTGAACACTAAATTTCAACTAATTAGTTATTTGGGACTTTTTCACCTTTTTAATAATTTTCCTGGACTTTGCACATAATTTTATTTGCATGACAGCATGCATTTTTCAATTGTGGATTTTTGAATGTCATGATTTAAAGCCTGCTCTGTTTCCCGTGATGTACTCCAAGAAATGGATTTTACGGGTAAGTACAAAAATCCGATTATTTTAAAGTTTTATATTTTTTTCAGTCCTAACGAAAACTATCACATGTAGTAATTTCATATCATATGTATGTGAAAACAGCTGACAGACAGATATTTTCTTTAATGTACAAAAGTATTTACATTGCAGAAATTTACCAGCTAGAAGCCAGAAATGAGCAAGTCTAGTTCATTATCTTGTTGTATGTTGCTGGAAAAACAAGGCCTCTTTTGCAGTTTTAGTGTCTTACCTTTTTTTTTCTTGGTAAAATTATTATATTCACAGATCAAAGACTCCTTGGATGTTCTTGTCAAGCTGCAAAAACTCTGAGGCAAAAAAAAAAAAAAAAATCTTTAATTTTTCTGACACAGTAACGCATTCTTCTACAGGGAGAACTGCACTGTCTCATTTATTTGCCCTCTTGTAATGACATCCTTGAGCCTATAGATGTTCTGGCTTTTAGGTTAAGAGAAGCATCAAGAGATTGCAGGAAAATGTTAATGTGTTCCTGTAGAGTTGCTGCACACTGTCAATAGATCTTTCTCCTGCAATATAGTATTTTTGAAGAGGGCTGTTTGCTACTTTATGACAAGTGGGCGAGGGTTCTTTAAGTGGGTGTTTTGTATTATAATTCAGTGGTAGGAAGAAGTTCAAATTGAAGCAGTCCCGGAACCAAATGTTTGGATGGGAAGACTGCTTTCTCTTTCTTTCTCATAAATTTTTTTAATTCTGTTTTGGCTGGGGAAAAAAAGTATATTTTTGCCACAGATGGCTGGTGGTAGTGCTTTTGTATGTATTGATGTTATAAATAAACCATAATACTGTTAATATATCCCTAATGTGAATAATTTAAACGGAGCATATAAAGAAAAGATACATATTCAGAGGTTACCTTGATTAGACCCACATAATAACATCAGTATACATACATAAGTGGATCTTCTGATTATTTTGGCATGCAGTGACCTCTGGAGTATTCAGGATTCCCGCAACTGACACCTGAGCAGACTACTCCGGGGCATTATGTGACCTTCCCAAAGACACCTAAATATAGGGTATGTATGCCAGGAATAAAAAAAAAATCTGCGGGTTGCTAAGTAGTAATAGTAAAGTGAATATGTGCTTTAAAGTGTATTTCCATTTTTGTAGTCAAATTTGAGAAAACCACACTACCGGTATATGTTGGTTAGGTCTTCCTATTCACACAGCATACCTAAACATTTTTTAAAGAAATATTTCTTACCTTGTAGCTGTTTCTGAGGAGCAGGCGTCATGGATGACTGCAAGCATTTCTTAGCTAACTCAGCATGAATAATCTGTCTTAGTAGCTGGTCCAGGGATTGGTTCTTAATAATATACAATGGAGAAGCTCAGCTCCTAAACCATTAACCTTTCTTTAATCTAGACAATGCTCAGATCTAGCACAACAGATGAGATACCTGCCTCCAGACAGGGTTAATTATGATAAACTAAACCAGCCTCCATCATAAGTAAATGAACTAAGTAGTTTTTCCTTGCTGGAAGTTCCAGAAAAGAGCATCTAAAAAAATAGGCTGCAATTTATAATTTTTTGCTTAAGCTTTGTTATGTGAATGGGGACAGATATGAATTAGGTATTACCCCAATTTGGCTTTTAAAGTGGAAATATCCTTTAAGGAATGTCTTTCAGGGAACAGGGATTACATTGAGACTGTGAGGATATGCCTGCCACAGGCTCCAATTGATCCCAGGCATATTTAATAAAAAATCTTTTCCCCCATAACTAGTTTATTAATGAGCAAGAAGCACAAGCTAAGGGATAACTTAAGGTCTACTAAGAAACATTCTGTTTATGCTCAGGCTGATATTCAATGGTTTACTTCTATGCTGAGATTAATGCTAGATTCCTGCAAGATCACTGATGCTCACCATACAGCCTCCTCTAAAGCTCATGTTTATCAGGATTTCTGCTCTACATCTGTGACATCTCCACAGCGCTGTGGTGCACCAGGGATGTTAAAATTTCCCAGGTCCTTACACAATATGGTTGTTGGTAGAGTAGGATGAGATTGTGCAGTGTATTATCATCTCTAAAACTGATCTGGTGGCACTTACAAAATACCACTACCAAGAAAACCTTTCTGCCAGAATTAAGTACGTATGTGCTGCTAAGTTCACTAACTTGCAATAGAAATTATCAGAAGCAAATATGCCACTTTATTTGACTTGAAAATCTCTTTAAATCATTCACTTCTGATAACAAGAATCTCACAAGGTTACATCTTACTCAAGCTGAAATTAATTTAGATCTATATTAACAGTTAAGACACCAAAATAACATACAGATAATGGTCTTTTGAAAGCAATCCCAGAGATATATGTAATATTGACTATTCAAGTTATTTTACATACTTTGCTGAAGAGCCAAAAGAGCATTTTATTGAGTTCTTTTGAGCTACAAGATATGATCTGTTGCAATGAAATGTTCTCCCCCCAAAGAAAACACAATGCAAGCTGCCGGGTGCAAGCTCTAATTTTGAAGGCGCAAAGCTCTAAATTTATACAAATCTGATTCTATCCACCCTAGCTCAAAGGAGAGCACATAGCTTCCTATTTTATCGTTTCTGGCAGCAAGATATTTCCTACCAGTGGGCATTTCTTTATCAGCTGCAGAAAGGAAAAAAATGGTCTGAGGAGATCCAAGGACACACCAAATTTCTTTATGTTGTTCCATAGCTCACTGGATAGTCTGAAATCATAACGTCCAGTGCTGCATCACAGTAAGGACACCAAGATGAGAATGTATCATCCTAATGGTAAAATAAGACTGGTGACTGGTGGAAGTATGTAAAATAATTTTTTTTTTCTTTTTTTACATCCTGCCATCAAATTAGCTCAGTGTCACCTTAGTGACACTGTATTATTCTTCTCTATTTTGTTCTTACCCCGTGAGATCACTGTTATAAGCAATAGTTAACTGTAATGAATGGCTTTCCATTCATGACAGCTTGTTTACTGTTGTGATGCTGTGATTGGCCACATCTAATCACATGTACAAGGTGCTGTGATTGGCTTAGATAGTGAGTGATAGCTTTGGGCCAATCAAGGCATCACAAGAGTAAGCCAGCTGTTCATGAATGAAAAACATCTATGACAGTCTGCTTACATAATATCATGTGATTGCTATGACTAGTCTTAGCAATCACATGATACCCCAGCCGCAGACAACAGCCAAGTACTGAGCACAGTGCTCCAATGTGTCCACTGAACACAGTGTACACAGGATAGCACCGCTGCATGCTCCAGGGGGCATCGCCTAGCCTTTAGCTGTTTCTGGTCGACAGTAAATGTACTGTGGGTGAGCGACATGCTGGTAATTACCCTAAAATTTCTAGGCAATGTGAAAGAGCAAAAATGTTAAGTTTGTACAACGAAACTATAAAATGTGTGTCCAGCTTTAGAAGTAGTCACCTAAAATGTGTACTGTGACTGTGAGACCCTCCAGTGGGTTATTGCTGCTAGGTGTAAGGGATTTGCTTCTTTCACAGGAACTATGAATGTTATTATCAATTACCTGCATCCTATAGTTATTATAAAAGGAACAATGCAGAAAACAAGAGGGGGCGTGGCCTGGACGGAGACCTGAATGGCAACATAGTTTGACTGCTCCTGCAACCCGGGAATCAAACCTCACCGTCTGGGTACCCTGCACCCGAAACCCAGTATGAACAGATCCACTCGGAGCTCATCTACATCCCGGGCCACCATGGAATCAGGTACTCAGCAGAGTAGGAACATTCCGGAGATCTTTCGGACACAGCGCCAGGCGGCCATTGCGGCCTCTCAGGCCCAGACCCCGAGCTCGCCTAGCGTGACAAGCGGTACACACGCAGGAAGGGAAACCCCCACTTCGATCCGGCTCGGGATCAGCTCCCGAGTCTGACAGATCTAGAAAGATTCGCCTTAGACATCAAAAGCACTGTGACGGCGGCGATCGCAGAAATAAAGACAGAAATCCAGGCAGTGGCTCACTGCATAGACAACGTGGAGCAAACCACCCAGACACATGCAGCGGCCATTCGGCAAGTCCAGCGCACATATGACACACAGCTCTCCCAATTATTTGAGCTACACAGACATGTGGAAGACCTCGACAATCGAGGTAGGAGGCATAATATTAGGGTGAGGGGGGTCCCCGAGAGCATAGACCCAGGATCTCTACAGCAAACCATTTGTGCGATCTTTAATGAGTTAAATGACCGCCCGGCTGACTCACCAATTGACATGGAAAGAGCCCACCGAGCTTTATGCCCACAACCTCGTGAAAATGAACCCCCTAGGGACATTATTTGCTGCGTGGTTAATTTCCCACTGAAAGAGGAAATCTTAAGGAAAGCAAGAGAAAAAGGCAGAATTATTCACAATGGCGCGGAAATTAAACTATTCCAGGATCTGTCCCAGATAACACTCCAAAACAGAAGAGCTCTCCGCCCCCTGCTGGATGCTCTGCGAGCTCGCAATGCGAGCTCGCAATATCCAATACTTCCATATATCCAATAATTTCCATTTGGTCTTTTGGCGTCCGCCAGGGGACGCTCCGCCTTGCTAAGAACACCTGAAGAGCTACAGAACTTCTGCGAGCAACTCGACCTTCCCCGCATGGAACTCCCGGACTGGTACTCTCTGTACTTCCCCTCGGAGCCATGGATGCCAACCTCGCTGAACCCGACGCCAAAGGTGCAGCGGCAAAGATCACGCAGACGGGGAGCGGACTCAGGCCCTTCTTCCGCCCGATCCTCCCGCTGTGATCTGTATCACCGTAGTCCGCAATCGCCCCCCTCGCCCTCGACAAGGAGGGGCCATATGGAGGCCTAGGAACCCTACTCTGCTTTCCAGTGCTCCCGTTCGTAAGTACATTGCCTGACACTACTGGATCCCCTCCTCACGTGGATGCGGGACTTCCTTCTGATGCACACATCTAATCCTCTCTCTCCAGCCGCCTAGCTGTTCCTAACCTCGTCTCCACGGGAACTCTTCCCCTATCCGACAGGACGAACATGAAGAGGACCCAGCCATGGATCTCTCCGGCTCTTGACTTTCTACTTTTATGTCCCCCAGGTAAAAAGTTGTTCTTTGAGTATGTCTACGCATTCTATAGCCTGAGCCAACAGGAAGGTTTACACCTAGGAAAAAGGTACTCTGATCACCTAACTCAGCGACATGGCATAGACAACTTTACCCCACACGCTAGACTCCCTTGTGATATTATCAGAAGATGCACAACTACCCCTTTTAACTATCGTTTCCCGGTACCACGGTTTCCACACTATGTTGCCACCGCACGGAACTAAGACATAGCTTGTTAGCTATGTTGATTTGAGTGGTCAGCCTGCTTAATATATATATCTTTTTTTTTTCTTTATGCCTGATTAATTTTATTACTCTAGTTCTCTTGTATCTAGATAGGCTACTACGGAAACAATAGCATGGAAGCCTGGGATATACAAAACAAAAAGAGGGGGAGGGGGGAGGAGAGGGGGGATAAAAAAAAAAAGGGGAGGGGGAGGAGAGAGGGAGAGGGAGGGGAAGAAGAAAAAGAAAGGGGGGAAAAAAAAAAAGGAAAGAAAAAGGAAAAAAAAAAGAAAGAAAAAATGTTGAGCTTCAGTCCTAAACACCTAACCATTTGCTTGATGGGGTTCCTTCCATACTAAAGGGGGGCTCAGGTATTGACTTTCCCTCTTCTTGGTTCTGGCATCCCAGGTCTCCATGTACTGACCCAAACTGTCCAGCTGTGGTATTTCATTAACAAAGATAAACCCTTCCACCACTACTAAGCAAATGTATAACAAAGTGATATGTGATCATGCCCTACTTCACCCCCCTCCCACCCCTCTTCTCTGCCCTTGACTTTCTCATCCCCTCGCCCTCCTTCCCTTCTCTCTATCTCCTTATCCCGCTCTGAGACTTAACCCTCCTATACTGCGCTAGAGAGGTAGATTGTGCTTTTATTTGATAACATCTGCTGAACAAACTATTCAGGCTTAATACGATTATGCACACTGGAAGCAATGTTCTCCCTTTATCCTGGTTTGAGTTGGTATTTGTTATCTATGATGCAACAGTTTCATTAGATGTGTCAAGGTTCTCTTTGTTATATTTAAAATGATTGATCTTGGTTTCCTTATACCTGTTCTTGTTTACCTTGAGCTCTTAGCAGGGTCCCACTATGCACACAGGTAAATGCACCTCCAGTGCATCCTTACCACAATTGCTTTTCTGGTTCCCGGGTGGCAGACATTTGGTGATCCCCGCCCATGCTCTCATCCCCACACAGCGGTCCCATTGGGTCAACTGCTGACATCCCAGGTTCTATTTCCATCTCTGGAGTAGTCTGTCTGTCCCTTTTATCCTCTCTCTTCCCCTTTCTCTCTCTCCAGTTTTCTCATCTTCTCTTGACTTTCACCCCCCCCCCCCCCGGGGGGTCTCCCTTTTTTTTTTTTTTCTTCTTTCTTTCTTCTTTCTCTTTCCTTTTCTAAAGTCTTTCTCATCTAACATCTCTAGTCCCTCCATTTCCTCTTGGGGCTGCGTTCACCCCCCCGCCCGCTGCTATACCTTCAGCTCCTTAGTCCCGATCCACTAGTTTGCACATAAACATGAACTCTAAACATAAAACAAACTCACCCCTGACATTGAAGTGCATTTCCCTCAACGTGAAGGGTCTTAACCTTCCGGAAAAAAGGTCCAAAGTTCTGTCATCCCTCTCCAAACATGGAGCACACTTTATATACCTACAAGAGACACATTTTCGTTCGGACGCCATTCCTAAACTGTCTAACCATATTTATAACTCGGCAATTCATGCCACAAATCCAGACGGTAAGACTAAAGGGGTTTCTATACTAATAGCTAAACACGCAAACTTACATCTTGAAGATTCCCTCATCGACCCCGAAGGTCGATTTATCTTTCTTAAGGACACTTACACCTCTAAACCCATAACTTTAGCTAACATATACAGCCCAAACGAACACCAGGTCTCTTTCTTTAGAAAAACATGTGACCTTCTAGCCTCATTTCAGAAAGGGCTGGTACTTCTAGGAGGGGATTTCAATGTTCCTTTAAATCCCTTGCTAGACTCCTCTACTGGGACCTCCGCATTGCCATATAAAGCCTTACGACAGATTAAGTTGCAACTTCAAAGCCTAACCCTGCATGACGCTTGGCGTACACTAGCTCCCTCAGTTAAAGACTATACATTTTACTCAGCCCCACATCAAAAATACTCTAGAATTGATTATTTCTTTTTATCCCAGACTGACTTACCGTACCTACAACAATCTACGATAGAACCCATGTTTTTATCGGACCACCACCCGATTACGATCATGCTTTCTTTCCCAGACACTATTACCAAAACGAAGCTCTGGCGTTTAAACGCCTCTTTGCTTAAAGACCCAACCTCCAGTGATCACATACGCACCCGCATCCAACAGTACTTCACTGAAAACTCTAGTCCAGAAATCTCTCTAATATCCCTTTGGGAGGCCCATAAATGTGTTATCCGAGGCGAACTCATGGCCCTAGTGGCGAAAAATAAAAGGCTACAACAGGAAAGAATCCAAGAGCTTCTCTCCTCGGTTAAAGCCCTTGAAACAACTCACAAACTGACACAAGCGCAATCCACCCTTCAAGATTTAATTCAGGCCAGATTTCTCCTTTTGGAGGAACTTGATAAACGAGCTAAACGGCGTTACGTTCTTGGCCAGAGGATTTTTTACGAACACGGAAACAAGTGCGGCCGCCTTTTGGCGCGCACGGTATAATCGTCTAAAAAGTCCTCAATAATTCACACTATTCACAATAACGTGGGGAATCCTCTGGTCAAGAACGAAGATATTGCCAAAGAATTCGAGAGTTTCTATTCAAAGCTATATAACCTAAGAACTGATCAAACTACCCAATCTACTGCCGATAAACGCCTTGACCTTATTACAGAATTCTTAGCCAATTATAGCTCTAAACCCATAACCCCCCAACAATCACTTGAGCTTGAAAGCCGATTATCCTTGTTAGAATTAGAGTCAGCCATCAAACAAATGAAGGTGGGCAAAAGTCCGGGCCCTGACGGATTTTCCCTACAGTATTATAAATCTTTTTCCGAGGTCCTCTCCCCAAGACTGCTCGATACTCTCAATACCCTATCGGATCCCCAGACTAGGCCGGATAGAATGTTAGCTGCCCATTTTACTGTGATCCCTAAGGAGGGTAAAGACCCCTCTTCGGTTGCTAACTATAGACCGATCTCACTCCTCAATGTGGATATCAAGATATACGCAAAAATTCTTGCGAACAGATTCTACCCGGCCTGGTCTCCCTAGATCAAGTGGGATTTGTACCTGGCCGTGAAGCCAGGGACAACACCATTCGTACGCTCAACCTCCATCACTGGCTTACACTCTCCAAAACACAAGGCTTCTTTCTGTCACTAGATGCCAAGAAGGCGTTCGACAGGGTGACCTGGGACTACATGCGATAAGCTCTCCGGGCCATCGGTCTAGAGAATCGCATGCTCTCTTTCATTATGGCCTTATATTCCAGCC
The DNA here is from genome assembly GCF_042186555.1 of Aquarana catesbeiana. NCBI lineage: Eukaryota > Metazoa > Chordata > Amphibia > Anura > Ranidae > Aquarana > Aquarana catesbeiana. The sequence goes on along the minus strand of NC_133329.1, from coordinate 239,480,605 downwards.
CCTCTGCAGCTGTGAAAGTCAACGGACACCTGTCGGACGCCTTCCCCATAAGTAACGGCACGCGCCAAGGTTGCCCACTTTCACCCCTAATTTATATTCTGACCCTGGAACCACTCCTGAATAAGATTCGGCTCAACCCCGACATTCAGGGGATGACAGTGGGGAAGCGAGAGTTTAAAGTCGCTGCTTTCGCTGATGACATCTTACTCTCTCTAAGATCGCCTCGGACCTCATTACCTAACCTCCTCAAAGATTTATCATTTTTCGGTAAAATATCAAACCTTAAGATTAACTACACCAAATCTCATGCCCTCAACATCACCTTACCGGCCCAGGAAGTTGCACATTGTCAGGAAGCTTTCCCCTTCCATTGGGAGAAGAAAGCGATCACCTACCTCGGTATCAAAATCCCCTCGACCCTATCAGAACTTTATACCTTGAACCATCATGCGGCACTCCTAAAAACACAAACCAACCTCAGGGAGTGGATGGGTTTAAATGTTTCGTGGTTTGGACGTTCTGCCCTGATCAAGATGATTATCCTACCACGTTTGCTATACCTGATACAAGCAGTCCCGATCCTCTTGCCACCAAGCTTTTTCTCTATATACCGTAAAGCATGCTCATCATTCCTATGGAGAGACTCCGCACCTCGCATCAAATTTTCACGCCTCACTTTACCCAAGTCTAGAGGAGGCATCGGCCTGCCAGACCTATATAATTATTATGCTGCCTGCCATCTCACAAGGATCGCTGACTGGAATATCGACTCTTGTAAAAAGGCGTGGGTATCCCTTGAAAAGAATTTTTCGTCACGACCCTTGCACCTTCTCCCTTGGCTACCTCAAAAAAGTTGGCCACAGTCTATAAGGTCCCATCCACTTATCCTCCCCTCCCTTTTAGTATGTAACAAGGCAGCGCGAGAGGGAAATTTGACCTCTATCCCGGGCCCCCTAACCACACTAAGAGGGAACTCGGACTTCCCTCCAGGGGACTCAGTTAACTTTCTACAACATGGCTGGCCCTTTGAAGATGTCCTAGCCCTTCAGTTCTACTCAGATGGAAAACCTACACCTTTAGACAACCTCAGAGAGAAGACCATGAGGGCCTCGTTCCCCTTCTGGACATACAGGCAAATTCGACACTTCCTAGAAACCCAAGCTCATCAATCATGTTGGTTGAGACCCCTCACTCCCTTTGAGTCCCTCTGCCATCGTAAGTCTCCGCAAAGACACTTGATCTCCCTCATACACAATCTCTTATCGGAACACCTAACCCGAAACCTTGTACCCTCACAAGAGTCCTGGAACAGAGACTTACAAATACACCTCACAACAGAAGACTGGAATACAATTCATGAATATGCCCATAAAGGCTCGCTAAATGTGGCAATACAGGAAAATTGTTATAAGGTAATTACCAGATGGTATAGAACACCCTCTCGTCTCCATAAATTCTCGTCGGAAATACCCGACACCTGCTGGTGATGTGAGAAGGAAAGGGGTACTATGCTCCATGTCTGGTGGGCCTGCGAGAAGCTTCAGCCATTTTGGACGGAAGTTCATGAGATCATCACTCAGGTCACTACGTTTAAGCTAGACTACACTCCAGCCCAATACCTCCTACATCACACCTCTCTCTCCAAAAAAGTATACCATAAGTCCCTAGCCATGCACATGGTCAATGCAGCTAGACTATGCATTCCCAAACTATGGCGTTCCACAAGTACCCCAATGATCAGGGAGTGGTTCGCAAGAATCACCAAAATAAAAGACATGGAGGAGTTGATATATATCTCTCAAGACAAAATGCACAAATTCCCAATCACATGGGCATGTTGGATTCATTACACATCCACTGATAAATATCTTCAGTATACCCGTTAGGGTGGCCCTTCGACCTTGAAATTGAATAACAGGCGGTGCTTGGCGGGCGGGCGGGTGGAGGCGGCCTCTTGACTTCCCTCCCCCCTCTCCATAACTCTTCCCACGCCCCCGCCCTCCCTTCCCCCCTCTGTCTCTTGATCGCTCCTTTTCCTTCTTCTCCATCCTTACTATTTCTTCTCTCCTTTTCTCTTCTCAACCCTGGCTCTCTTTCTCTATGAGAGCTAGGGATCCTAAATGAGTACTTTAATCCCTCACTTTCTGATCCTACCAAAGTTGGACACCTTTATCCCCTTGGAGTTTCATCATTTATAGTACCCTACAAGCCCTCAAAGGCTTTATGATGTTTAAGTTGAGTCCCAGGTTCGATTTACTGCTGGTTTTCCTCTTCCTAATGGTGCCGGGAGAGGAAACAGGGGGGAGGGGAAATTTGATAAGGTGACCCTCTGCCCACAATCACTAATGTTTGGGTTTACCCATCAGGCTCCTGGACTCGCCTCTCCAAGTTTCATTTCCCAGCTTTTTTTTTGTTTTGTCTGTAGGTATTAATGTTTGTCCTAAACATGTTGTAATATATGTTGCGTGAGGATGCTTTGTATGTTTACTTCTTTATGTTTAATAAAATCTTTATGGAAAAAAAAAAAAGAATGCAGAAAACAAAATTATGTTTTTGTCCCCGCCCATAGTTTCATATTGAAATGCAGAGTTTGCGTTTATAATAATATGAGATAAACAATAAATGCGTTGCCTATAGACAAATAATATTAGATTAGTTTAATTTAAAACATTTGCTTGGAAAGGGACAATTTTTATATAATAATTCACCCTCTTGGACTTTTCCCAGAATGCATGTGAGTTCCATCTGGGTTTCTTTAAATATGGATGATAGTTGTGTCATCAGGGTGAGCCAATAAAACAATACTTCTATCCTTAGTGTGGGCTGAGACAATGATGCTTCCATGACAGCTACTCAAGACAGCCATGCACACTAGTGTTCTATCTCTGGAGTTGCTACCAGACTTGCCTGAATCCTGCTGCCATATTGTGCTGTCAGAAGTATCGCAGCAGGATTCTGCATAAGCGCAGTGGCGACTGTTGGGTACTAGCATTACTGCGCATACACAGGACTCACAACCATAGTTCTGACAGTTCAAACCAGGATGATGCAGAATAACCACACAGTTGTAATGGCTGTATGTAGAGAGATATTCCCCATTTCTTACAATGTATATATATATTTTTTTTTGCGACCTTGTTATCCTGCAGTGTTTCTTTTTTCTTCTTCTTTTTTTCCTGTTTTTTTTTTTTTTTTGCTTCCAGGAAACTCTCTGAGGTAGATGTCTTCCTTTGTTCTAAACTGCCTTACATACTATTCATCATACGATGTTATTTTTATCATGTCCATTGTCATGCTATGGTTAGCAGTCTGTGGTGGTGGGGCACCCTACACTATTCAATTAAAATGTAACAAATAGGTTGGACCCTATGCCTGACCCAATTCTGAAAACAAGGCAGCCAGCCATCTATTTAAAAGCATATTAGAACTGGGGCCATTTTATGTGTCAGTCAATCCTTGCACTCTCTTTAGCCCTTGAACCTAGGGTCAATGCTATCACTTTCTGCTAGTTTCCACAATGGAACTTGAAAAAGATGCCTATTATACCCCTCTAGTTAACACTAATTCATTTTAACTAGAGGTGTATGCTAGTTAAAAGTGGAGAAAAAAAACTAGATTTAAAGTACTTTGGTTATTCAACTAGGCATAGCTGTATTGTAGCTGTCTACCTAGTTACTTTCTTGTTTGTGATGCAGGAATATTTACTTTTATCTCCTTGTTAATTATCAGATGCATGCAAGTAAATGTAAAATAGGGAATTCTCACAGGTACAAACAGTTTCAAACCTACGTTGCACTTTTGAAAGTGGTGATTCGGGAAACAGACAGAGAGGAAATTGTACAGCAGAGACTCAAGGAAGTACTCCCCTACTGTACTTGCAAGGAAATCTGGATATAGGGGATTACAAAGAACTCAGGGAACTACATGCTTCTAGCCAGCTGCCGTGTTTACTTGATAGCATTTTTAACCCACTGACTACATTCACTTCACATCCTGCCAAAATTGCTCTTTCATTTTGTTTTCACATTGAAGCCCTTTCTTATCTCAGTTCATAATAATCCTGATATCAGATGCTCGTTAACCTAAACATAGGATTGCAATATACAGTATATTAATGATCTTTTCTTCTTGTTTTTTACCTCAAATTAATCATGTTTTTTTTTTTTTTAAATCAATGCATATGAAGTATTAAAAATCTGAAACCCTAACCATGACATTTCTAGTTCTGAATAAATAGAATAGAATAGAATATATAGCAGGATAATTAAGTAGATTCTTGAAGCAATTGAATATACAAGAACATTCACTCCTGCTAAACTACCTGTTCTAACCAGCTAAACTTTCTTCATATGAACAGCAAAATACAATAATTTCAATCTAATGAATTTAGTCATCCGCAGATTGTTATTTACTAGACATAACTTTCATAGTTTTGGTAAATATAGCAATTGTAACAGCAGATGATTGGATAATAAGATAAGTTCAGATAATAGCATAAAAGAAATGGAAAAGCTTGCTCATTATCTCCAACTGCATTCAGTAAAATGTGGCTGAAATGAGTCAGATTCCAAACAACAGTTGATAATATTGTCTTAGAATACATATCGCCATTCTCCATATTGCCTCTTGGTTCGTCTTTATTATCCTTTTATTTTTCCCCTGGTGGATTTCATATTTGATCATGAATCTTGATGTGACAGGCTAAGCATCTTTGATGTTCCTTCCCCCCAACTACTATTTATGTTGTTTTTTTTTTCTCTGTTTAAATGCTTTCCATATATTTATCCAGTGATTCTTTTTTTCCTGTGGTGTGTTTCATTGACTGCAAATCTTTGTTGATATTTACTTTAGCTTTGTAAGACTATTGTTTGTTAGATACTTTATGTATTGGTATAGATAATTATCATTCTGGACTTTTCTATCCTAATGTATAAGTTGAAATGTCATTTTTAGCATGGAATTGAAGCCTAACACTATCTATTCTTAAAAAAAAGTTCCTCCCAAATCCCCCTCCCTCTCCTCCTAAGTATCCTGTGCAGGGGAGTTGCTAGGTCTGCAAAAGATCTAGGGCTAGAGCCCATTGCAGCGGTCACCAACCTTTTTGCATGCCCGCAGGGGGGGGGGGGGACCAGTGGTAAGCAATTTTTCACGGGCGATGGCTGGTGTTGGCGCTTCAATCATAATGGCATAATGGTTGATATGGTGTCAGGGTGATTGAAGTGCATTATTTCTATTGTTACATTCTAATATATAATGAAGTGGTTCAACTCACCATACTGCAGAATCAGTGGGAGCCCTGGGCGTGTCACTTGCCACATCTCCTGCCACCAGATGCAGAGTCTTACTTGCCACCGTCGCCTGCCACTAAATGTGGATTGTCACTTACCACGTCTCCTGCCTCCATTTGCAGATTGTCACTTGCCACATCTCTTGCCACCATTTGCAGATTGTCACTTGCCACGTCACCAGCCACCGTGGAGCTCCATTTTGCAGCCAGACCCCCTTGCTTCAATGTCGGAGGTGCGGCGGGGAGCAGCGAGATGACATCATCTCTCGCTGCCTGCCCACATCACCGCTCTCCTGCTCTCATTAAATGGACCAGTGCTGTCAGCCTGCCTCCAATGCAGCGTCAATGCACATTTGGTGGCACTGGCTGGCATGGCAAGTGACAATCCACATCAGTTGGCAAGTGACATCTGGGTTGCTGTGAAGGCAGGAGAGCACCGATTTGTGGCGGACAGTGACAGATGATGTCATCTCTCTGCTGCTCGCCGCACCTCGCTCCCAAATTGAAGAGGCCCGGCTGTGAAGAGCTTGCTTCTTTCCTCTCCTCCACCTCTCTCATGCAGCCAGCCCGCCAGCCGCAACCCGCTGGTTAGGCAGGGACCCTGCGGAAAGAGACTCAGGGCTATGGGCCCCAGATTCGGGGCTATAGCCCCAATAGCCACCCCCTAGCAACGCCCCTGATCCTGTGTATCCTGTGTAAAAAAAAAAAATCTGTATACTTCCTTTCTTTTTTCATCTGGTCCAGTTCACATGATCCCGTAGCTTTGGCTCGCCTGTGTCATTGAGTGCTCGACAATGGATGGGAATTCCGTGAGCCGTGATGTCATCCATAGGCACCGTTGCTCAGTCGTTGTGAGCACTACCTCCTCACCTCTTCAGTCACGACTCACTGACACAGGAGAGCCAAAGCTGCAGGATCACATGTTTAGACTGGAGCAGACTGAAAGATGTAGATGAAAGAGGGAGGGAACATTTTTAAGAACAGTTAATGTTAAGCGTTAGTTCCACTATAAGGAATATATAAAAATGAACCAAAATTAAGGCAGATGTTTCTACTTTCATAGTATCGTCAGTTGTGCTGATCATTCAGGAGGTTAATAACTACTGCTCTGTGAGACATGCAGTTTTCTCAGGCTAAACTGGGCATTTAGTGATTGGCTGTGGGTTGATGCTTTCTGGTGCTTTCTTCTGACGTGTGTTCCTTTTGCTCTTTCTTCTTTACCACCTGATTTTGTTGCTGAGTTTGTTGTACATGAGGATATTTACTGTGTAAACATTTCTCTCCCTGCATGTTCTGGTTCTTTCAGAACATTAAAGTTCCCTTCTGATGCTAGTGGGGTATACTAACTACCTTATTATTCTCTATGTCAAACTGTGCTCCTGGAGAGGTGTGGTCAAGCAAACTCATTACTCACCAGGTATTAGTGTGCTTTTTAAATGTCTTGGCATTTGTAAGAGTAATTTGCATCACGTCTTGGTTGTCCATTGTAAAGTTTTTATATAGCTTTTGGTTTGCTTATCTTGGATTGCCCTCGATGGTTGACCTACTGATGCTAACTGCATACTAACTTTGCTTATCCTGACCTAGCTTGCATCTCTAAAGTGGTGTTAAACCCAAAAGAAAACATTTATTATTTTGCAGCTTATCAATTATTAGATGTGTTGGCTGCATTACTTTTTCTTTTCTAGGTTTATTTTTCTTTATTTTGTGGTGATCTGGCCTGTAAGTCTGTTGGTTCTAAACAGAACACACTATCCTGCAGATGTATCAGTTACAGGGTTGAGACAAACCATTTACCACTGACAGGGGTGCTTAGAATGGTCAGCCTCTATTTATTTATGTTAAACCTTTATCTTGAAAAGAAAAAAAAACTGTTTGCACTAACTGTTTATAAAGTGTTGGAGTTCAGTTTCAATTTGTTAGCATATCTGAATCTGCTAAACAGGGGTGTCAAACTGGTGACCCTCCAGCTGTTGAGGAACTACAAATCCCATCATGCCTCTGCCTGAGGAAGTCATGCTTGTAACTGTCAGCCTTGCAATGCCTCATGAGACTTGTAGTTTTGCAACAGCCAGAGGGCCACCAGTTTGACACCTGTGTGCTTGTACATCTAATACTCCCCTCCCCCCTCCAGAATAACAATGCTGCTATCCAAAGGTGCCCTTGTGCTCCTTCATCTAGAGTGTGGGCACTCTAATACAGGAGGAGTGTTACCGGCCAGATCACCAGGTAAAAGAAGGAAAAAAAGCCTAAAAAAAGAAAACCAATGAAACCTCCACATCTAATGTTTGGTAAGCTCATTACATTTTTGGTTTAATACTGCTTTATTTAAATTTAATTAAAATTATTTAATTAATTAATTTAATTTCTTTAATTTGCTTTAATTTCTTTGAAAATACGCTTGGGATTTGCTTGTTTTTATGCTCAGATTCAATTATAGCTTCAACAGCATCTGACTATTCACTTAACTGTGCGCTTGTCTTACTTGCACAATGTACAACTTGAAAAGAAAAAAAGGCGCTTCTAAGTGCAGAGGTAAAACTTTATATTTCCCAAAAGAGTTAAACTTACAATTGGGTAAATGGGTAGGAACACATCATATTAGTAATATGGCAGGTGGTCCGGCGGTCTCGTAGTCCCAAGGAGTCTCGGGGATATCCGGAGGTGAAATTCTATGGTAGCATATTCTGAAGTAGCCGGCAGATGGAGGCCACAACTCTCCTGGATACTGGGAAGATAGCTAGGCTGTCTGAGACCGCATGGAAGCCGAATCCAGGAAGTAATGTCAACAGGAAGAGACCAACAACCAGCGTGGACAGCAAACCGGAAGTGATGTCATCAACATGCGATGCGTTTCAGAACAACTAATTGGTTCCTTCTTCAAGCAATGAGTCATTGCTCGAAGAAGGAACCAATTGGCTGTTCCGAAACGCGTTACATGTAGATGACATCACTTCCGGTTTGCTGTCCATGCTGGTTGCTGCCTCCATCTGCCGGCCACTTCAGAATATGCTAGAATAGAATTACACCTCCGGATATCCCTGAGACTCCTTGGGACTACCAGAACACCGGACCACCTGTCATATTACTAATATGATGTGCTCCTACCCATCCACCCTTTGTAAATGTTTTTAACCCTTTTGGGAAATATAAAGTTTTACTTCTGCACTTAGAGGTGCCTTTTTTTCTTTTCATTTTACCTACAGAGTTTGCTTCTCTCTTCAAGTGCTGCCGGAAGTGCACGAAGACCCTCTTCTATTTCTACATAGACTGATATCTGCTTGCTCTGTTACTCAGAGCGCCCTTATACACACTTTTATCTGGACAATGTACACCTTGCTGCTTTTGACTTTTGTTAGTTTATCAAGTATTGGGGTTGATTTATTCAAACTGGAGAGTGCAAAATCTGGTGCAACTATGCACGGTAGCGAATCAGCTTCTAACTTCAGCTTGTTCAATTAAGCTGCACCAGATTTTGCGCTCTTCAGTTTTAGTAAATCACCCCCCGTCTTTGGTATTGCTGCACTGTCAGTGGATTGAGATTTTAACTATAGACAAAGCCAGTCCCTGTAAAGCTATATCCACCATAAAAAGGGTTTGTTACTTGTAGTAAATGCATAGTAAAGTAATAGTAATGACTCATGTATTTGTTTTAAAAAAACAAACATGTCATACTTACCTGCTCTGTGTAATAGTCTTGCACAGAGGAGCCTTGATCATGAGCCCTGTTTTGAGTGTCCATAAGACACACAGAGCGGGACTCAGCCCTGCCCACCGCTCCTTCCTCACTGGCTCTGATTGACAGCAGCGGGAGCCAATGGCTCCCGCTGCTGTATCTGAGACAATCAGGACCGAGAGATCCGAGAAATCCTCTGCGCTTGTGCACATCACTGTATCAGGATCAGGCTCAGGTATGTATTTAAGGGGGGCTGCGGGGAAAGCTACATGCAAAAGGTTTTTCACCTTACTGCATTGAATACAGTAAGGTGAAAAACTTTCTGCCTTTACAACCACTTTAAAGTATAACTAAAGGAAAAACTTTTTGTTTTTGGATATAATGGGGAGGGATTAGAACATCTGTAAATTTTTATTGCTTTCTGTCACCGTGTTAAAAAGATCTCTATTTATCCTGTTTACCATTATCGTTGAAAGTGAAAGTAAAAGAAAATCCCAAATTTTGGGTTGTCCCCCGAAATGTAATAGGTGGGGAGTCTTCTTATGGGGACACTAGTTCTGGTGACCTGGGGATCCCCAAGGAATTCCTTTAATTTACAGGGATTTTTCCTCACTTCCTGTTTGGCTACAGGACATGAACTGAAGGGAAATCACCACAGTGGGACACAGATGGCAAAAAAAAAAATCTGACAGGGGTTATAACCCTCCCTTGCTCTATCCAAAAGGAAAAAAAGTTTTGCCTATAGTTCTACTTTAGGTATCTTTAACCACTTCACGTAAAATCACGTACCTGTACATGATTCTGCTTGAAGTGGTTATACCGGGGTGATACCTGCAGTTGCAGCCATCACCCTGGTACCGTTTTTTAGAGCTAGTGGTTGGCTATCTCATGATAACAACTGATGCGGCTAATAAGCCTCTCGGTCATTATCATAAGCTATGGGAGGGGACATCCCCTCTCCTGCCACCTTCCGCCACTCTGCCCAGTTCTCCCGCCCCACCGAGAGACTGGAGCGACCATCTGGCACATCCGCCAGCTAAATGGAGTCCCGAACGAAGCCGGAAACAGATTCGATAAGGTCTCCTGTGTAAAAACAAGGAAGCAACATCACTTCCGATTTACTCGGCTGCCAATTACGCCGATTTAAAAAGAAAAAAGAGTACCTGTCACCACCTATTACTGTCACAAGGGATGTTTACATTTCTTGTGAGAGCAATAAATGTGATCAGATTTTCTTTTTAAAGGGACAGTGTTCAATAAAAAAAATTATAAAATAAATAAGAACATTTTTTTTAAAAGCGCCCTTGTTCCGAAAAATCATGCACCAAAGAAAACACATACATAAGTCACGCCCACAAATGTAAACGGTGTTCAAATTACACATGCGAGGTATGTATGTGAGGTATTGCGGCGATTGTTTGAGCGAGAGCAATAATTCTAGCAAAAGACCCCCTCTGTAACTCTAAACAGGTAACCGTTAAAAAATGTTAAACGTCGCCTATGGAGATTTTTAAGTAACCCATCCTTCACAATATGCAAAACAATTGGGCTAACTTTACTGTTTTCTTATTTTTTTTATTCAAAAAAGTGTATTTTTATCAAAACAAATTGCATTTGAAAGATCACTGCGCAAATACTGTGTGACATAAAATAATGCAACAAACTCCATGTTATTTTCTAGTGTCTTTGCTAATTATGTGTAATGTTTGCGGGATCTAAGTAATTTTCTAGTAAAAAATACTGATTCTAACTTGTAAAGAACAAGTTTCAGACATAGGCTTGGTCCAGGAGTGTAAAAGGTGGCTGCTGAAGTTAATGCGTGCTGGAGCACACAATATAAGGTTGGGTTCACACTAGTGTGAATTGGATGTGGATTTCCCCGCATCTAATTTGCATGACAAGAGATTGTGCCTGGCTTTTTATGGAGCCGATTCACATATCTCCGTTGCGGTTGCGGAGCGGATTGCACAGGAGCTCTGTGCGTCTTTGGCTCCGTTTCAGAGCTGAATTCAGGCACCCTGCTGTGAGCTGCATCCGCCGGAGGTTTGCACCCCTGCCTAAAGCTTATACTTGGGCCTGCATCTTACACTTTTAAAATGGATTTAAGTCTATGTTTTAATCAATATACAAAATAAAAAACTTTATTAAGAGCTTATTTACTAGGAAGGGGGTAATTGGCTTTGGGGCATAAATCATTTATGCATCTGTGCCCTTTGCTGGCACTGGAGAGGAAAATAAGAGAAAACAGCTTCATTAATCATACAACATACCTCCTTTAAGACAGCTTACAGAACGATGTTTCTTGCTCAGCATGTCAATATTCCTGACATTCAACTGAAAACTCAGGTTATACATATCCATCTGCTATTAAAATGTGTCATCTTGTCAGTGGCCCTCATCTATTTTTATGCACATCAAAATGCTTGGCAGTTGGCTGTCTGTTTTGTATTAATGCAGCCTGTAGTGTGCTGTCACTTACTACCTCTCCTTTATTTTAATCACAATAGCAGCATCTGTATCAAGAAGCTTGTACTAGAACTACAAATAGCTACCAACATTTTATACCTGCTGTTTGTTCTCTAATTTTAGCAATTGCCTAGGAGCAACTCTTCAGTTTAAATATAGTGAAAGCCTTATATAGAAAAAGAATAAACATTTGATTTATGTCAACCACTACTTACTTCTATATGTTCCCAGTGCTCTCTGAATACTCAGTGGTGCATCTGGAAAATTATCACAGAACAAAAACTTACTTCATGTTGCACTACATTCTCATTGAATGCAGTCTTACTGGTGTGACACAGCAGGGCAATTTACTGGTTAGCAACAACCAGACACATATACTGTATGTTAAATAATGATTTTATGTGAAATCACCATTAACAGATGTAAATGACATTGCGATTATGAATATATTTTATATATTTTTAAACCAGTGCTTCTTAAGCAAAAAGGCTTGGGCAATATTTTTCCTTATCACATTTCATACGGGTTGTAAACAAGCAGTCTTCTTTGAATCCTCCAGTCAGGCTGTGCCCAATACACATTTGCTAGGTACAGTGAACAATTAGGGTGCTTTATACTTGCCACTGTACAGAAAGGAGAGGGGGATATAATGAATTGTTAACAACCTGTGCCTCTGCTTTGTCCTGAGACACAAAAGCAGTCAATATGACCAGACCTGAAGCTCAGAGGTCAACCAAATCAATACTTGTACTGAACATTGCATTGTAAATATGGTTTTGTGTGTAATTTGCAAATATCATGTAACCCAGTGTAATAATAATGTACACTGTGTTTAAAATACTGTTTGGTGTGTATTTATATTATGTAACCCTATCAATAAATGTATATTGCAGGTGGACCTACTTCTTTTGTCCAAGAATCCTCAGCTCTAGCTGTGTAAGTGTGAATAATCTTGTAGCGATTGGAGTGTACACATATACACCTAACCTAGTTAACAGATGGTGACCACACCTAAACACAAATTTGGTAGTCTCTTTCAGTAGTATTTTAAGTGGTTGCAATATTTACAGAAGTATCCTAATGGAATATTTTCTAATGAATTCTAACAATGAACATTGGGTGATTTGTATGCTTTATAAGGAAAGGGGCTATAGCAGATAGCTTCGAGTGGAGATTGTAATCAAATGGTAGCCTACTTGTAATATATTAAGGAACAGCTCTGTGTATACAAAGGAGCATAGGGGAGCTCATGGCCATAACGGGGATGGCATTGACACAGCCCCAAATGATTCCCAATGACTCAAAATTGATGTGGTCCAGAAATATTTAGACAGCATAAAGGTGAATAAAGCACCTGGACCAGATGGCATACACCCACTTAAAGAATTGAGCTTTGTCATTTAAAATCCATTGTTTCTAATTTTTAGGGACTCTTTAATGACTAGAATAGTACCACTGGATTAGCGTAAGGCCAATGTGGTGCCTATATTTAAAAAGGGATCAAAGTCTTTACCAAGTAACTATAGATCTGTTAGTTTAACTTCTATAGTTGGGAAGATACTGGAGAGTTCAATAAAAGACCACATAGATAAGTTCTTGTTGGAAAAAAAATATTTTAAGCAACAGATAGCATGGATTCATAAAAAACAGAAGTTGTCAGATTAATCTGATTTATTTTTATGAGGAGCTAAGTAACACCTAAGACAAATGAGTGACTGTGGACTTACTATGCTTGGATTTTGCAAAAGCGTTTGAGACAGTTTCCCACACATGGCTAATGTGTTAGGTTAAGTCGACAGGCCTGGAAAAAGCAGTTTGTAAATGGATAGAAAACTGGCTAAACGGCAATATTCATAGAGTAGTGGTTAATGATTCATACTCTGAATGGTCTAAAGTTATTAGTGGTGTACCCCAAGGTTCAGTGTTGGGACCCTTACTTTTTAACCACTTCAGCCCAGGAAAGGTTTTACCCCCTTCCTGACCAGAGCACTTTTTACAATTTGGCACTGCGTCGCTTTAACTGCTAATTGCACGGTCATGCAATGTTGTACCCAAATGAAATTTGCGTCCTTTTTTCCCACAAATAGAGCTTTCTTTTGATGGTATTTATTTTTTGCACTATAAACGGAAAAAGAACGAAAATTTTGAAAAAAAATGATATTTTCTACTTTTTGTTATAAAAAAATCCAATAAACTCAATTTTAGTCATACATTTAGGCCAAAATGTATTCAGCCACATGTCTTTGGTAAAAAAAAAAGTCAATAAGCGTATATTTATTGGTTTGCACAAAAGTTATAGCGTCTACAAACTAGGGTACATTTTCTGGAATTTACACAGATTTTAGTTTATGACTGCCTATCTCATTTCTTGAGGTGCTAAAATGGCAGTGTAGTACAACCCCCCCCCCCCCAAATGACCCCATTTTGGAAAGTAGACACCCCAAGGAAATTGCTGAGAGACATGTTGAGCCCATTGAATATTTTATTTTTTTGTCCCAAGTGATTGAATAATGACAAAAAAAAAAAAAATTTACTAAAAGTTGTCACTAAATGATATATTGCTCACACATGCCATGGTTATATGCGGAATTGCACCCCAAAATACATTTTGCTGCTTATCCTGAGTACAGGGATACCACATGTGTGGGACTTCTTGGGAGCCTAGCCGCGTACGGGGTCCCGAAAACCAAGCACTGCCTTCAGGATTTCTAAGGGCGTAAATTTTTGATTTCACTCCTCACTACCTATCACAGTTTTGAAGGCCATAAAATGCCCAGATGGCACAACCCCCCCAAATTACACAGTATTTGTGCAGCGATTTTTCAAACACATTTTTTTTAATTTTAATGCTAAAACACACTATATTGCCCAAATGTTTGTTGAAATCAAAAAGATGATCTTAGGCCGGGTACATGGATACCAAACACGACATGCTTTAAAATTGCGCACAAACGTGCAGTGGCGACAAACTACATACATTTTTACAAGCCTTTAAAGGTTACCACTTTAGATTTACAGAGGAGGTCTACTGCTAAAATTACTTCCCTCGATCTGACGTTCGCGGTGATACTTCACATGAATGGTGCAATTGATGTTTACATTTGATGCCAGACTGACGCTTGTGCTTGACTTTGCGCGAGAGCAGGGGGGGACAGGGGTGCTTTTTTTTTTTTCTTTTTTTTTTTCTTTTTTATCTTATTTTTAAACTGTTCCTTTCATTTTTAATTTTTTTTTAGCATTTTTATTGTTATCTCAGGGAATGTAAATATCCACTATGATAGCAATAGGTAGTGACAGGTACTCTTTTTTTAAAAAATTGGGGTCTATTAGACCCTAGATCTCTCCTCTGCCTTCAAAGCATCTGACCACACCAAGATCGGTGTGATAAAATGCTTTCCCAATTTCCCAATGGCGCTGTTTACATCTGGCAAAATCTAAGTCATGAAATGCTCATAGCTTCCGGTTTCTTAGGCCGTAGGGATGATTGGAGCCATTCTGGTCTCTGATCAGCTCTATGGTCAGCTGGCCAAATCACCGGCTGCATTCTCGGGTTCCCTGTTCGCTACCACTGCTTGTAAAAGCAGTCTAAAGGTTAATTAGCCACTAGGATTGCTTTTACATGAAAGCTGACCGCTGGCTGAAAAGAATGATACCAAGATGATACCTAAACCTGCAGGCATCATTCTGGTATAACCACTCAAAGTCCAGCAACATACCAGTACGTTGCTGGTCCTTGTTGGGCATATATTGTAATCTTTTTTTCATGCAGCCTGTGGGCTAAATGAAAAAAAGAGTTTGATCGGTGGGTATGTCCACCATTAGAATACCCTTCATCCACTCACTTCTAATGATGGGCATACATGCACCATTTATATATGCCGAAGCATGGGGGCATCCACCCCATCTCCATTTAAGGATCCTTTCAAACGGCTCATATTTACCCTACATAAAGACTGCTTGTTTTTAGACTGTCATGGGATTAATTGCGAGTACCCCAATTACTTATTAATGGATTTCCAGTATTCATATATACTCACCTCTTTATGGACTTATGTGCCCATATCCTGGCTTTGCCCTGATGAACACAATTTGTGTTAAGTCATACACACAGTACACTTTGATATTTTGTATATCTATTACATTGTATTTTTTGAGTCACTCTAGAATGTGTTATCCTATATACACTATTCATACCTAATTGATACATAGGTTCAGGATATACCATTCATCACTTACACGTATTTTTGTACACCTACTCTTCATTGTTTTTTAGAGCTTCCATATTTTATTTATTTTTGTGGTTTTATTTTTTGATGGTGCTTTATATGGATAGTTTATCTTTCCATAATATTTATCACTAACACAATAGGTATACACTTCAGGACGTGATACCTCCCTTTTAAATATCACTGTTATTTGACCAATAACACGCACTCTGTCACTTGTTAGCGCCACACTCTATTATCACCTCTATATACTTACAACAGTCAGTTTGTTGTGTTGGCTGCTTCACTACACATATTTTTGAGTTGGCGCAATTTCTACACCTTTTATTCAAACAATAAAACATTGCAGAATAGAATACAGTAAAAAAGAGCAGAACAATAGAGAGAGAATAGAGAGAGAGAGAGAACAATAAAACAACAACTATTTTTGTTTTTTTTTAATTTTATATTTTTTTGTGTATTTTTTTTTTTTTTATAACGGTAACTTTTGTAACTGTAATCAGTTCCAGGTTCGGGTCTCTCAAAATGTGATGGCATCTTGGGAGACCCTGTGAAAGTGTGCCTAGTGTCTGCAATGCTGTACCCTATGCTAAAACTCAACTAGTGTATGGTAGCGCTCAAAACATTCACCAATGCAAAGACCAGGATTGTCAGGACAGGAGGGACAATAATAGCGGGTGTCACGCCTATATCAGCGCTTTCTACAGACACAACATTTTCTTTGGGGGGCTCGTTGGGTAGGGGTACTCGGGAGGACATAAGGAAAATGCCTCTCATGCAGCCGGCTTACTGCATTTGGTTGGGGAAGGTGAGGTGGAACACCGTCTGGAAACAGAAGGGCTCTGACGATCTCTTCCTGGAATTTAAGGAAGGATCCAGTCCGTCCTGAAGCTCTGTATAGCACATGAGCGTTCAGCAAAGCTAATTGAAATAAGTATACAGACACTTTTTTATACCAGTGTCTGGCCTTACGGGCAACTGGGTACAGCACCAACAACTGGTCGTTGAGGTCCACCCCTCCCATATTTTGGTTATATCCGTGGACACAGAGGGGTTTCTCCACAACGCCATAGTAATTTGGACAGTCGTGTCTGCATGAAGGGAGGTAAACACGAAAACATCCTTATTATCCCTCCACTTCATAGCGAGCAAGTTATTACACTTCAAGCAGGCTCTCTCCCCCAGCCTAAGACGGGAATCTACAACCCGCTGGGGAAAGCCCCGGCGATTAGATTGTACGGTGCCACATGCTCCAATCTGATGATCAAACAGGTGACTAAAAAGTGGCATGCTCGTGTAATAATTGTCCACATACAAATGGTACCCCTTTCCGAAAAAGGGTGACACCAAGTCCCACACAATCTTGCCAGCGCTAGTCAGGGCAGTTTGTCGGCTCTACATGACTATCTCTTCCCTCGTAAACCATAAAACTACATGTATAGCCTGTGGCCCTATCACAGAGCTTATACATCTTGACCCCGTATCTGGTACGCTTGCTGGGAAGGTACTATTTGAATGACAAGCGGCCAGAAAACGTAATCAGGGACTCATCAACGCAGACAACTTGATGGGGAGTAAACAAGTCTGCAAAACGTTGGTTGAAGTGGTTTACGAGGGGCCTGAATTTTGTAGAGCCGATCGTATCCAGGGTCTCCACGAGGACGACAGAGTTCATTGTTGTTGAAGTGCATGAACGGCAAAATCTGCTCGTATCGTGCCCTGGCCATGGAAGTAGAGAACACGGGCATATGGTGAATTGGGTCAGTGGACCAATATGACTGCAACTCACTCTTTTTGGTTATGCTCATGAGGAGGGAAAGGCCCAGAAAGAGCTTAAATTCGGAAACCGTAATTGGTTTCCAATCTTTGGCAAGGGAGGACTGGGGAATAGTGGCGATGTGTTGACCAGCGTACAAATTGCTTTGGTCCACAATAGAGATCTTCGATGAAAAACAGCAAATAAAAATCAAGTGACATAAAATCAACTGTTTACACATGAATGCTGGGTTGGCCAGTGAATGGGGGAAGTATGGGTGCTGCAGAAGTGGTGGGTTCCCAATTAGGATTGGTGAATGCAGCAGGAAGGGCACTATGGGCACGACGGGCCTGTGTTCGCCTTCTTGGTGGCAGCGGGACACTACTTGTGCTTGCCACCTCGCTAGCTTGAACTGCACTTATGGGACTCGCCACACCACCAAGTGTTACTGCGGTGCTGGATGTATGACCAGGGTGTACTAGGCCACTGGTGCTTGCCAGTTCACCAGAAGGAGTAACAGTGCTAGTATTTCTCTGCTCCATACGAGAGCCCTGCGGTTCTTGCACCTCAACAGCAGAAGAAGAAGATTGGGCCTGACCTTGGCAGGGACCACAACTCCGTCGTCAGAGCTGTCTACAGGTTCGTATTCTGAGCCTGAATCTGGCAGATGAGTGACTTCCTCTTCACTATCTGTCATGCTCAGAAACGTGTAGGCCTCTTCACTAGTGTACCTTCGATTTGCCATTTTGGGCTCTAAATTTAGTGGTACACTAGTGAGACTCACAGGCAAAAAAGCTCCTGACTGTTAGTGACTGTATCAAAACGCTACCAAAAAACTGTTAGCGATCGCAGGGATCAGGCCTGACTCTGCGAACGCTGCAGTTATGTGTGTTTAGTGTTTTGTAAGTGACAGTGATCGATCGATACTGCACTTGGTTGGGCTGGGCTGGGCTGGGCGGAGGGGCAAAACGCAGGTGCTAGCAGGTATCTGGGCTGATCCCGCCAACACTGCGTTTTTGGGAACCCTAAACTGCTGGGGACGCTAGTATAGATCTGATTGGATCAGATATTGATCCGTTCAGATACTATACCACTAAGGGAGGTGTATGCTGCTTGCGTGGGTGTTAGCGGTACTAGAACTAACCTGACACTGTCTGCGGTGACGCAGACCCCATCTGACCCTAAAACCTAATTTACATCACCCGCCAGGCAATTAGGGGGTTAAACCTTTATTAGGTAATAAACGGCGGGTGCCCTGACACTATAAAAAATAAACTAACTAACCAGCGTCACCCGTAACAGTTATGCGGTGATCACTGGTGAAAGGGTTAACTGGGGGGCAATCAGGGGATTAAACCTTTACTAGGTAGTATCTGGGGGTCCCTGACTCTATAAAACGCTGACGGTGAACCTAAATACTTACCTCCCTAACTAGCGCCACCTGTGACACCAATACAGCGATCAGAAAAACGATCGCTTAGGGACACTGGCGATGGGGGGGGTGATCAAGGGGTTTAAACTTTATTAGGGGGGGTTAGGGGGGTACCCTAGACCTAAAGGGACCTAACACTAACTGCCCTACGACTTATAACTGTCACAAAATTACACCAATGCAATAATCAGAAAAAAAAAAATGCTATTGGTGTCACTGTGACAGGGGGGTGATCGGGGGGTGATCGGGGGGGGGGGGGGGTGATTGGGGGGTAAAAAAAGTGTGCCTGCGTGTTGAACTGTAATGTGTAGTGTTTGGTGCACTTACTTGATGTCTTCTCTCCTCGGAAGCCGGAACAAAAAGGCTTCACGAGGAGAGATTAAATCACTTCCTCTGCCGCTGTTTACATTACAGCAGCAAAGGAAGCATTCCATTCACCAGGAGTGATCGTGAGTGGTTGGCCATGAATTAGTGGCCTCCCCCTCACCTCGGATCACTCCTGACGGTAATCCGACCGCCGCAGGCACCAGGGGGGGTCCGATCGGACCCCCCACCCGCGGGCAGGCAGGGATGTACAGGTAAGCCCTTATGCCTGCCCGTGCCATTGTGCCGACGTACATCGGCGGCGGTCGGCAACTGGTTAATATATTTATAAATGATATAGGGTCTGGGATTAAAAGTACCAAGTCTTTGCAGTGGAATAATGTCTTTATAGGATGTCTCCAGCTTACAAGTCAACCTCAATGCACTGTTTAATTGGGCAACTATGTGGCAAATGAGGTTTAATGTTGATATTATGCACTTGGGGCTAAGAATATGTTTTTTTTTCCACAATTAGGTTTTATTGAAAGTAAATGACAGTTTACAAAGTGACATCATTGCAAATAGTTAGGGCTTGTTAGATATACATGTCTTTTAACATAAAGTTATCAAGGCAAGTAATAATGTGCGGTTTGGTAGTAAGGGGTTAAGAAATAATATGATAAGAAGTAGGGATGCACCGAAATTTCGTCTGCCAAAACATATCGGCCAAAAATGATGTTTTCGCCACCTTGCCGAAAGGAAGATCTTGCCTATAATGGCGCCGAAAATTACGTGTGACATCACAGACGTTCCTCGTGTTTAAGATGCTGGACTCGTGAGCACGTTCCCCACGGTGGAGACTCTGGAGTTAGCTGTGGCTGGAGTTGGGAGCACGTTCACCGCGGACGTTCCTAGTGGTTCCTAATTGTGACTCGGGAGGCTGCATACAGGATACAGGGCTGCATACAGGGCTGCATTGGAGAGTGGATACCGTCCCTCCTGGATGGCTACTCTTACTACTATTTGCCGATGAGCATTCTCTTTAACTACTGAGTGACAGTGACAAACAATTCATCTAGTACAGGGGTGTCCAAACTTTTTTCAAAGAGGGCCAGATTTCATGAAGTGAACATGCATGAGGGCCGACCATTTTGCCTGACTTTTTTTGAACCATTAAAATTAAATGCAAATGAAATTTTTATGCAAAGTTTATTGCAAACGGCATACTTTTAATTTTGTCACATGGATGACAAATCTAAACAGGTGTTAAATCACTCTGCCTTTCATATCTGAAGGCCAGATGAAAAAAAAAAAATCCAGGAAGCTGAAATATATGTCAGGAAAATTGTAAAGTACATTACATATTATAATAAAGGCTGTCTGTCAACTTTTAAGTTAAAAAAATATAAACAGGAACATAACATCAAGTATACATCTTGTGTCCAAATTCATAACTAATTTAGACCAACTGACATTAACTGAGATTTTATAATATATTCATCTCAATTGAAAAAGAAAACTTGTCTGCACTAATGTGAAGGGTGAAACTGAGATCTGGACTGCAGCACATAGGCTAGGTCTGGGTCAAAGGCAGTGGTTTTGATGCGCAAAATGTCCCGCAGGTGAGAGTCACTTAGTCTTGTCCTCACGCGGTTCTTGTTAAAGTTCATAGCAGAGAATGTCTTCTCACACATATATGTTGAGCCAAACAAGCTCAGCATTTTCTTAGCCAATGTTCGAATCTCTTGAAACCGGCTCTTATCCAGTTGGCGGTAAAAGTTCACAAGAGAGAGCTGTTGGTGACGACTGCGTAACTCGCTGTCACAATGCAGCTCAATGAGCTCGAGCTGCAGCTGATCTGGAGCATCATTGGGGTCAACAGAGAATGGAGAGGAGAAAAGGCTGATCTCCTTTTCAATAGCTGCAAAATCCTGAAAGCGCCGTTTAAACTCCCCAGCCAGAGATGTGATGTCTGCTGCATACCTGCTCATTTGTGCACTGATATTGTCCTGTGGAAAACTGTTCATTATTTCCTGCAATGCTGAAAAATGTATGAGATTGGGCTGTGTTTGTGATAACTGCCTTATGAAAAGTTGCAGCTTTGTTCCAAAGGCTTTGAGGTGTGAATAAAGCTGGTTCACCGCTGCATCTTTCCCCTGAAGACTGGTGTTCAGTACATTCAGATGCTTTGTTATGTCAACTAGAAACCCCAAATCAGCCAGCCAAATCGGATCAGATAGTTCTCGCATTGGTTGTCCCTTTGTTTCTAAGAATTCTCCGATTTCCTTTTTGAGAGAGTTGAAACGCTGCAGTGCAGACCCCCGGCTGAGCCATCTTACATCGTTGTGATATACAACATCTTCGTATTCAGCCTGGATGTCCAGTAGAAACTGTTTAAACTGGCGGTGGCACAGGGCTTTAGAGCGAATAAAATTAATAGTCTTCACCACCGGTTTCATAACATGGTCATATTTGAGATGTTTGGCGCAGAGAACTTGTTGATGAATGATACAGTGGAATTTTATAGCTTTGCCTCCTTCTTCGATCACCTTGTTACAGATTAGGGTTGCTAATCCACTTCGTTCTCCAGCCATGGCAGGTGCCCCATCAGTAATAATCCCAGTAAGTTTGTTCCAAGGCAGTTTCATGTCATCTATGGCGGAACTAACAGAGACAAATAAATCTTTTCCTCTTGTTTGGTCCGTAAGGCTTTGGAGGTCAAGTAGCTCTTCAGTCACGTTCATTTCATCGTCCACCCCTCTCATAAAAATCAGCAACTGAGCCGTGTCAGATAGATCCGTGCTTTCATCACAGGCTACTGAAAAGAAGTCAAAATCCACTCCTTTGGATGTCAACTGTCTCTTAATATCTGATGAAATCTCTTCAACTCTCCGTGTCACAGTGTTACGAGCCAGGCAAATGTTGGCAAACTCTTGCTTCTTCTCGGGACAGATATTCTCAACCATTTTCATAACACATTCTTTGATAAAGTCACCCTCAGAAAAAGATTTGCAATTTTTAGCAATTAACGTTGACACCTCATAGCTTGCCTTTGTGGCATTTTCATTTGACTCACGGGCTCTTGTGAAAAATCGCTGTTGCGACATTAAAACAGCTTCAAGTTGCTTCAACTTTTCACTGCGGTCGTGCCCTGTTAGCTTGTCATATGTGCGACTGGTAGTGTCTCTTGACATTAAATTCTTTATAAACAGCCACAGTCTCTTGGCATATCAGACAAACACAGTGATTCCGTATTTCAGTGAAGAAATATTCCACTTTCCACCTGTCCTGGAAGCGGCGGCCCTCACTGTCAACTTTCCTTCTCTTGTTTACAGTCGCCATTTTAGAAATTGACCAGAAGGGAAAGGGATCTTGTGAGCGCAGTGTCAGAGGTTTTGGTCTAAGCGTGTTCGTCCGATACACTAATACACTGCCCAACAAGTATTCTCCTACCTTTGTGGCTGTGTGTGGTGAAGATGAGCTGTTATTTGGATATATATATCTCCTCTTTGGCCCCCAAACAAATCCCAGAGGATGGGCTCAGTTTTGTACAAATGATTTATTTTCTCTCCTGAGAAATCTGGCCTTTATTACTTCTGTGGCCCCCAAGTTCTGATCAGGGCAAGGATGAGCTTTTTTTTATATATATTTTATATTCTTTCTGGCCCCCACTTGTAATCTGCCCCCAGGCTCAGATCAGGGCAAAGATGAGCTATTTTTTTTAATATTCTTTCTGGCCCCCACTTGTTATCTGCCCCCAGGCTCAGATCAGGGCAAGGATGAGTTGTAACTCCTGAGTTATATTAGTCCCCGAGCGCCGCTCACTTCAGGGATCATGCACGAGCCCGCTGGGACGCTGACAGCACACGGCGCCGCAGCCAATCACCACCGCCAATCACCGCCGCCAATCACAGGCACTGAGAGCTCTGCAGCTGCCGCAGGGAAATGACTCAGTGTCTGCTATTGGCGCCGCGTGCTGTCAGCTACCCGGAGGGTTTTGGAACACGCCCCTGCTTGTCAGTGAGAGGCGCTCGGGGATTACGGAACAATTTCTGTGCACTCCTGAGTTATATTAGTCCCCGAGCGCCGCTCACTTCAGGGATCATGCACGAGCCCGCTGGGACGCTGACAGCACACGGCGCCGCAGCCAATCACCGCCGCCAATCACCGCTGCCAATCACAGGCACTGAGAGCTCTGCAGCTGCCGCAGGGAAATGACTCAGTGTCTGCTATTGGCGCCGCGTGCTGTCAGCTTCACGGAGTGTTTTGGAACACGCCCCTGCTTGTCAGTGAGAGGCGCTCGGGGATTACGGAACAATACAGACATTGCAGAGTGCGGAGCAAGGGGGGCCACAAGGGTGGCAAAAGCTGGAGGCATGTGGGGGCCGTATAAAACCGGACCGCGGGCCGCAAATGGCCCGCGGGCCGGACTTTGGACATGCCTGATCTAGTACTAACTATACAGTGTAATATGTATGTAATACAAATTTTGCTATAGAGATATTCAGCTGTATGTATGTGATTGTGTACTTGTAGTATTATAGTTAGTTCTACTTCTACTAGTTCTTCTACTACTAAACTAATAGGCCAAGTAATAATTATATTTTATTTAGGTACTACTTTTACTACTTATATAGCGCTGTCAAAAGTCAATTAATTTAGATAGCATTCAGTTGTTCCTATGTTATATACTACACTGACAACCGCATTCATTTTTTTTAAACATGACTGACAGTATGCAGTTGCACTATGCAGCAATATACTACCTACCAATACCTACTGAATATTATATCTCACACAAATAGCATGCAATCAAATCCAATATATATTCTACTAAACTAACAGGCCAGATATATTTTATTTAGGTACTACTTTTTTACTACTTGTATAGCGCCGTCAATTAATTTAGATAGCATTCAGTTGTTCGTATGTTATTCTAATACTACACTGACAAGCGCATGAATTTTTTAAACATGACAGACAGTATATAGTTGTACTATGCAGCAAGCAATATACTACCTACCTACTGAATATTATATCTCACAAATATTAGCAATATGCAATCAAATCAAATTCAATATATATTCTTATTCTTTGGTACAAGTCAGAATGTACTGCAGTGCATGGCAAGAGAGGTGCACTCACTGTTAAAAAAAGATAGGTGGTTAGGTTTAGTTTTTTTTTTTCTATAGCTGCCTGGGGTTTAGTTTTTTAGATTGATTTTAGTCCTTTTTTTCCCCTCAGATTTCACTCCCACTATAGATCATTCTATGCTATTCTTCTACGCTACCAGCAAAACACAGACTAGTCTACATTGCTTGCTGTGATTGGCTGAGTGCCGCTGCTGTAGACCAGACTGCAGACTAGTCTGTGTTCAGGAGGTCTCCACCCATACCCGGGGCCGGAACACAGTGCAGTATACTGTATGTCTATGTATGTAACCCGCAGCTACATATTACATATATATATATATATATATATATATATATATATATATATATATATACATACAGTTTTATGGCACATGCAGCCGCTGACACCTTAGGGAAAGAACTTAGGGAAATTAGTTCTCATTTAAGTTGAAAATAACTAATGACGGGATAGTTTTGCTCCCACATTGGCTGACATTTACTCATCCTGAATAACTCTACCCTCCCAATTAACTTTGTATACCTTCGGTAGCTCACGCTGCATGTCATAGCTTTGGAGTGGGTAAGGTATAACGGACATGTTTTTGAATAGGTCGAGATGTATTACTATATGTGAGGTGACCAGTCTAATCTAAGCACCAATAGGTAGTCAGGGCATTATTACGACAATGGCCTACATATACCAGTATAATGCACAACATTACACTCTAGGCACCCTTCCCTTACTGTCCACTCCTAGCACTGAGGATTTCACCCTACGCTATCTGACATAGAGGGAGGAACTATTTAACAATTACCTCCCCTTACATATATAACTCACTTCCGCCCTTGCTAGCGTCACACACCTTTATCATGACACGATACATGATATTTCTGACTCCAATGTTTCCAGCCTCTTGATGGGAAGGCTCAGGAGGAGCTACAAATCTCTCAAACACCATGCATGTCCTCAGTGCTATAAAAACTGATCTCATAGAATTGACTGCGACCCATTGTGGACATTCACCTCCACAGGATTAGCCTGTAGGGCACCAATTCCCCATAGACATGGGATACACATTTGGAAGGATGGTAAATACAGAGCACATGACAGTAAGGTGCCTGGGATGTCTGGAAATCATTACACTATCCTTGTACTCTGGGCTACTAAGGGGTCTGAGCTCAGTATACTACTAAGTGGCGATACATCTCTCTACCTTCCAGGCAGAAATTAGATGAAATGTGAGGTTCACAGGTCTTGAGAAAGGAGGTTTGCTCTTCTGGATCCCCTCCCACCTATTACTCAGTTAATTGTCTCAGCAGTATATTCACAGCTCTATGGCTGTTCATTAAAACAGATGTCACCTTGGCACACAGCGCCGAATGGCGACAGCAGGGTGGGCAGACTGCTACCAAGTTTAAGATTATCGCTACTCACAGTTTCCTCTAGGGTTCAGATAGTGCTGCAGGCATTTTGTGATTGCAGATCCTCCAACCTCAGCATTATTTTTGTTACAGTTCAAGTTTATGTTTATTTTATTGATTTCTTAACTTGCATATGTATTCTAGGGATCCTGATTTACATAGTGAACATCAGACTGCCACTCTCCCGAGATCGACACCTCCTTGTACACACACACACGGCGTGGAACGTTTCTCATTCTCATCTGTATTTGTTGTAATGGCTGTGTCAAAGCCTAGTCGCATCTTCATATACCTACACTTTTGATGCAAAGCCTTATAGCTTCCTTAATTATCCCATGCTCTCTCATCTGCTTTTCCCACTTTTAAACAACTCATAACTTACCCCTCCTAACTGATGCACTTTTTTCGTATTTTTGACAACCACTCTCCTCCTCTTGTCCGCCTCCATGACTGGTGACAGCGCGCTTGCTCGCTTTTGGAACTATCTTCTGAGCTAGGTAGTCTCCAACCCCCACACAGTGCAGTGGAACAGTTTTGACCTAAGTTCAGGCCAGTTTCCACTGACGACACACTGTATACTTTACCCCTCTACTAGTAGAGGAGGTTACCCAAGTAATCCCCCACCTCCCTCCCTCTCATTTTGCTATATCACACGGACAGATAATTTACCACTCGCTTTAGCTAACCTCAGTTGTTAACCACGTCCATACCAACAGCTCGAACTGAGCACTTCCTTCTCTCCCTTAATGGCGAACACACCGCTAATCTGACGTGGCCTGCAGTCTGGAGTGCGGGCGCTCTCCTGGGACACTGTGAGTAGGACGTCCCGCAACATCATCCACAGCCGAGTCTCCAGGAGACACAGGCCTACCCGATCTTCCCTCTCCACCTCCCTGTGGGGGTCCTGAGGACCGGGGGTGGCCGTGTTCACTTTTCCGGCGGCCGTCTCTTAGGATAGTCCGCGGCTTCGGCCTACCCCTGGAGGCTGGTGGCCATATTGGGACTCCAATATACACCCAGTGACATTCATCTCGTTCCTTAGGCTGCACAGGCTCTCACAGGGTAATGGGGGCTGTGGAGACTGCCTCCTTTCTCTCAGGCTGATCGTGGGGAGGAGGGGTGCTGTAAGCAGGGGGATCCGAGGATCCAGATGGAGCATGCTATAATCTATGAAAAGGATGCTGCTTAAATAAACACAGGTCCTAGCCTGCTCACCGAGACCTCCGTACAGCAACTATAGCTATACACAGTGTCGGAGGTAAGCCTGCATGTTTGATCACTAAATCCTCTGCATACCTCATGGGCAAAGTTGGCCAACAGCAACAATACTACAAACCACTGATTGGGCCACAAGAAGAACCAAACATGGAGCGTTTTGTTACCAGATCACAACCTACCTCCTCTAATCCTTCCGCAAATCCTTTTGCCCTGCTGGATCCCTCTCTAGACTCAGAAGATGCTTCAAGCTCCTCTCTGACCAACTCGCAGATCCATGCACCCACTCTTTCGCCCTCAAATACGACTCTCACCCCTGACATCCTGGACTCCAAGCTACAACTTTTACTTCAACAGATTACGTCCAATGTCTCGGCTGAGGTAAGCAAACTAGCTGCCGAATTGAGGGGGGAAATAACCCAAATTGGTGATTGCACAGACACTCTAGAGAGCAAATTCGACGAAATGATAAATTACGTACAAGCGATTGAGGAGGAAAAAAACCATACCTTACGCCTTTCCGTATCTCAACTACAAATACAACAGGAGGACTTGGAGAACAGAGAAAGAAGACAAAACCTACGATTCAGAGGGATACCCGAGACAGTGGGTGATTCTGAGCTCCGAGCCTACCTTCTGAGCCTTTTTAATACTCTAGCTCCCACAGTGGTAGACATAGATTGGCGCTTGGATAGGGGCCATAGATCCCTAGCCCAAAGCCTCCGGCTGGAGCTAGGCCTAGAGATGTCCTGGTACGATTTCACTTTTTTGAAAGTAAGGAGGCACTAACTCTGGCGACTCGCAATAAATCCCAAAAAATGTTCAAGGGTGCTAAACTGCAGATCTTTAGCGACCTCCCTCCTCCTATCATACTCGCTAAACGTAGGAACTTACGTCCCCTTACTTCACACCTGCAACAACACAAGATTCCATATTACTGGGGATTCCCTTTCCATTTAGCTATATCCAAAGAGGGAACCCAATACTCTCTACGTGACTTACAAGAAGCAGAGGCCTTCCTGAAAAATCTGGGTCTCCCCCCTCTCTCGGAAGAGGACATGATCCCTCCTACCACACAAGCCCGTCTACCTCCGACTAGACCTACTCGCATCTGGACCCCTGTCCTGGGTAAATCTAAGAAGCATTTTTCCACTCCTCAACGCCTGCGATCTTCTAAACAACCTCCTTGAACATTCCTCGGAACATCCTTTTTTGGTTCTACTCTTCACTACTTTTTGCATTTCCGTTTCCTTGAGAATTTTTTTTTTAATTTTTTTCCGATGAAACGATGTTGCTGTTTTGGTTCTATCAGTTTTTTGAGTCTGTCCCGCTCATTTTTGCCAGGGTAGAACCATTCTCATCCCATGAGATGCATTCACTAAAGGTTTTGAAATTTTAAGTGTTAAACACACCTGTTTTATTTGTTAACCTTACTTTCTCTCTAAGGACTTACAGGTTTTTCCTTTTCCTACAATGACTTTTGTCCTTTTTTGTTCTATTTGCAACCAAATGCACAAGGTGAGCAGCGGACCCATCTCATCTCCTCAGACAGAGTCGCCAGATGGGAGTCCGTTCACATCCCTGCCAGGCCCTGGTCTATGCCCAGGGCTTCCTGAGAGATTGCTGTTTCTCAGGTTCACAGAGTTTTGAACTCTTTTTTCCTTTTTTTCTTTTTCTTTTTCTTTTTTGTTTTTCTTTTTTAATTTCTTTAATTATATCTATTGATGTGTTTCACAGATTGAGACTCCATGGTCGTTATTACCTCACTTTGAGAGAGTTTTGGGGTTTGTGTTTCAATAGTTAGAGGTGGGAAATTGTTTGCTTTTACTGCTATCCATAAAATGCAACGTTTATACTTTTTTTCTTCAAGTACTCCCATGCTTATAGTGTTAGATGTATTTATATTAGCATTCCTAGATAGACCACAATCATGGCTCTGAAAATTATGTCCTACAATGTAAAGGGCCTGGGCTCCATTAGTAAGCGCTGGATGGCCCTGAAAGATTTCAGGGCTTCGGGCGCAGATGTGGTGATGATCCAGGAGACCCACTTTCGGGCAAATGGATCATTAAAATTTGCCTCAAGGTTTTTTCCCACTTCCTATCTTGCCTCTGATTTCACGGGCAGGGCACGAGTGGCAATCTTGATCAGAAAAACATGTCCTATCAAAGTTCGGAGGTCACATGCAGACCCTCATGGGAGATTTCTTATCCTAGAATGTAAATACATGTCTACCTCTTTTACACTGTTTAATTTGTACGCCCCGAACACAGGCCAGATTGACTTCCTCAACAAACTTTTTGATACTCCCCAATATTGCCCGCAACCTTTTATGATAGTTGGTGGGGACTTCAATCTGGTCATGTCACCCACTAGGGACAGACAAACACTTTTTAGTTCTGCCCCATCTAAAAGAGTATTGTCCCAAGCTAATGCCTTCCATAAATGTATAGACTTTTTGACTCATGGAGGATAAAACACCCCTCTGCTAAACAATTTACGTTTTATTCATCAGCTCATAATATGTACTCCCGTCTTGATCACTTTTTTATCTCGGCCCCACTTATTCCCTATGTAGTTGAATCAGATATTTCTCCCATCACATGGTCGGACCATGCACCCATTATGTTAGAACTTATGTTATCCCAGACCTACACCAAATCCTGTCATTGGCGTTTTAATGATCACCTCCTGCAGTCTGAAGTATCCCGCTCTACCCTAGCAAATAGCTTGAAAGAGTATTTTTTACTCAACTCTGGATCGGTGTCTCAGATTTCTACACTGTGGGAAGCACACAAGGCTGTTCTCCGAGGTACATGTATAGCTGAGGGCTCTCGACTGAAGAGAGATAGAAATAGCCTATTACAGTCCCTAATGTCCGCTCTAGTAACTGCTGAGCGGAGGCTTTTGGGTGGTCCCACGGTGCTGAAATTACGTAAAGTCATTCAACTTATAGAACAAATTAGATCAACAAAACTTGACAAAACAGCTAGGTCCATGTTGTGGATGAAGCAAAAATTTTATAAATTCTCCAATAAACCCCACAGGATATTAGTTAATTATTTATGCCTTCGTCCCTTTAATTCCTTGCCTGATTTTCTTATACAGTCAGATGGGTCTAGAACACACTGTCCTCGTGAGATGTCCAAAATTTTTGGCAACTTTTATAACAAACTGTATAATTGCCTGACTCCTGAGAATCAATTTGAATTTACCCAGGGAAATTTTGAGTCCTTTTTTTCCAACATAAAGCTACCGAAACTATCTACAACGCATTTAGAGAGTTTAAACGTAGCAGTAACAGCTGAAGAACTTTTTGCTATAATTAAAAATCTCCTATTACACAAAGCTTCCGGCCCAGATGGCTTGCCCTACTCATACTACAAATCTTTTATTGACATTCTATCTCCTCACATGCTAGCTTTATATGCTTCCTTTCTCAAGGGTATTCCTCCACATTCACAGTTTTCCCATTAATTTATTTCGGTTATCCCTAAACCTGGAAAGGATCCCTCTCTCCCAGATAACTACAGGCCCATAGCCCTCCTAAATTCAGACTACAAGTTATTTACTAAAATTCTCGCTACCCGACTTTCTGCGCTTATCCCCAAACTGATACACAGGGATCAGGTGGGTTTCGTTCTTGGTAGACATGTGGGAGATAACACCCGGCGTACAATAGACCTAATAGATCTCTTGGATAGAACCTCCCACCCAGCATTGAGTCTAGATGCACAAAAAGCTTTTGACAGGCTAAGTTGGCCCTACATGTTTGCCACCTTAAAGATATATGGTTTTGATGGTCCTTTTTTAAAAGCTTTAGAAGCCTTATATTCAACTGTCTCTGCGCAGGTACAAATGTCGTCCTTCCTGTCTCCTGGCTTCCCTATGACAAATGGAACTTGACAGGGATGTCCCCTTTCGCCGCTGCTTTTTATTCTGTGCCTAGAACCCCTGGCCAAGTCTATCCGTGTCCACCCGGATATACGTGGGGTGGTGATGAGACAGGGGGAATATAAATTATCGTTATTTGCAGACGACATTTTGATCACTATCACTAATCCGCTGATATCTCTTCCCTCACTACATAAAGTATTGACCTCTTTTAGTGCTATTTCCAGGTACAAAATCAACACCTCTAAAACTGAAGCCCTTCCTATACACATTCCAATGCCATTACTATCCCAACTCAAAGAATCTTACCCCTATAAATGGTGCAATACCTCTCTCAAATACTTAGGTGTACTACTTACCCCTTCTTATTCCTCCCTCTATAACACTAACTTCCCTCCTCTGATACTAGATATTAATAAGTCTCTGTCGAACTGGACCAAATACCCCCTTTCTCTCTTAGGCAGAATTAATGTTTTGAAAATGTCTATACTGCCTAGATTGCTTTATTATTTTGAAACTCTCCCAGTAGCTGTACCTGCTGCACAATTAAAAGCACTTCACAGGACTTTTCTAAAGTTTATATGGAATGGTGGAGCTCACCGTATAGCTAGCTCTGTGTTGTTTGCCATTAGATCCAGAGGAGGTTTGGGAGCTCCTGACATCACTAAATATTATTATGCTACACATTTGAGGGCCATTACTTCTTGGACTTCCTTACATGCACCAAACCAATGGTCTGCTATTGAAAAGGGGGTACTTTACCCGGTCCATCCGGGCTCCTTGGTTTGGGGTGCCCCCCCGTTCTAGATCCTATATATAAACGTCAGTGTACTGGCCCAATGACATTAACTTTAACTATTTGGCGTAATTGCCTTAAACTCTTGTAAATGTATTATTTAACCCTCTCATTCCGGATAGTATGTCCCTGGGCAGGATTTTTCCCTGGGTAAATGTTCATCTCTTTCAGCTCAGGAACCTGGTTCATCCCATAACAAGGAAGCTACATACCTTTAACACTTTAAGTGAGAAATTTGATTTACCACCACAACTTTTCCACTTCTACTTGCAAATTAGACACTTCTTTCATTCTAAATCGCCATCCCTGACTCTAGACAAGCCTACTACTTTTGAATACTTGTGTGCTCAAGGCCCTCATCAATTGCATTTAATTTCCTGTATCTATCGTATCCTCCATGAGTCGGTTCCAATCACAGAGACATTGCACCTCTATATGCGCAGGTGGCCTCATCTAGTGGGCTGTCCTGTCACAATACAGATGTGGGATAGGATTTGGTCCTCTACATTTAGATCTTCCAAATGTGTCACTCAGAGGGAGACAACCATTAAGATTCTCATGTTCTGGTACAGAACTCCCGATGTAATTCACAAGTATGACCCATCAGTTTTGCAGCATTGTTGGCGATGTGGAACTGATATAGGCTCACTGTTCCACATCTTTTGGCAGTGCTCCTTGATTCAACCCTTTTGGTATGATGTACATTTTCTTATACAAAAGGTGACTGGGGTGTCCCTTCCGGTGGATCCCTTGAACTATCTATTGGGTTTACCTCCTTCAGGGGTATCTAAAAAGACAAACAAATTGATATCCTATATATTACTAGCCGCCAGGAGACTTATCCCGTTATTCTGGTTATCCAATACACCACCTCCATTTCTACACTTGGTGGCTGAGATTCGGACAATGGAGTTTTTGACGGACTCGGTGCACGACTGTGTCCCCAATTTAGTAAAATATGGGAACCATGGGATCTTTTGGAATACAGGAACCCCATGCCGCCAAATACGCCCTAATCTTAATTCAATCCTATACTGCCTCTGTATATGGCCTGAACTGATCTCAAGGTTCTAGACTCCCTTTAATTTTACGCTTATTGTGTACATCATAAGGATTTGATCTACTACACATATGTGTCTTGTTTCTGTGAACACTTTTTTATTACATATATTTGTTACTTTATATTTTGCTTTCCCTTTTTACTATGATTGTTTTATAGTACACTTATATTGATAGTGTAATATTCACTATGTTACAAATCTGTACTTATTCTTTGAAATCCCAATAAAAATACAATTATAAAAAAAAAGTAAAGGGATATGAAACTGAATAGGAAAACACACAGAGGGTGATTGATTTACTATTACTAAAACTGGAGAGTGCAAAATCTGGTGCAGCTATGCGTAGAAGGTTAGGTTAACCAATCGGCTTCCAGTTTTTTTTGTCAAAGCTTTGAACAAGCTGAAGAATTTCTAAGCTCATTGGCTAGCCTAATGTACTCAGCTGCGCTTAATTTGTCATTCTCTCCAATTTCAGTAAATCAACTCCACAATCTCTGGTGCTTGGAAGTGGGCCCCAGACTGTTGCCTACATTTTTCCCTGCTGGCTTCACTGGACATGCCTCGCCTTGATGCCCTCTTAATACTCTTATGACTAGGGAAGTCAGTGGATATACTTACATTGTCAAAATAAAACAAGACAGAGGGTGCCTTGGCCTAGTGCATTAAGGAAGACCTCTCTGATAATGGTAACTTAAAGTGGAGGGCCACCCTGAAAAAAAAAAATTCATCAAAAATCCTAAAAGAAAAAAAATTAAAAAAAAAAACATTTGAAAAAAAAAATTTTAAACTTACTTGAACCCTTGTTGCTAGGCAGTCTTCCTAATCTGCCTGTTCCTATTCCGCGGCGTGTTCTGCTCCTAGCTGAGTGGCCCCATTGCCTTCTGGGAACTGTGCGTGTTCCCAGAAAACCACGGGGCCATTCACAGATCGCCGCGCCGCTCGCGCGTGCGCAGTAGGAAACTGGCAGTGAAGCCGCAAGGCTCCACTGCCTGTTTCCCTTACCTAGGATGGCGGTGCCAGGACCCAAGAGCTGAGGGACGGGTCGGCCTCGGGCAGCCGACATCGCAGGTACCCAGGACAGGAAGTCTACTTATTTAAAGTCAGCAGCTACAGTGTTTGTAGCTGCTGACTTAAAAAAAAATTTTTAGCTGGCCAGAATCCCGCTTTAAGTAATATGCAACAAACCAACAGGTGTACTCTATCAACCTTGTCGTAAAAGTAAGCTTCCAGTCCACAATACATCACATCACCTATAGCCTAGGACAACTTGAAAACCCAACAGGCTAACGTGCTTTGAGGACTTGCCTAAATTGCCTTGCCTTGTCTCCTCAGAGCTCTGGCTTTAAGGAAGAGGCAAGTCCTTGAAACACCTTAGCCTGTTATTCGGTTTTCCAGTTGTCCCACTCCCATTATGTGATGTGAATGATGATGTATCGTGGACTGGAAGCTGATGTTTTACAGTACTTTGAAAACAAACTTTGATACAGAACTGATGGCTTAGTAGTATGATGTGTATAATAGCCCATACGCCCTTTGTCTTGTTTTTTGGTTCTTCTGTTTTTGAACAATAAAGTAAACAGTGCAAATACTACTCAAACATAGAGGCTCTTGGTCTTTGGCATTTTTTTTTATGCCTGCTTTTTGTTAATATTTTATCTTGTTTTTTTTAATTATTATTATTAATTATTGTGCAATGTGCAGCAGCATATGTGTACTGTTACTGTAAGTTAAGTTACTTTCTTTATTTAATTTTGTATTTTTTTTTTATTTTCTGTGTCCAATTTATGTGGGTTACTTTTATTAAAGAAAGTACTTATTTTACTTTACTGGATTCTTTGTACTATTTTTTTATTCATAAAATTCATAATAATTAAGTTGAATAGACAAATATGAATAATAACGAATATAACACAATGTAGAACTTTATATATAAAAATTTTTTTTTTTTTTTTAAACTGTCATTTTCGGTATCGGTTTCGTCTTTCGGCCTAGTGTATCTTCCATTTTCGGTTTCGGCACCAAAATTTCCATTCTGTGCACCCCTAATAAGAAAAACATAATTATTATAATAATAATGATGATAAAATAATAATAATTAAAAAAAAAGAAAAGTAATAATTATAATATGAATAATGTAAATCAATTTTACAAATTTATATTTTTGTTTTCATGTTAAGGTGGCCTGTTAATGCATATTGTTGGGGTATTTTGTAGTGAGTTTTCACCCATATGCCTTAGTTGGGACAAATGTATATAACATGAGTTTGGAGGTTTTTGGAGGTCTATGTTCACGTGTTGACTACCGTATAATCTTCTGAATGTATAAACATCCACCAGTGTTTCCAGATATTATGAAATCTGGTCGTCGTTTCTTTTTACATGGCCACTGTTTCTTCCATTTTATAAATGGAATTAACTCTTTCTAACCAGACCTTGACTGTTGGAACCTGTGTGGATCTCCAGTGCAGGGGTATGAGGGTCTTTTCTGCATTTAAAACGTGCCTGGTGAGAGTTTTCTTATATTTGCTCATTGTGTGGATTTATATGTAAAAGGCAGGCTGCAGCGTTTGGAACCAATTTAGTTTCTGTGTTTTTTTTTTTTATCCATTTTATGATCTGTTGCCAATAAAATGTCAAGAATCGGAGGCAGGTCCACCAGATGTGTAAAAATGATCCTTTGTTTGTTTCGCATCTCCAGCAGGTATCAGATATAGTTGGGAACCACTTCCTGGCTTTTTGTGGTGTTCTATACCATTGAGTCAAGATTTTGTGGGAAATCTCTTGAGATTTTGTGCTTAGTGAGCATTTATGAGCAAAAATGCAAGCTCTTTCCCATTCAGCTTTGGTTATTTTTGTTTTCAGTGCCAGTTCCCATGACTCTTTTTGTTTGTTATTTTCATTATGATTTTTTGGCGTGAACCAGGAGTAGGCTAAAGAGGTTGTTTTATGGAATGGGGTCCTATTGTAGCAAATTTGCTCTAGAGGAGTCATGGGAAGACAGTGGGGGTCATTTACTATAGCGCCAAAAAATTATCCAGCAGTACCAAAAAATAGCTCTCAAAAAAGGCCAGAAAGTCTTCAACTCTCAGAAACTCAGCGCTAATGCAAATGGAAAGCAGCGCTATTGCCGGCAATAATGCCTGTCAGATCACATATGCTGGAATAGTGGAAGTCAATGGGGCTCGAACCTGCAAAATACAAAGTTCTCACTTAAGGCTTATATGCAAGTTTGTTGCCATAAAAAGTGTTTGGAGACCCGGGTCCTGTCCCAGGGGACATGTATTAATGCAAAAAAAAGTTTTAAAAACAGACGTTTTTTCGGGAGCAGTGATTTTAATAATGCTTAGAGTGAAACAATAAAAGTGTATTATTCCTTTCAATTTCGTACCTAGGGGGTGTCTATAGTATGCCTGTAAAGTGGCGCATGTGTTCCCGTGTTTAGAACAGTCTCACAGCAAAATGACATTTCAAAGGAAAAAAAAGTCATTTAAAAGTTCTACCGCTAGTGCCGGCTGTTAATGAATTGTCGGTCCCGACAATACACATAAAAGTTCATTGATAAAAACGGTCTGGGATCCCCCACAGTGCATTACCAGGCCCTTCAGGTCTGGTATAGATATTAAGGGGAACCCCGAACCAAAATGTAAAAAAAAAATGGTGTGGGGGTCCCCCTCAAAATCCATACCAGACCCTTCAGGTGTAGTATGGATTTTAAGGGGAACCCCGCACCAAAATTAAAGAAAAAATGGCATGGGGGTCCCCTAAAAATCCATACCAGACCCTTATCTGAGCACGCAACCTGGCAGGCCGCAGGAAAAGAGGGGGGGACGAGAGAGTGCCCCCCTCCTGAACCGTACCAGGCCACATGCCCTGGGGATGTCCCCACATTGATGGGGAAAAGGGCCTCATCCCCACAAACCTTCCCTGGTGGTTGTGGGGGTCTGCGGATGGGGGGCTTATCAGAATCTGGAAGCCCCCTTTAACAAGGGGACCCCCAGATCCCAGCCCCCCGTGTGAAATGGTAACGGGTACATTGTACTCCTACCATTTCACAAAAAAATTGTCAAAAATTGTAAAAAACACACAGACACAGCATTGGACAAGACCTTTATTAAAAAGGAAAAAAAATTGCAGCGAAGTAATCCTTCCTCATCCCAGGATATGGAGAAAGACGCCGCCATGACACGAGCCACCTCCATGGGAGGAGCCCACTGAATCATGCTAGAACTGCCGTGACAGTTCTTAAAAAGCTGAGGGCGGGGTCACCCGTGACATGCGTGGGTGACCACGCCCCCTCTGACGCAACGGGGAAATGCTGCAGGGTTACCCAGTGACATGTACAGGTGGCCCCACCCTCTCTGACGCTACGGGGGTTTCCGTGGCATCAGAGGGGGTGGGGTCACCCGTACATGTCACTGGTAACTGGAGCCATGGAGGCGGCTCGTGTTGTGGCGGCATCTTTCTCCGTATCCCGGGACAAGGAAGAATCGCTGGAATTTTTTTTTCTTTTTTAAATAAGGACTTGTCCAATGCTGTGTCTGTGTGTTTTTTACAATTTTGACACTTTTTTGTGAAATGGTAGGAGTACAATGTACCCCTTACCATATCACAGAGGGGCCGGGATCTGGGGGTCCCCTGGTTAAAGGGGGCTTCCAGATTCCAATAAGCCCCCCGCCCGCAGACCACACAACCACCGGGCAAGGGTTGTGGGGATGAGGCCCTTGTCTCCATCAACATGTTTTAAAAATGCTTAAGGTGAAACAATAAAAGTGTAATATTCCTTTAAATTTCATACCTGGGGGGTGTCTATAGTATGCCTGTAAAGTGGCGCTTGATTTACTATTACTAAAACTGGAGAGTGCAAAATCTGGTGCAGCTATGCGTAGAAGGTTAGGTTAACCAATCGGCTTCCAGTTTTTTTTGTCAAAGCTTTGAACAAGCTGAAGAATTTCTAAGCTCATTGGCTAGCCTAATGTACTCAGCTGCGCTTAATTTGTCATTCTCTCCAATTTCAGTAAATCAACTCCACAATCTCTGGTGCTTGGAAGTGGGCCCCAGACTGTTGCCTACATTTTTCCCTGCTGGCTTCACTGGACATGCCTCGCCTTGATGCCCTCTTAATACTCTTATGACTAGGGAAGTCAGTGGATATACTTACATTGTCAAAATAAAACAAGACAGAGGGTGCCTTGGCCTAGTGCATTAAGGAAGACCTCTCTGATAATGGTAACTTAAAGTGGAGGGCCACCCTGAAAAAAAAAAATTCATCAAAAATCCTAAAAGAAAAAAAATTAAAAAAAAAAACATTTGAAAAAAAAAATTTTAAACTTACTTGAACCCTTGTTGCTAGGCAGTCTTCCTAATCTGCCTGTTCCTATTCCGCGGCGTGTTCTGCTCCTAGCTAAGTGGCCCCATTGCCTTCTGGGAACTGTGCGTGTTCCCAGAAAACCACGGGGCCATTCACAGATCGCCGCGCCGCTCGCGCGTGCGCAGTAGGAAACTGGCAGTGAAGCCGCAAGGCTCCACTGCCTGTTTCCCTTACCTAGGATGGCGGTGCCAGGACCCAAGAGCTGAGGGACGGGTCGGCCTCGGGCAGCCGACATCGCAGGTACCCAGGACAGGAAGTCTACTTATTTAAAGTCAGCAGCTACAGTGTTTGTAGCTGCTGACTTAAAAAAAAATTTTTAGCTGGCCAGAATCCCGCTTTAAGTAATATGCAACAAACCAACAGGTGTACTCTATCAACCTTGTCGTAAAAGTAAGCTTCCAGTCCACAATACATCACATCACCTATAGCCTAGGACAACTTGAAAACCCAACAGGCTAACGTGCTTTGAGGACTTGCCTAAATTGCCTTGCCTTGTCTCCTCAGAGCTCTGGCTTTAAGGAAGAGGCAAGTCCTTGAAACACCTTAGCCTGTTATTCGGTTTTCCAGTTGTCCCACTCCCATTATGTGATGTGAATGATGATGTATCGTGGACTGGAAGCTGATGTTTTACAGTACTTTGAAAACAAACTTTGATACAGAACTGATGGCTTAGTAGTATGATGTGTATAATAGCCCATACGCCCTTTGTCTTGTTTTTTGGTTCTTCTGTTTTTGAACAATAAAGTAAACAGTGCAAATACTACTCAAACATAGAGGCTCTTGGTCTTTGGCATTTTTTTTTATGCCTGCTTTTTGTTAATATTTTATCTTGTTTTTTTTAATTATTATTATTAATTATTGTGCAATGTGCAGCAGCATATGTGTACTGTTACTGTAAGTTAAGTTACTTTCTTTATTTAATTTTGTATTTTTTTTTTATTTTCTGTGTCCAATTTATGTGGGTTACTTTTATTAAAGAAAGTACTTATTTTACTTTACTGGATTCTTTGTACTATTTTTTTATTCATAAAATTCATAATAATTAAGTTGAATAGACAAATATGAATAATAACGAATATAACACAATGTAGAACTTTATATATAAAAATTTTTTTTTTTTTTTTAAACTGTCATTTTCGGTATCGGTTTCGTCTTTCGGCCTAGTGTATCTTCCATTTTCGGTTTCGGCACCAAAATTTCCATTCTGTGCACCCCTAATAAGAAAAACATAATTATTATAATAATAATGATGATAAAATAATAATAATTAAAAAAAAAGAAAAGTAATAATTATAATATGAATAATGTAAATCAATTTTACAAATTTATATTTTTGTTTTCATGTTAAGGTGGCCTGTTAATGCATATTGTTGGGGTATTTTGTAGTGAGTTTTCACCCATATGCCTTAGTTGGGACAAATGTATATAACATGAGTTTGGAGGTTTTTGGAGGTCTATGTTCACGTGTTGACTACCGTATAATCTTCTGAATGTATAAACATCCACCAGTGTTTCCAGATATTATGAAATCTG
The DNA here is from genome assembly GCF_042186555.1 of Aquarana catesbeiana. Lineage (NCBI taxonomy): Eukaryota > Metazoa > Chordata > Amphibia > Anura > Ranidae > Aquarana > Aquarana catesbeiana. The sequence continues at coordinate 239,441,038 of NC_133329.1, read as the reverse complement.
GTCGTCGTTTCTTTTTACATGGCCACTGTTTCTTCCATTTTATAAATGGAATTAACTCTTTCTAACCAGACCTTGACTGTTGGAACCTGTGTGGATCTCCAGTGCAGGGGTATGAGGGTCTTTTCTGCATTTAAAACGTGCCTGGTGAGAGTTTTCTTATATTTGCTCATTGTGTGGATTTATATGTAAAAGGCAGGCTGCAGCGTTTGGAACCAATTTAGTTTCTGTGTTTTTTTTTTTTATCCATTTTATGATCTGTTGCCAATAAAATGTCAAGAATCGGAGGCAGGTCCACCAGATGTGTAAAAATGATCCTTTGTTTGTTTCGCATCTCCAGCAGGTATCAGATATAGTTGGGAACCACTTCCTGGCTTTTTGTGGTGTTCTATACCATTGAGTCAAGATTTTGTGGGAAATCTCTTGAGATTTTGTGCTTAGTGAGCATTTATGAGCAAAAATGCAAGCTCTTTCCCATTCAGCTTTGGTTATTTTTGTTTTCAGTGCCAGTTCCCATGACTCTTTTTGTTTGTTATTTTCATTATGATTTTTTGGCGTGAACCAGGAGTAGGCTAAAGAGGTTGTTTTATGGAATGGGGTCCTATTGTAGCAAATTTGCTCTAGAGGAGTCATGGGAAGACAGTGGGGGTCATTTACTATAGCGCCAAAAAATTATCCAGCAGTACCAAAAAATAGCTCTCAAAAAAGGCCAGAAAGTCTTCAACTCTCAGAAACTCAGCGCTAATGCAAATGGAAAGCAGCGCTATTGCCGGCAATAATGCCTGTCAGATCACATATGCTGGAATAGTGGAAGTCAATGGGGCTCGAACCTGCAAAATACAAAGTTCTCACTGAAGGCTTATATGCAAGTTTGTTGCCATAAAAAGTGTTTGGAGACCCGGGTCCTGTCCCAGGGGACATGTATTAATGCAAAAAAAAGTTTTAAAAACAGACGTTTTTTCGGGAGCAGTGATTTTAATAATGCTTAGAGTGAAACAATAAAAGTGTATTATTCCTTTCAATTTCGTACCTAGGGGGTGTCTATAGTATGCCTGTAAAGTGGCGCATGTGTTCCCGTGTTTAGAACAGTCTCACAGCAAAATGACATTTCAAAGGAAAAAAAAGTCATTTAAAAGTTCTACCGCTAGTGCCGGCTGTTAATGAATTGTCGGTCCCGACAATACACATAAAAGTTCATTGATAAAAACGGTCTGGGATCCCCCACAGTGCATTACCAGGCCCTTCAGGTCTGGTATAGATATTAAGGGGAACCCCGAACCAAAATGTAAAAAAAAAATGGTGTGGGGGTCCCCCTCAAAATCCATACCAGACCCTTCAGGTGTAGTATGGATTTTAAGGGGAACCCCGCACCAAAATTAAAGAAAAAATGGCATGGGGGTCCCCTAAAAATCCATACCAGACCCTTATCTGAGCACGCAACCTGGCAGGCCGCAGGAAAAGAGGGGGGGACGAGAGAGTGCCCCCCTCCTGAACCGTACCAGGCCACATGCCCTGGGGATGTCCCCACATTGATGGGGAAAAGGGCCTCATCCCCACAAACCTTCCCTGGTGGTTGTGGGGGTCTGCGGATGGGGGGCTTATCAGAATCTGGAAGCCCCCTTTAACAAGGGGACCCCCAGATCCCAGCCCCCCGTGTGAAATGGTAACGGGTACATTGTACTCCTACCATTTCACAAAAAAATTGTCAAAAATTGTAAAAAACACACAGACACAGCATTGGACAAGACCTTTATTAAAAAGGAAAAAAAATTGCAGCGAAGTAATCCTTCCTCATCCCAGGATATGGAGAAAGACGCCGCCATGACACGAGCCACCTCCATGGGAGGAGCCCACTGAATCATGCTAGAACTGCCGTGACAGTTCTTAAAAAGCTGAGGGCGGGGTCACCCGTGACATGCGTGGGTGACCACGCCCCCTCTGACGCAACGGGGAAATGCTGCAGGGTTACCCAGTGACATGTACAGGTGGCCCCACCCTCTCTGACGCTACGGGGGTTTCCGTGGCATCAGAGGGGGTGGGGTCACCCGTACATGTCACTGGTAACTGGAGCCATGGAGGCGGCTCGTGTTGTGGCGGCATCTTTCTCCGTATCCCGGGACAAGGAAGAATCGCTGGAATTTTTTTTTCTTTTTTAAATAAGGACTTGTCCAATGCTGTGTCTGTGTGTTTTTTACAATTTTGACACTTTTTTGTGAAATGGTAGGAGTACAATGTACCCCTTACCATATCACAGAGGGGCCGGGATCTGGGGGTCCCCTGGTTAAAGGGGGCTTCCAGATTCCAATAAGCCCCCCGCCCGCAGACCACACAACCACCGGGCAAGGGTTGTGGGGATGAGGCCCTTGTCTCCATCAACATGTTTTAAAAATGCTTAAGGTGAAACAATAAAAGTGTAATATTCCTTTAAATTTCATACCTGGGGGGTGTCTATAGTATGCCTGTAAAGTGGCGCTTGATTTACTATTACTAAAACTGGAGAGTGCAAAATCTGGTGCAGCTATGCGTAGAAGGTTAGGTTAACCAATCGGCTTCCAGTTTTTTTTGTCAAAGCTTTGAACAAGCTGAAGAATTTCTAAGCTCATTGGCTAGCCTAATGTACTCAGCTGCGCTTAATTTGTCATTCTCTCCAATTTCAGTAAATCAACTCCACAATCTCTGGTGCTTGGAAGTGGGCCCCAGACTGTTGCCTACATTTTTCCCTGCTGGCTTCACTGGACATGCCTCGCCTTGATGCCCTCTTAATACTCTTATGACTAGGGAAGTCAGTGGATATACTTACATTGTCAAAATAAAACAAGACAGAGGGTGCCTTGGCCTAGTGCATTAAGGAAGACCTCTCTGATAATGGTAACTTAAAGTGGAGGGCCACCCTGAAAAAAAAAAATTCATCAAAAATCCTAAAAGAAAAAAAATTAAAAAAAAAAACATTTGAAAAAAAAAATTTTAAACTTACTTGAACCCTTGTTGCTAGGCAGTCTTCCTAATCTGCCTGTTCCTATTCCGCGGCGTGTTCTGCTCCTAGCTGAGTGGCCCCATTGCCTTCTGGGAACTGTGCGTGTTCCCAGAAAACCACGGGGCCATTCACAGATCGCCGCGCCGCTCGCGCGTGCGCAGTAGGAAACTGGCAGTGAAGCCGCAAGGCTCCACTGCCTGTTTCCCTTACCTAGGATGGCGGTGCCAGGACCCAAGAGCTGAGGGACGGGTCGGCCTCGGGCAGCCGACATCGCAGGTACCCAGGACAGGAAGTCTACTTATTTAAAGTCAGCAGCTACAGTGTTTGTAGCTGCTGACTTAAAAAAAAATTTTTAGCTGGCCAGAATCCCGCTTTAAGTAATATGCAACAAACCAACAGGTGTACTCTATCAACCTTGTCGTAAAAGTAAGCTTCCAGTCCACAATACATCACATCACCTATAGCCTAGGACAACTTGAAAACCCAACAGGCTAACGTGCTTTGAGGACTTGCCTAAATTGCCTTGCCTTGTCTCCTCAGAGCTCTGGCTTTAAGGAAGAGGCAAGTCCTTGAAACACCTTAGCCTGTTATTCGGTTTTCCAGTTGTCCCACTCCCATTATGTGATGTGAATGATGATGTATCGTGGACTGGAAGCTGATGTTTTACAGTACTTTGAAAACAAACTTTGATACAGAACTGATGGCTTAGTAGTATGATGTGTATAATAGCCCATACGCCCTTTGTCTTGTTTTTTGGTTCTTCTGTTTTTGAACAATAAAGTAAACAGTGCAAATACTACTCAAACATAGAGGCTCTTGGTCTTTGGCATTTTTTTTTATGCCTGCTTTTTGTTAATATTTTATCTTGTTTTTTTTAATTATTATTATTAATTATTGTGCAATGTGCAGCAGCATATGTGTACTGTTACTGTAAGTTAAGTTACTTTCTTTATTTAATTTTGTATTTTTTTTTTATTTTCTGTGTCCAATTTATGTGGGTTACTTTTATTAAAGAAAGTACTTATTTTACTTTACTGGATTCTTTGTACTATTTTTTTATTCATAAAATTCATAATAATTAAGTTGAATAGACAAATATGAATAATAACGAATATAACACAATGTAGAACTTTATATATAAAAATTTTTTTTTTTTTTTTAAACTGTCATTTTCGGTATCGGTTTCGTCTTTCGGCCTAGTGTATCTTCCATTTTCGGTTTCGGCACCAAAATTTCCATTCTGTGCACCCCTAATAAGAAAAACATAATTATTATAATAATAATGATGATAAAATAATAATAATTAAAAAAAAAGAAAAGTAATAATTATAATATGAATAATGTAAATCAATTTTACAAATTTATATTTTTGTTTTCATGTTAAGGTGGCCTGTTAATGCATATTGTTGGGGTATTTTGTAGTGAGTTTTCACCCATATGCCTTAGTTGGGACAAATGTATATAACATGAGTTTGGAGGTTTTTGGAGGTCTATGTTCACGTGTTGACTACCGTATAATCTTCTGAATGTATAAACATCCACCAGTGTTTCCAGATATTATGAAATCTGGTCGTCGTTTCTTTTTACATGGCCACTGTTTCTTCCATTTTATAAATGGAATTAACTCTTTCTAACCAGACCTTGACTGTTGGAACCTGTGTGGATCTCCAGTGCAGGGGTATGAGGGTCTTTTCTGCATTTAAAACGTGCCTGGTGAGAGTTTTCTTATATTTGCTCATTGTGTGGATTTATATGTAAAAGGCAGGCTGCAGCGTTTGGAACCAATTTAGTTTCTGTGTTTTTTTTTTTTATCCATTTTATGATCTGTTGCCAATAAAATGTCAAGAATCGGAGGCAGGTCCACCAGATGTGTAAAAATGATCCTTTGTTTGTTTCGCATCTCCAGCAGGTATCAGATATAGTTGGGAACCACTTCCTGGCTTTTTGTGGTGTTCTATACCATTGAGTCAAGATTTTGTGGGAAATCTCTTGAGATTTTGTGCTTAGTGAGCATTTATGAGCAAAAATGCAAGCTCTTTCCCATTCAGCTTTGGTTATTTTTGTTTTCAGTGCCAGTTCCCATGACTCTTTTTGTTTGTTATTTTCATTATGATTTTTTGGCGTGAACCAGGAGTAGGCTAAAGAGGTTGTTTTATGGAATGGGGTCCTATTGTAGCAAATTTGCTCTAGAGGAGTCATGGGAAGACAGTGGGGGTCATTTACTATAGCGCCAAAAAATTATCCAGCAGTACCAAAAAATAGCTCTCAAAAAAGGCCAGAAAGTCTTCAACTCTCAGAAACTCAGCGCTAATGCAAATGGAAAGCAGCGCTATTGCCGGCAATAATGCCTGTCAGATCACATATGCTGGAATAGTGGAAGTCAATGGGGCTCGAACCTGCAAAATACAAAGTTCTCACTGAAGGCTTATATGCAAGTTTGTTGCCATAAAAAGTGTTTGGAGACCCGGGTCCTGTCCCAGGGGACATGTATTAATGCAAAAAAAAGTTTTAAAAACAGACGTTTTTTCGGGAGCAGTGATTTTAATAATGCTTAGAGTGAAACAATAAAAGTGTATTATTCCTTTCAATTTCGTACCTAGGGGGTGTCTATAGTATGCCTGTAAAGTGGCGCATGTGTTCCCGTGTTTAGAACAGTCTCACAGCAAAATGACATTTCAAAGGAAAAAAAAGTCATTTAAAAGTTCTACCGCTAGTGCCGGCTGTTAATGAATTGTCGGTCCCGACAATACACATAAAAGTTCATTGATAAAAACGGTCTGGGATCCCCCACAGTGCATTACCAGGCCCTTCAGGTCTGGTATAGATATTAAGGGGAACCCCGAACCAAAATGTAAAAAAAAAATGGTGTGGGGGTCCCCCTCAAAATCCATACCAGACCCTTCAGGTGTAGTATGGATTTTAAGGGGAACCCCGCACCAAAATTAAAGAAAAAATGGCATGGGGGTCCCCTAAAAATCCATACCAGACCCTTATCTGAGCACGCAACCTGGCAGGCCGCAGGAAAAGAGGGGGGGACGAGAGAGTGCCCCCCTCCTGAACCGTACCAGGCCACATGCCCTGGGGATGTCCCCACATTGATGGGGAAAAGGGCCTCATCCCCACAAACCTTCCCTGGTGGTTGTGGGGGTCTGCGGATGGGGGGCTTATCAGAATCTGGAAGCCCCCTTTAACAAGGGGACCCCCAGATCCCAGCCCCCCGTGTGAAATGGTAACGGGTACATTGTACTCCTACCATTTCACAAAAAAATTGTCAAAAATTGTAAAAAACACACAGACACAGCATTGGACAAGACCTTTATTAAAAAGGAAAAAAAATTGCAGCGAAGTAATCCTTCCTCATCCCAGGATATGGAGAAAGACGCCGCCATGACACGAGCCACCTCCATGGGAGGAGCCCACTGAATCATGCTAGAACTGCCGTGACAGTTCTTAAAAAGCTGAGGGCGGGGTCACCCGTGACATGCGTGGGTGACCACGCCCCCTCTGACGCAACGGGGAAATGCTGCAGGGTTACCCAGTGACATGTACAGGTGGCCCCACCCTCTCTGACGCTACGGGGGTTTCCGTGGCATCAGAGGGGGTGGGGTCACCCGTACATGTCACTGGTAACTGGAGCCATGGAGGCGGCTCGTGTTGTGGCGGCATCTTTCTCCGTATCCCGGGACAAGGAAGAATCGCTGGAATTTTTTTTTCTTTTTTAAATAAGGACTTGTCCAATGCTGTGTCTGTGTGTTTTTTACAATTTTGACACTTTTTTGTGAAATGGTAGGAGTACAATGTACCCCTTACCATATCACAGAGGGGCCGGGATCTGGGGGTCCCCTGGTTAAAGGGGGCTTCCAGATTCCAATAAGCCCCCCGCCCGCAGACCACACAACCACCGGGCAAGGGTTGTGGGGATGAGGCCCTTGTCTCCATCAACATGGGGACATCCTCCCCATGTTGAGGGCATGTGGCCTGGTACGGTTCAGGAGGGGGGCAGCGGTCCCCCCCTCTTTTTCTGCAACCTGCCAGGTTGCGTGCTCGGATAAGGGTCTGGTATGGATTTTTAGGGGGACCCCCACGCCATATTTTTTTTTTTTATTTTGGCGCAGGGTTCCCCTTAAAATCCATACCAGACCTGAAGGGTTTGTTATGGATTTTGAGGGGGACTCCTACGCCATTTGTTTTTAAATTTTGGCATGGGGTTCCCCTTAATATCCATACCAGACCTGAAGGGCCTGGTATGGAATTTGGGGGGACCCCCACACATTTTCTTTTTAAATTTTGGTTTGGGGTTCCCCTTAATATTCATACCAGACCCAAAGGGCCTGGTAATGGACTGTGGGGGAATCCCAGGCCATTTTTATCAATGAACTTTTATGTGTATTGTCGGGACCGACAATTCATTAATAGCCAGTGTCTTATCAAGAAAGTTCCCCCGGCGGATAAGGACCCCCCTGTACTGCGCATGCGCAGTATGAATGACTACGGAGCCGCCGAAAGTCTCCGAAGTTGAACAGCTGATCATCAGCTCTACACGGCACCTGCGCACTACATTCTGCCTTGAGTCCAGGTTCAAGCCCCACCATCCAAATGGACATAGAGTAAGAATAAAAATATGCCGAGCGAAGTGAGGCTGTGCCCGAAGCGTGGCGAGCGAAGCGAGCCCGCGAGGGGCCCCGTTACAGGCGCCGTGTACAGCTGACTCACGGGTGTTCAGCTTTGGCTATTTTCAGTGGCTCGTACTGCACAAGCGCTGCGCCTGCGCAGTACAGGGGAGTCCTTATCCGCCGGGGGGAACTTTCCCGGCAGAACACCGGCACTAGTGCTAGCACTTTTAAATGACTTTTTTCTTCCTTTAGAAATGTCATTTTGCTGTCAGACTGTTCTAACCACGGGAAACACGCGCCACTTTACAGGCATACTATAGACACCCCCCAGGTATGAAATTTAAAGGAATATTACACTTTTATTGTTTCACCTTAAGCATTTTTAAAATCACTGCTCCCGAAAAAACGTCCGTTTTTAAAACTTTTTTTGCATTGGTACATGTCCCCTGGGGCAGGACCCGGGTCCCCAAACACTTTTTATGACAATAACTTGCATTTTAACCTTTAAAATTAGCACTTTTGATTATTCATGTTCGTGTCCCATAGACTTTAACGGTGTTCGCACAAATTTTTTGTCTGTTCGCATGTTCTGCTGCGAACCGAACAGGGGGGTGTTCGGCCCATCCCTAGTTATCATTGAGAATCATGGGGTACAACTTGTCAAGCAACTCGGAGGTCCAAAGTCGCCCAACTGTGAAACAAGTCATATATATTTTAATAGAAAGGAGCTCTCGTTTATACTTGCATTTACATCAGCAGAATAAATGCAGGAAGTGATGTGTGCACATGGGCCAGAAGCAAATGTGTGGGGATGCCAAACAAATCAATGAACCTCACCCACACCAAATCTAACTACTACATCCACTCCCACATTGATTTAGCACAAGTACATATCATACTCTTACCTGGAAAATGAGCAGCACCTCCTCTTTGCTAAAGAGGGACCTCGCCATGTCCACCTAGATGGAGATCTCAACTAGCACAGGAACTTCCGGCTGATTACAATGACTTATTTTTGGGTCAGAAGGCGAAACCACACTCTTTTGATCGCAACCACAATTAGAATTCTGTTATTTTTGTTTATTTGCAGATATGCAAATTTGTATTTCTACTTCTGATATTTCAAGGCATTCGATAAGAAATGGCGTCCCTGGGTTAGCAGCAGGTGAATGACAAAAACAAAAGGCCCAGTTTGAGCCCTGGTTCACACTGACAGAGTTCAGCTGAAATCACACAATTTCATTTCTGTATGTCAGTCCCGACTGCAGGGGGAATTTCAGAGACATCTGTGCAGGTTTCTGCACTGATATCAACACAAATTGCACCCCAAAGTCGCACCAATTAAAACAGTGTAGATGCCACCGCTTTGACATGTCAAATCGCACCAATGTGAACTAAAGCTGACACATACAACACTGCCTATCCACCAGCTGAATTCATTACCTACAATTCTACACAGCTGTTATATACAAAGATTCCACCTTTATCATTCACTTGCAAGTGCGCAGAAGCCTAGGTTTACATTGGAGTGATTTGTCATGCGATTTGAGAGATCAAATCGCATGACTATTGTCAGCAATGGCACTGTTCCAATCGATACAACACCGATTTTGTGGCGCCGCACCAATTTGCTAAAGTAGTTCTTGCACTACTTTTGCTGATTTCAGGTGTGACTTTAAAAGATTTTTGGGTATGAAGCCACACGGATGTCTATCAAGTAGCACCTGAGATCACGCTGATCTTGCTACTTCAAGGTAGCATCAAGGTGAACCAGGGTGAAGAGATTCGTTTTTTGGTGCACAAATACATATTGAAATAAGATATAAGAGATATTGCACTTTCCCAAAACCACCACCCACAAAAACTAAAGAGAAGTAAAACGAAGAAAAAAAACCCACCACAAGAAAGCTCAATAATGTACTTTTATTTTACCAGCAGAAAAAAAAAAAAAAAGTACATTCATTTACTAGCTTCAAAGAAAATTTGAACAGGATATATGGTGCTACATTTAGCAATGGGATTTTAAGGGCCCTGCTCATAGGAGCTTACAATCTAACATATGACAAAACCTTAGAGTAGACACAGCTTTAATTTCAGCGTATAACAGGCAACACATCACATTTTTATCTGCAAGTTTATAGAAACATACTTAACAGTCATTCTTACAAAGCATTCCAACATAATATTAAAAAAGACTTATTCAAAACACCCACCACCAGCCCACAATCCACACATACATACATTGGTGACCATGTTCTGCTGGAAGCTGCATTTCAGTGTACACGATTAAACAAGATCAAAAAGGGTAGAAGGTCAGCAGATGCTTCCAAACAATTTTTGCATGATCAGACAGGAACAATACACACACAACATTGACAGCATGGCCACATAAACCCACTTTTGATTGAAAAAATGCACAAGAATTTTAGCAAATATCCCTAGTTGGGCATTTGTTAATATGCACAATATCATTCCTTCTCCCCCACAAATCACAGCAAAAAACTTGACCTTCTCAGGCCAAACGAACCCCCCTACTGCAGGCCTTTATATAAGAGAGGTTGTATTGTTAGCACACTGGCACACCCAATAGAAGTACACGCCCATCAGTATCTTTCAATCTGTCTCTTCATGTATGTCTAAAGTGATTGCACCTGATGGGCAGGAACACATAATACTATTCGCAACTGTGTTAGCCCTTGGCTATGTGCATCAAATCTCCAACTACAGGCCAAAGATCAAAGTCAATTTGCATCCACATAAACAAAGCAACAGTTTTGTAAGCATATGTACCTGTGCAGTGTAAACCCTAAAATTTTAAAAGTCCCTGGGCATGATTAGTGCTAATAAACATTAACATCAGTCCCTGGCTGAAATGGGCTTTCAATATAAAGTCCAAAATTAACTTTCCTACATTAGAACCTATTTTGACAGGAGACAAATAAAATGCCTGCATGTCTTTGGATTGTAGTGAGAAATCCACACAGGGAGAACATAACTTCAACACAAGCATTAGCATGTTGGGGAATTGAACTAACATCCCAGGTGTTGCTAGACAGAACTGCTACCCACTTAGCCACCAGGCAGCCTCACACATGTTCTCTGCATCTCTGTGGTGTGAACCAGCCCTAAGTCCATAGCCATGCTCAGTGTCACAAGCAATATACAATATATTGGCCTAAGTATTGGGACATCTGCCTTTAACCACTTCAACCCCGGACCATTTGGCTGCCTAAAGACCAGAGGACTTTTTCCAATTTGGCACTGCATCGCTTTAACTGCTAATTGCGCGGTCATGCAATGCTGTACCCAAACGAAATTTGCGTCCTTTTCTTCCCACAAATAGAGCTTTCTTTTGATGGTATTTGATCACATCGGCGGTTTTTATTTTTTGCGCTATAAACGGAAAAAAACGACAATTTTGAAAAAAAAATGATATTTTTTACTTTTTGTTATAAAAAAAATCCAATAAACTCAATTTTAGTCATACATTTAGGCCAAAATGTATTCGGCCACATGTCTTTGGTAAAAAAAATGTCAATAAGCGTATATTTATTGGTTTGCGCAAAAGTTATAGCGTCTACAAGCTAGGGTACATTTTCTGGAATTTACACAGCTTTTCGTTTATGACTGCCTATGTCATTTCTTGAGGTGCTAAAATGGCAGGGCAGTGCAAAACCCCCCCAAATGAACCCATTTTGGAAAGTAGACACCCCAAGGAAATTGCTGAGAGGCATGTTGAGCCCATTGAATATTAATTTTTTTTGTCCCAAGTGATTGAATAATGACAAAAAAAAAAAAAATTACAAAAAGTTGGCACTAAATGATATATTGCTCACACAGGCCATGGACATATGTGGAATTGCACCCCAAAATACATTCAGCTGCTTCTCCTGAGTACAGGGATACCACATGTGTGGGACTTTTTGGGAGCCTAGCCGCGTACGGGGCCCCGAAAACCAATCACCGCCTTCAGGATTTCTAAGGGCGTAAATTTTTGATTTCACTCCTCACTACCTATCACAGTTTTGAAGGCCATAAAATGCCCAGATGGCACAAAACCCCCCCAAATGACCCCATTTTGAAAAGTAGACACCCCAAGCTATTTGCTGAGAGGCATGTTGAGTCCATGGAATATTTTATATTTTGACACCAGTTGCGGGAAAGTGACACATTTTTTTTTTTTTTTTGCACAAAGTTGTCACTAAATGATATATTGCTCACACAGGCCATGGGCATATGTGGAATTGCACCCCAAAATACATTTAGCTGCTTCTCCTGAGTATGGGGATACCACATGTGTGGGACTTTTTGGGAGCCTAGCTGCGTACGGGGCCCCAAAAACCAATCACCGCCTTCAGGATTTCTAAGGGTGTAAATTTTTGATTTCACTCTTCACTGCCTATCACAGTTTCGGAGGCCATGGAATGCCCAGGTGGCACAAACCCCCCCCAAATGACCCCATTTTGGAAAGTAGACACCCCAAACTATTTGCTGAGAGGCATGGTGAGTATTTTGCAGCTCTCATTTGTTTTTGAAAATGAAGAAAGACAAGAAAAAACATTTTTTTTTTCTTTTTCAACCTTCAAAACTTTGTGACAAAAAGTGAGGTCTGCAAAATACTCACTATACCTCTCAGCAAATAGCTTGGGGTGTCTACTTTCCAAAATGGGGTCATTTGATGGGGTTTTGTGCCACCTGGGCATTCCATGGCCTCCGAAGCTGTGATAGGCAGTGAAGAGTGAAATCAAAAATTTACGCCCTTAGAAAGCCTGAAGGGGGTGCTTGGTTTTCGGGGTCCCGTACGCGGCTAGGCTCCCAAAAAGTCTCACACATATGGTATCCCTGTACTCAGGAGAAGCAACAAAATGTATTTTGGGGTGTAATTTCACATATTCCCATGACATGTTTGAGCAATATATCATTTAGTGACAACTTTGTGCAAAAAAAAAAAAAAATTTGTCTCTTTCCCGCAACTTGTGTCACAATATAAAATATTCCATGGACTCAACATGACTCTCAGCAAATAGCTTGGGGTGTCTACTTTCCAAAATGGGGTCATTTGGGGGGGTTTTGAACTGTCCTGGCATTTTATGCACAACATTTAGAAGCTTATGTCACACATCACCCAATCTTCTAACCACTTGAAGACAAAGCCCTTTCTGACACTTTTTGTTTACATGAAAAAATTATTTTTTTTGCAAGAAAATTACTTTGAACCCCCAAACATTATATATTTTTTTAAAGCAAATGCCCTACAGATTAAAATGGTGGGTGTTTCATTTTTTTTTTCACACAGTATTTGCGCAGCGATTTTTCAAACGCATTTTTTGGGGAAAAAACACACTTTTTTAAATTTTAATGCACTAAAACACACTATATTGCCCAAATGTTTGATGAAATAAAAAAGATGATCTTAGGCCGAGTACATGGATACCAAACATGACATGCTTTAAAATTGCGCACAAACGTGCAGTGGCAAAAAACTAAATACATTTTTAAAAGCCTTTAAAAGCCGTTACAGGTTACCACTTTAGATTTACAGAGGAGGTCTACTGCTAAAATTACTACCCTCGATCTGACGTTCGCGGTGACACCTCACATGCATGGTGCAATTGCTGTTTACATTTGACGCCAAACCGACACTTGCGTTCGCCTTTGTGCGAGAGCAGGGGGGGACAGGGGTGCTTTTTTTTTTTTTTTTTTTTCTTTATTTTTTTTTAATTTTTTATCTTATTTTTAAACTGTTGCTTTCATTTTTTTTTTGTATCATTTTTAATGTTATCTCAGGGAATGTAAATATCCCCTATGATAGCAATAGGTAGTGACAGGTACTCTTTTTTTGAAAAAATTGGGGTCTATTAGACCCTAGATCTCTCCTCTGCCCTCAAAGCATCTAAACACACCAAGATCGGTGTGATAAAATGCTTTCCCAATGGCGCTGTTTACATCCGGCGAAATCTAAGTCATGAAATGCTCGTAGCTTCCGGTTTCTTAGGCCATAGAGATGTTTGGAGCCACTCTGGTCTCTGATCAGCTCTATGGTCAGCTGGCTGAATCACTGGCTGCATTCTCAGGTTCCCTGTTGAGACAGGAGAGCCAGAGAAAAACACGGAAGACGGTGGGGGGGGCATTCCCTCCCACTGCTTGTAAAAGCAGTCTAGAGGCTAATTAGTCGCTAGGATTGCTTTTACATGAAAGCCGACCACTGGCTGAAAAGAATGATACCAAGATGATACTTAAACCTGCAGGCATCATTCTGGTATAACCGCTCAAAGTCGTGAATGGCGTACCTGAAGACAAAAAAATGGTTAACAATAAAACACAGTAAACGGTAAAGTATAAAGAATTGCATACCTGAAAAGTAAACATGATAAAACATAACAACAATAAAACATTGCAGAATAGAATACAGTAAAAAAGAGCAGAACAATAGAGAGAGAATAGAGAGAGAGAGAACAATAAAATGACAACTATTTTTTTTATTATTTTATATATATATATTTTTTTTTTACACTTCTTTTTGTAACTAACTTTTATAACTGTAACCGGTTCCAGGTTCGGGTCTCTCAAAATGCGATGCCATCTTGGGAGACCCTGTGAAAGTGTGCCTAGTCTGTGCAATGTTTTACCCTACGCTAATACTCAACTAGTGAATGGTAGCGTTCAAAACATTCACCAATGCAAAGACCAGGATTGTCAGGACAGGAGGGACAATAATAGCGGATGCCACGCCTATATCCGCGCTTGCTGCAGACACTACATCTTTTTTGGGGGGGTTCGTTGGGTAGGGGTACTCGGGAGGACATAAAAATGCCTCTCATGCAGCCGACTGCATTTGGTTGGGGATGTGAATGGGGGAAGTACGGGCGCTGCAGAAGTGGTGGGTTCCCAATTAGGATTGGCGAATGCAGCAGGAAGGGCATTATGGGCACGACGGGCCTGTTTGTCTTCTTCTTGGTGGCAGCGGGACACTACTTGTGCTTGCCACCTCACCAGCTTGAACTGCAATTATGGGACTCGCCACGTCACCAAGTTTTACTGCAGTGCTGGTTTGACTACGACCGGGGTGTACTAGGCCGCTGGTGCTTGCCAGTTCACCAAAACGCTACCAAAAAAACTGTTAGCGATCGCAGGGATCAGGCCTGACTCTGTGAACACTGCAGTTATGCGTTTAGTGTTTTGTAAGTGACAGTGATCGATCGATACTGCACTTGGGTAGGCTGGGCCAGGCGGAGGGGCAAAACGCAGGTGCTAGCAGGTATCTGGGCTGATCCCGCTAACACTGCATTTTTGGGAACCCTAAACTGCTGGGGACGCTAGTATAGATCTGATCGGATCAGATATTGATCCGTACAGATACTATACCACTAAGGGAGGCTTATGCTGCGTGCATGGGTGTTAGCGGTACTGGCGCTAATCTGACGCTGCCTGGGGCGACACATATCACCGCCGGGCGATCAGGGGGCTAAACCTTTATTCAGTAATAAACGGCGGGTGCCCTGACACTATAAAAAATAAACGAACTAACCAGTGTCACCCGTAACAGATATACGATGATCAGTGGTGAAAGGGTTAACTAGGGGGCAATCAAGGGGTTAAAACATCTATTCGGTAGTATATAGGGGTCCCTGTCGCTATAAAACGCTGACGGCGAACCTAAATATTTACCTCCCTAACTAGCGTCACCAGTGACACTAATACAGCGATCAGAAAAATGATCGCTTAGCGACACTGGCGACGGGGGGTGATCAAGGGGTTAAAACTTTATTAGGGGGGTTAGGGGGGTACCCTAGACCTAAAGGGGGCTAACAGTAACTGTCCCACCACACTAACTGTCACAAACTGACACCATGCAGTAATCAGAAAAAAAAAAAACTGCTTGGTGTCAGTGTGACAGGGGGGGATCGGGGGTGTAAAGTGTGCCTGGCACGTTCTACTGTGTGTGTGTGTAGTGTTTTCACTCACAGTGCAGTCTTCTCTCCTCGGCGCCGGAACGGAAAATACCAGCCGAGGAGAGATGACATAATTTCCTTTGCTGCTGTTTAGCATACAGCAGCAGAGGAATGATCTGATTGGCCGGCGGCGATCGCGAGGGGGGGGCCACGAATGGATGGTCTCCCCCTCACCTCAGATCGCCGCTGGACAAAAGCGGACCGCCTCGGGCCCCGGGGGGGGTTCGATCGTATATGTACGTGATTCTGCTTGCCCGTGCCACCTTGCCGACGTACATCGGCGTGAGGCGGTCCTTAAGTGGTTAAATGCACATGAACTGTAATGGCATCCCAGTATTAGTATTGGGTTCAAAACTCATGTGGCCCACCCTTTGCAGCTATAACAGCTTCAACTCTTCTGGGAAGGCTGTCCACAAGGTTTAGGAGTGTGTCTATGGGAATGTTTGACCATTCTTCCAAGTGCATTTGTGAGGTCATGCACTGATGTTGGACGAGAAGGCCTAACCTATAGTCTCTTCTCTAATTCATCCCCAAGGTGTTCTGTTGTGTTGAGGTCAGGACTCTGTCCAGGCCAGTCAAGTTCTTCCACCCCAAAATCACTCATCCATGTCCTTGCTTTGTGCACTGGTCCAAATGATTTGGTGGAGGGGGATTATAATGTGGGGTTGTTTTTCAGGGGTTGGGCTTGGCCTCTTATTTCCAGTTAAGGGAACTCTTAAGGCATCAGCATACCAAGACATTTTGGACAATTTCATGCTCCCAACTTTGTGGGAACAGGTTGAGAAAAGCCCCTTCCATTTCCAACATGACTGCACACCAGTGCACAAAGCAAGGTCCATAAAGACATGGATGAGCAAGTTTGGGGTGGAGAAACTTGACTGTCCTGCACAGAGTCCTGGCCTCAACCGATAGAACCCCCTTTGGCTGAATTAGAGCAGAGACTGCGAGCCAGGCCTTCTCATCCAACATCAGTGCCTAGTCTCACAAATGCACTTCAGGAAGAATGATCAAACATTCCCATAGACACACTAAACCTTGTGGACAGCCTTCCCAGAAGCTGTTCTAGCTGCAAAGGGTGGGCCAAATCAAATTTTAACCCTACGGACTAAGACTGGGCTGCCATTAAAGTTCATGTGTGTGTAAAGGCAGGTGTCCCTATACTTTTGGCTAAATAGTGTATCTGGAAAAGACTTACAATGGTGGTGGAACCCTCCTACACATAAATACTACATTTAGACATAGTTATAGGACCTGGGGGATGAGACAAATTCTCTACGTGAAGCAGCATGTTTGGGATTTGAACCCAGACGCTCAGGGATACTAAGTAGAAGTTGTAACCTCTAAGCCACAGAGCTGCCACATGGGAGAACCTCCTACACATAACTACACATAAATACACATAAAAACACATAAATACTGCATTTCTTTGGACATACAGGTAATGGAATTACATTACTCAAGAGTTATTCTTCTTGATTTATTCTGTGATATTTGGTGTTTTTTTGTGGGTGAGAGTAGAATATTACCATTGATTAGCATTGATCACATCCCATATGCTCGTGCCAAATAAAAATGAATACCAATATAATGCTGCGCTATCCAAATAAAATCATATGGTAATCGTACTAAATCCTAATATTACTGACTACAGTTAAATAGTGATGGTGAGATATTCCATTCCTATGTAAAAAATCCAGTGAACATAATAATGCAATCTTATGCAATTAAAAGTTGTGATCATAAATAATCAAAAATTGTAATCCTATGCGATCCTCCCTATGACAACCTGTGTAGCATACACTCCTCTATATACGCATGTTGCATTCATATGCAATAGAGAAATTTTCAACCCTGTGCGATAATTGCGATAATTGCAATGACAACCTATAATTTACATCAATCTATATAAAAGTGTATCAATATACAATAATCAATATAGAAATAAAGTGACCCGTGTTTAAAGTGCTCTTGTGCCAAACTAACTCATGCATTAATCTGTGTCCACAGACTCACAATATAAAATCCATTCATAACTATTCCATTCTTCTGGCACTCATTGCAGATGATAAAACAGATGATAAAACAGTAAAGCGCTCGTGTCCACTCTTGTGCTCCCCCTTTGGTGTATGCGCTCACCTTAGAGCGTGTGACCTTGCACCCGGTCAAACCATGCTTTTACCCCACTTCTGGGTTTATGGTCAGCATTCAGATCCTTCGATGGTTGGTTGCAGTCCTTTAGCTAAAATAGCTGTCCAAAATACCAAGCCATTGACTGTGATTTAAAGCACCTGTGCAAGTTGAAGGAAAACCTGCAAATATGGCCTGTTGGGGGTACTCGAGGACAGGGTTGAGAAGCACTGATTTAGAGCACTGAGCTAAAATCTAGCTCAAGACAATCCTATTCTAATTGTGGGCATTTGAAGGAAACCAAGTGAGTGTTAGAACCCCTGCTGTCTTTTTTAGGTTGGGCTTTGTGTCCCTTTTCTGAAAATTGGCTTCACTTCCTGTCACAGCCAAGCAGGAAGTGAGGGTAAAAGGCTACCAATGTCTTTCCTTGGGGACACACAGGTCAATGTAACTATTGCCCCCCTTAGGCAAATTGCACTCTAGCACTTTGTTGTGTACACCCCAAATATAGCTATTTTGGGGTTTATTAAAGGCAAATCCACTCTGCAATACAAGTGTACTTGCTGTAGATCTGAGGGAAAGCACTGGTGATTTTATCACCCAATAATGTAGAAGCAGAGATGCTGTTTTTTTACTCTCCTTGAATGTCCCCCTCGGATCCCCAGCAACTGCACTTCCAAGTGCACTTGTAGTGCAAAGTGGATTTTCCTTTAGTAAATAAACCCCAAAGTCCAAGATACCTAATAATTTGGGGTGTACAAAGCAAAATGCTAGAGTGCAATTTAACCTAATGGGGAAGCTATTTAGATTGACCTGTGTGTCCCCAAGGAAAGACATTGGTAGGGTTTTACCCTCAATTCCTGTTTGGCTATGTGACAGGAAGTGAAACAATTTGAAGGAGAAAGTGGCAAAATTTGGGAGGTGTGTTCACCCTATCAGGGGTGCAGACATCCCCAAAAACTGACAAGACTTCTAATCCCTCTGCACTCTATTCCCAAGCAAAAATAACTAAGGATTTCATTTAGTTTGACTTTGCAAAGACACATTCCTAAGTTCAACTGTGATGCAGGTCAATGGCCCATTTAGACCTTGTTTATTAGAAAACACCAGTTGCCTTTCACTAGAAAAATTTCTTAGTCCAGTCCTGGAAATCTGCATCTGCTTTACTATTAATTTCCCTAAAGATTGGGTTCCTGCAGCTAGATGTGTGACCGATGTGTATGTGAGATGCGCAACTGATGTGCGCGCAGAAGTATGTACCTGTGGCGCATATCTGGTTCCCGGAAGCTGTGGCCAGCACACAGAAATAACATCATGCCCCTACAGGAAGTTGCTTGTACTGCTGCTAATTTCTCCCTACCAGCCCCGCTCGCTGTTCTCTGAGGAACTGATGATCCTTATTTGAAAATGATTTATTTATTTTAATATGGGGTGGTGTTTGTGTGGGTCCATAGAGAGAAGTTGGGTAGATGCCACACTACCAATTTTGGAGGCATAATAATGGTCTAGCACAGGGGTCTTCAAACTACAGCCCTCCAGTTGTTCAGGAACTACAATTCCCACCATTCCTAGTCATGTCTGTGAATGTCAGAGTTTTACAATGCTTCATAGGATGTGTAGTTCCTCAACAGCTTGAAAGCCATAGTTTGAATATTCCTGATTACTCTAGCACAGGGATCCTCAAACTACGGCCCTCCAGCTGTTGCAGAACTACACATCCCATGAGGCATTGTAAAACTCTGACATTCACAGACATGAGTAGGCATGATGGGAATTGTAGTTCCTGAACACCTGGAGGGCCGCAGTTTGAAGACCCCTGCTCTAGCATGTCTTGAAAAAATGGTTTCTCATGTGCCTTGTATAATGCCCAAGAAATATCATTAGGAAAATACAAGTAGCTCATGGCACATCTACATTTCAAATTTGGCAATTATGATGGTCACGCACTATGTAATCTGATTGGCCAATCTCGATATTTCTGCAAAATAGGTAATAGGAAGACGCACTTGAACATTTTTTTTTTTCAAATCAAATCCTTTTTATTATTTTATATTAAAATGACATTGACACAATACAGAAAAAAACACAAAAATAGAAATCACACCAAACCAACACCCCCCCAGAAAAAAAAAATTTAAACCCCAAACCCCTTCTCTTTAACAAGCCTTGCCAACCAACCCCCCCCCCCCCCCCCACTCAGAGTATATATGACACACAAAAAAAAGGAATAACAATATCCAGCATTACAAAGTGCACAGTACACATTGGTTGACATGCTTACCTAAGTCATAGATTGAAGCCATCTAGTCCAGATAACATCAAGCTTATTCAGGGAGTTCCTAAGGTAATATGTATGCTTTTCAAAAAGAATCATCCTACTGAGATCTACAGTCCAATCGGACACAGTCAGTGGATGTGGAGAGGTCCACTTAAGAGCATTCTGTCTACGGCAACAAAAGGTGCGCGCCTTAAAGTATTATCAGTAGGAGAGGTGTAGATAGAGGTGTCACAGTAACCCAATATGCATATAAGCGGTTCAACTGGAATATTAATATCCAATACCCTGTTTAAGGTACCAATCACCTCCACCCAGTTTCTCTGAAGTTTTGGACATCACCACAAAAGATGCATTAATGTACCTGTGTTACCAAATCTAGCACAGGCTGGCTCAGATTTCAGTCCAATTACACAGAGAAACTGTGGAGTTCCATAGACCCTATTGTAATGACACCCTGAGTATGAAAGGGGTTAAAGTCATTTAGGACATTCCATACCCAAACACAAAGGCAGCTACCGAACACTTCAATCATCTGAACCAGGAACCCATATAAAAAAAATTCTCCCCCAAATACGAGACAAGATGCTCTGTCTTCAGGTTCAAGCAGGAATCAATTCATTTTTTTTCACACATGGACACAACTGATAAAATAACTCAGAGACTCTTTCTCCCCACCCTTGGAAACCCGGGTAGGCCAAACTGTCCAATGACAATAGACACACAGGTTAGGTGTGTCCAACGTCTCATCAGCACACAGTCTTATCAACAAGGAGAGCTGCTGGAGGAATCCCCCCTCCCTCCATAGAAATACACATCCTGTGATCCAAGGCAGACAAACACAATAGAACAGGGGAATACAGCCCCACCCCAAAGTAGCACAGCAAACAGTACACAACAGCATGAGACAACACACAATATATACACAACATTGTGAAGCAGTCACTATTTATAATATGGCACATACAGGGTTCCCAGAGTTTTGTGTTTTGGGGGGACATGGACTTGAATCCAAAGTAACATTAGTTCGGGGTCCCCAGGCATACACCTCACAAACAGTATTGTTCCCTTAAAATCCAGGGCCCATAGTTGAAAGGCAAGAGGCCTGCATTCAGTCCTCTCCAAAAGCCTCTGTCCCGGCTAGGTCTGTAACACCTATGGAGAATAAAAATCTGAGTCAGTCTGTGTGATGGAGAAAGAGACACCCTGCACAGGGACTGGAGGACATCGTCCCAAATCTCCTCAGAGATGGGACCAATATCTTTCTCCCAGCCAACCTGAGAATGGATGGGGAAGTTCAATAGAAACCCATCTGACAGTACCCTATAAGTAACCAAGGTAAGACCTTTTGTTGACCCTGCCCGTACTATTTTATCTAAGACAGGGATAGAGGTTAAAGATATCTTAGCAGAAGAAAACTGGGCATGTAAAGCATGTCTTAATTGAAGGAATTGGTAAAACCAGTTGGATTCTACAGAGAACTCTCCCCTCAGATCATCAAAGGATTTAAATATACCATTCTGATATAGCTGAGCTAAAGTAGTTATTCCTAGTTTTGCTCATCTCTGAAAGCCTCTAAGGGCCGAAATTTGAGAAAGTCTATCATTTTCCCATATAGGAGTGTATTTAGTGGGATATGAGACACCCAACATTTTTTTAACTGTATCCCATACTTTACAGATTAACATACAAGTAGGCATATCAGCAAGCGAGACACCCCCTCTTGCACCATCGAGGACAAAGAGTGGAGACCGACCCTTAAATGCAAAAGAAAATAATCATTGAGCAGAAAAGGATATCTGTTCAGACTCCCATCCGGCAAATTGCACTTGAACAATTAATTCAAATGATAGGAAATCAAACAGGCTCTTGCACTAACTCACTAAATCACTGCAATGAACTAATTGCAGTGTATGGTCACCTTTAAAGATCAAGATCTGAAAATATTAATTTACTGGGTTTAGAAACACTTCTCAGTTCTTTGTAATGTATTGAAAGATTTGGGTAAAAATAGAAAAAAACACATTTCAAAGATGTATTAGAAGTAATAGGAATGAGATTAGCATCAAAAGGGTTAATTAACTGACAACACCTACTAATTGCCTAACAAGACACATCTAATAAGATGAAATTAACCAATTGTATTGGGCATGGGCTATTATCAATGAGAAAACCGCAGTTACCCTAGCACCAGTTGCAGTTTACATATTTATTATCGTTTTGCGCTTCAAAGTGCGCTGCTTTGCATGTTCGGTTAATGACTTTTCCAGCACACCAATTAAGGTATGAACTGGCGCAACGCATTCTTCTTAGTAAATCAGCCCAAGTGTCTTGTAAACAATGTAAATAACTAGGAGTTTCCAATTCCAGAGACTAGATAAAGGTTTTACTGTTAATGGTTGAATTAGTCACATGGTTTTTCTTACCAGACCATGTTAAAGAAGGACAGAGATGATTACAATGAAATCATAGATAAATTGCTAAAAGTATTACATCCTTTTGACATAGGATTAAAAACGGTGTATAGAACAAAGCAGGCAAATAATGAAAATCCACTTTCTTATGCAAGCAGACTATGGTCAGCCTACTATGTAGGCAAAGGAATGAAAAGGACACAGAGAGGACCAGGAGTACAAAACCCTCCTAATATCTAATGCTCCTCCTAAATTCAAAGGTAAATGTGGATTTTTTATGGATCCTGCTAAAGACTCATAACAAAACATCATGAACTCGATGCACTGGTCTTTCTATGTATTCAGAAGGTCCAAACAACAATACCGGTTTAGCAAGTCACACTACAAGAGAAGTGGTCACCTTTTCAAGCCAAAAGATGCACCATTACAATTTCAATACCCCCAAAGATAAGATCAATAGACATGGCTCATCAGTTACTAGTCATAGGCTAATAGCAACATGTTTCACTTTGGATGTAAAAGCCATGGAAATAGATCTAAGGCTGGCCATACACGGTTTGAATCACTATCCGTACCGTTTATGGGCAGGCTGAATGTACCAAGTCGATCGAACAATCAACTTGGGTAAAACCAGTCTGCTGGATTCTCTTGCAATTATTGCTAGCGGCTGCAGGAAACAAATTTGCACCGTGTATGGCCTGCCCTAAGATTACAGCAAGGAATGTCTGGAGTTAAATACCACAGTTAACTCACTTGAAAATGAGATCGATCTACTGAAGTCTAATATTGGTAATTGAAAATATCAATAAAATGATGGCGATATCACAACATGCACTCAAGTTAAAATATGAAGCATGTCATAGAAACATGGTACAGTGCAGGAAAGAACTGAATGAAGTAAAATAACCTTTTGGTCAAATTGTTAAGGTTCCACAGAAAACAGTCCGTTCCATTTAAACAGGAAATGCAGAGAGACCCAACATATCTGTTATCTGCTAGGACTTCAACTTACTGGGAGCCAAACAATAATATAATAATGTAGAAACAGTGGCTAAAATACCAAATATAATGTGTGATTAGGATGTCTATGGTCTGAGTATTTTATTTTCACCAGATAAAAGTCAGTAACCATTTACCAATGGAAAAGTAAAAAATTTTAATTTTACTTTCTTTGTATATTTACCACTTGCATACTGGGTACTTTTATCCCCTTTCTGCCCAGGCCAATTTTCAGCTTTCAGCGCTGTCACAATTTGAATTACAATTGTGCGATCATGCAGCACTGTACTCATATAAAATTGTTATTTTTTTCGCACAAATAGAGCTATCTTTAGTGGTATTTAATCACCACTGTGTTTTTTATTTGCTTGACAAATTTAGAAAACAAAATAAATTCTCATAGTTTGTTATAAAATTTTGCAAACAGGTAATTTTTTACCTTCGCTGATGTTCACTGATGAGGCTGCACTGATGGGCACTGAAAGGCTGCACTGATGGGTACTGATGAGGTGGCGCTGGTGTGCACTGATGAGGTGGTACTGATGAGGCTGCACTGATAGACGGTACTGATGGGCACTGATGGGCAGTGATAGGTGGCACTGTTGGGCAGTGATAAGCGGCACAGATGGGCAATAATAGGCACTGGTAGGTGGCACTGATTGGCACTGATAGGCAGCACTGCTGAGTAATGATTGGTAGCACTGGTGGGCACTGATAGGCAGTAATGGTGGACACTTTAGGGACTGCACTGATAATCAGGACACTGATAAATCAGTGCCCTGATTATCAGTGTAGATGTTCCTTTACCACAAGCCGGGGATCGGCTCTCTTCTCCCCTCCTCACGCTGTCAGTATGAGAAAAGGAAAGCCGATAACCGGCTTGTATTTACATCGTGATCAGCTTGGACATAGCTGAACACATGGTAAAGGGCTGCTGTGATTGGCCTTTACCCTGATCTGTGATCAGTTGAGCCTGAAGGACAGCATGGTCACGGGACGCCCTCCCAGCAAAGTAAGCCCATGCTGTAGCCGTCTTTTGGCTATAGCGTGGGCGGGAAGGGGTCAAAGAAAAGGAAAAGAGTAATAACTTTTGTCTACAAGTTATATTTTTCAACTTTAAATTATTTATTTATTTATGCATTTATTTTTTTTATTGGTTCAGAGTGAAGTTTTAATTTAATGTGTGATTAGGATGTCTATGGTCTGAGTATTTTATTTTCACCAGATAAAAGTCAGTAACCATTTACCAATGGAAAAGTAAAAAATTTTAATTTTACTTTCTTTGTATATTTACCACTTGCATACTGGGTACTTTTATCCCCTTTCTGCCCAGGCCAATTTTCAGCTTTCAGCGCTGTCACAATTTGAATTACAATTGTGCGATCATGCAGCACTGTACTCATATAAAATTGTTATTTTTTTCGCACAAATAGAGCTATCTTTAGTGGTATTTAATCACCACTGTGTTTTTTATTTGCTTGACAAATTTAGAAAACAAAATAAATTCTCATAGTTTGTTATAAAATTTTGCAAACAGGTAATTTTTTACCTTCGCTGATGTTCACTGATGAGGCTGCACTGATGGGCACTGAAAGGCTGCACTGATGGGTACTGATGAGGTGGCGCTGGTGTGCACTGATGAGGTGGTACTGATGAGGCTGCACTGATAGACGGTACTGATGGGCACTGATGGGCAGTGATAGGTGGCACTGTTGGGCAGTGATAAGCGGCACAGATGGGCAATTATAGGCACTGGTAGGTGGCACTGATTGGCACTGATAGGCAGCACTGCTGGGTAATGATTGGTAGCACTGGTGGGCACTGATAGGCAGTAATGGTGGACACTTTAGGGACTGCACTGATAATCAGGACACTGATAAATCAGTGCCCTGATTATCAGTGTAGATGTTCCTTTACCACAAGCCGGGGATCGGCTCTCTTCTCCCCTCCTCACGCTGTCAGTATGAGAAAAGGAAAGCCGATAACCGGCTTGTATTTACATCGTGATCAGCTTGGACATAGCTGAACACATGGTAAAGGGCTGCTGTGATTGGCCTTTACCCTGATCTGTGATCAGTTGAGCCTGAAGGACAGCATGGTCACGGGACGCCCTCCCAGCAAAGTAAGCCCATGCTGTAGCCGTCTTTTGGCTATAGCGTGGGCGGGAAGGGGTCAAAGAAAAGGAAAAGAGTAATAACTTTTGTCTACAAGTTATATTTTTCAACTTTAAATTATTTATTTATTTATGCATTTATTTTTTTTTATTGGTTCAGAGTGAAGTTTTAATTTACTTAATTTCTGACACTGGGAAAGTAAATGAATATGTTATTTTGCAGTGATTGTATTTTGTGGGTTCAGTATGTTTGGGTTTTTTTTTTTCCCTTCCAAGTTGACTTATGTCCTATTGGTGTGTGTAAAGGTTATATTTTTACATGTTGTTCAGGAGTTTAGGTACATAGAAATCGATAAACATCAAAGAGTATGGTTAGGAAAAGACCAGTCTGTTTCTTATTGAAATCTTCTTTTCTAACCTTTTTTGTCTGAGTATAACTGTTATATATGTGTGTCCCAAGCATTTTGATATTACTTACTGATGAGTGACTCATTACCTATGCTGGAAGTCTGTTCCAAACATCCACTACTATTTTAGTCCATTGGGAACCTCTCAGAGAGTTATGCCCCGTACACACGGTTGGACATTGATCGGACATTCCAACAACAAAATCCTAGGATTTTTTCCGACGGATGTTGGCTCAAACTTGTTTTGCGTACACACGGTCGCACAAAATTGTCGGAATTTCCGATCGCCAACCACGCGGTCACGTACACCACGTACGACAAGATTAGAAAAGGCCAGTTCAGAACCAAGCGCAGCACCCTTTGGGCTCCTTTTGCTAATCTCGTGTTAGTAAAAGTTTGGTGAGAGACGACTCGCGCTTTTTCAGACTCGTGGCTTTCAGATCGTTTTCTGCGGTTCAGTTTGTGCTTGTGGGTTTGTATCTGCTCTTCAGTGCGTGCAAGCAAGTTCCGCGTGACTTAGTCATTGTGTTCTTGTTAGTTCGTTACTGTTTTTCAGGTCGCTTTTCACAGGCCTTGCTGTTCTTCAGTGCGTTCTGTTACTTCGTTCTGAGCAGCCGACCGTTTTCTAGCCATGTTTCGTATGCGTACTCCTCGTAGAGTTCGTGCTGTGCGGAGGCTTGGTGTTGGGGTCCTGACCTTGACACAAGTCCAGTCTATGAACAGGGTGGGAAGGAGTTCATAGACCAAGAATTGGTTGCTTCAGCGTGACCAGTTCTCTCATATGCCTTTGCTCCGTGAGATCCGTGAGAATAATCCTGATAATTTCAGGAACTTTCTCAGGATGACGGACCCCATATTTCACCGTTTGTTGGCTTTGCTGACCCCCTATATCAGCAGGCAGGATACCTGCATGAGGCAAGCCATCACTGCGGAGGCTCGTCGCTACTCTGCGGTACTTGGCGACGGGGAGAAGCCTGCAGGACCTCAAGTTCTCGACAGGCATCTCCCCCAGGCTCTGGGGATCATTATCCCAGAGACCTGTTCTGCCATCATCCAGGTCCTGCAGAAGGAGTATATTAAGGTAAGATTTATCCTTTAACATCACATTTTATTGTATTGAATGTTTGCTAATATTATGTATTTCTCTCCTCATTCCCAAATTACCATGATTGTTATATGCTGTGAATGCCCCCTTTGTTCTCATGCATGCTGGATTTTTATGTAATTATTCTTTTGCTCCTTCATACATATTTGCCTTCACTAACCTCCCCAGCATGCTCTCCTGCCCCTATATTCACCTCATGTAGTCACTTAACAATGTATTTTGTCAGCTCCATAGTAGTGCTGTACCCCAAACACCCCCTAAAATGTTTTGAAATGTGATTTGTGCTTTAAATTCAGGCAGAGTGCCAGAGGCTTTTTTTTGTGGTGTCCCCAAATCATTTTTATTAACCCTCCCTCCCCCCAACTGCTAAGTCAGCTGATCCCAATTCTCTATCTATCCTCAATCATCTATCTGCTGACTTTGCCAAACCCAGACACACTATACCCACCTCTTTTGTGGTCAGATGTATGGATGAATTCCCCAAAGCATGTAGTGCAAGGGCCTGCCTGTATACTTTCAAATGGTACTGTTTAAAGTTTTGGTATCCTATTATTATCTTGATAGATGATAATAGAATGTCTAAATGTGCTCAAATGTGTACAGTGTGTATTTATATCTTTTGTATTAGGACACTTCTTACCTGTCCAGTAGGCTGCCAATAGTGTAACTAAGGAGGGGCTGTTCCAAGTAATACCCTGTATTTAGGCATTCATCTCTCAATGAAGTGGAGAGGGTTACCTGTCCAAGATTCCCCCCCCTATAATGTTAGAAATGGCCCATGGGGGGGGGGGGGAATATGATAGGTGTACCTTATACTTTGGTGTTGTAAAATTCCCCTTAATAAATGTTATCTGGAGGTTGGCCAAGAATGTTTGTGACTAATCTGCTTGCCATGTTTATGTGCAAAAATAGTAATTTTTTTATGTTTTCCTTAACAGTTTCCTTCAACGCCACAGGAATGGCAGACTGTGGCCTCCCACTTTGCCCAGCGGTGGGACTTTCCTAACTGCGGAGGGGCAATTGATGGGAAACACGTCCACATTGTCCCACCCCCCAACTCGGGGTCGTACTATTATAATTACAAGGGGTTCAATAGTATTGTGATGTTGGCGGTGGTGTCGGCTAATTACGAGTTCCT
This sequence comes from Aquarana catesbeiana, assembly GCF_042186555.1. Classification (NCBI taxonomy): domain Eukaryota; kingdom Metazoa; phylum Chordata; class Amphibia; order Anura; family Ranidae; genus Aquarana; species Aquarana catesbeiana. Next base: position 239,412,924 of record NC_133329.1, on the reverse strand, counting down.
GTATGTGGACGTGGGGAAGAATGGACGGATGTCTGATGGTGGAGTCATCGCCCAGACGGAGTTTTACAGGCATCTCCAGAATGGCAGCTTGGACTTGCCACCTCCAGAAGACAATGTGGAAGGACTCCCATTCGTCTTCGTTGCGGATGAAGCCTTTGCGCTGGGGGACCATCCCCGATGAGGACCCTCACCCCAGACCAGAGGGTTTTTAATTACCGGCTGACCAGAGCCAGAAGAGTGGTGGAGAACACATTTGGAATCATGGCCAGCCGGTTCCGCCTATTTTTGACATCCATCCATATGGCGGAGTATAAACTTAATCATATAATCCTGGTGTGCTGTGTTCTACTGCTTTTACTGCTTGTGTTTGTTTTAGCTGACCCTGACTGAAATGTGGGTAGTCCTGAAAATGTCGTGATTGTGTAATCCTCTTCCTCCTCCTCGTTGCTGTAATTAGCACGCACCTGCTGTGTATCCGCCATGTGCTCTTCCCACAGAACTAAAAGGGGCGGGGAATAGACTAGAAAGAACGTCAGGGGCGGGCGGAGTTAGACGCATGCACAGTGTGTATAAAGCGTAACACGCGTGCGTATTACGTACGATCTGTGAGCGGAGGAAGGTGCATCGGAGGCGCCGATCGTGATGACGAAGGTAAAATCTAAACTTGGGCCTATACTGCTTCGAAATTGAAGCCTATATTGTAACAAGATTAGAAGAGTTTGCCCTGACCTTAGGGTTTGTCTCGTGTTGTGTCTTGCAGAGAAAATGGATGGCTTCAATGACCACAACTTCCTCCCCCTGTTCATAGACAAATACAGGGAGCTGCCCTGTCTGTGGCAGGTGAGACATCCCCATTATAATCATAAACATAACTTTTTACGCCAACATTCTGCCAACTATGCTGGCTCAGTTGGGCCTGAGGCCGGAATTCTAAATGAAACAACCCTGACGGTGCTTGCAAGTGGCTGTCCTGGCTTGCCCTCCCTGAGTGCCGTGATGTCTGGTTAAGATACCTTGAGTTCTTTGCGGATAGGGGGGCCATCAATATGCCAGACAATTTATGAAGCCTTTATCAAATAAAACAAAAAAAAGCTAATCTTTGGTGACATTTACTGCTTGTGTTTGTTTTAGCTGACCCTGACTGAAATGTGGGTAGTCCTGAAAATGTCGTGATTGTGTAACCTTATCCAAAGCACTGTTGGCTATTATTTATTAAAGGCAAAGACACTTTGCACTACAAGTGCACTTGAAACTGCACTGAAACTGCACTTGTAGTGCAAAGAGGATTTGCCCTTAGGAAATAACCCCCATTTTCACAGAAAGCAGCAATTACATCACCACAAAAGTGTTGTAGCGTTGAGACAATAATCCACACATTCTTGATTCACAATCTTTTTAATACCTGCACAATCACATGTGCATTTAGAAAAGGTTTTTAAAACAAACCAACATGTTTGTTGTATAACCTTTTTTGGGGTGGCATTATCAAAAATAGAAATATCCATTTAAGATAAAACAGGCATGTGTAAAACCAACAAGAAAGACACAAATCTTGAACTTACAAAGTTCACATTTGGTAGAACTTGAAGGCAATATCATACATGAGTATTTAGGAACTGTGTGTGATATTGCGTTCAGATGGGGTGAAGTCACCCCTGGAAAAGCCAAATTTGCAAGATGCACACAATTTTGCCAATGTCAACATGTGCTAGCTGCCATCACGGGGGATCAAGGGACGTGTTTTGGGGGAGAAACCCCTTCCTCTCAGCTACTTTATTATTGAGGAAGGGGTTGCACCCCCAAAACGCGTCCATTGATCTCCCGTGATGGCAGATAGCACATGTTGACACACTGTGTGCATCCTCCAAATTTGGCTTTTCTAAAAATCACTCAAACATTTTTAATATTGTAGCACACAAAAAACAAAGGGATTTGGAGGGGTTTTAAACTTGCCCCAAAACATCAATGATGTTTTTAGTTTTTTGAATAACATCATTGATGTTTTTCTTGAGGTTTTCCAATTCTAAATTACACCCCATGATCTCCCCGATCAGGATCTGGGCACTTTCTGATGTGAAAGGATCTGGATCCACAACATCAGGATCACCTAAAAAGAAAGAAACCAAACAAAAACAGGTATCAAAAATATGCCAGCATCCATCTCTTACCTGAGCCTGTGGTCGCAGACACTCACCTGTTGTGGTGACAATTTCCACCACATCTTCTTCCTCCTGCTCTTCTTGGGTTGGGGGTATTTCCCCCTCTTCCCGAGGTGGGGGGTCTCTGTTCTCCTCGGATGAGGGGTGTCCTCCGAGTCTTTTCTCCCCTATGTAAAATAAAAATGGTATACTTAGCACACAGATATTTGATGGCAGAACTATAAATAGGAAACATTGCTTGGAAATGGGGTACAATTGTCTATTTTGGCCGAGTTCCAAAATGTAGCATTTTCAGTGTCCTTTGTCAAGCTTCAATACTTTTTACCTGTTTTAAACAAGCTTCACAGATGGAGACCCCCCTATAGTATACACTGGAGCACCTGTGTGGCCCCCTAATAAAAATGGTGTTCTGGGGTCCCACACTAGTGCTCCAGAGTCCAGATGTGAAAACAGCTGCCGAGTGTCCTCTCCTTACACAGAATCTAGTTTGCATTTCATTCTAGTAACAAACCCATCTACACAACCAAATTAGTTTCATACAAGTAGGGCGTCAAAAATGTTGCCAAATGGCCAAAACAATGGTGTTTTATAGTCCGAAATAAAAATGTTTGATACGAACGAATAATGTGCCCATGAACATGAAAGTTGCTATTTTAAAATGTACACTTTTAAGAAAAGCACATGGAGCAGCACAAACGTAATATACAGAAAAAGATTAGGAACACAGGACAACTACTTACTTTTTTGCAGCACTCTCTGCGGATCTTTCTGTACTGCTCTTGTTCTAGTAATTTCAGGTCCCACCACCGCTTCCTGAGCTGATCTTTCGATCGTCGTACCCCGAAATTCCGGTGCAGACTCCTGACCACTTTCGCCATTATCTTGGCCTTTCTGACATTGGGGTTGGGGTAAGGTCCATACTTCCCATCATAGTCGGCCTTCTTCAGGATGTCCACCATCTCCAACATCTCCCCAAAGGACATATTTGAGGCCTTAAATCGTCTCCTTCTGGATCCAGACATTTCAGGCTTCAGGCTATCCTCCTCTTCCTCCTCCTTGTTGCTGTAATTAGCACGCACCTGCTGTGTATCCGCCATGTGCTCTTCCCCCACTGCGCAGAACGAAAAGGGGCGGGGAATAGACTAGAAAGAACGTCAGGGGCGGGCGGAGTTAGACGCATGTGCAGTGTGTATAAAGCGTAACACGCGTGCGTATTACGTATGATCTGTGAGCGGAGGAAGGAGCATCGGAGGTGCCGATCGTGATAACGAAGGTAAAATCTAAACTTGGGCCTATACTGCTTCGAAATTGAAGCCTATATTGTAACAAGATTAGAAGAGTTTGCCCTGACCTTAGGGTTTGTCTCATGTTGTGTCTTGCAGAGAAAATGGATGGCTTCAATGACCACAACTTCCTCCCCCTGTTCATAGACAAATACAGGGAGCTGCCCTGTCTGTGGCAGGTGAGACATCCCCATTATAATCATAAACAAAAGAGGCAGGCAGCGCTGGAGAAACTGCTGGAGTTGGTGAAGCCGGTGGTCCCCACAGCAACCATCCCCTATTTAAAAAACAAAATTGGTGGCCTGAGGAGCACTTATCTTAGGGAGCACAAGAAGGTCACGGATTCCCAGAGATCCGGAGCTGGAGCAGATGACATTTATGTCCCCAGGCTCTGGTACTATGAGAGACTGCGATTTCTGTCAGACCAGACTGAAGTCAGGGAATCCCTCTCCACTCTTCCTTCCACTCTTCCTTCCACCCCAGCTGAGGCTTCCGATGTCCAACCTGGGCCTTCCAGCCAGGAAGAAATGGAGGAGCCCAGCTTGAGTCAGGTATAGCATTGTTCTACAGATTTCTGGTCAATAAATAAATGATGTTTACTAGATGTTATTATTGATCACTAATTGATGATTGAAAAAAGTGTTTTATATATCAATAGACAGTAGTGGGCACCCAAAATTGGGACAAGAATGAAAAATGCTGGGCTCAGAATGATAGTCTGTTATATTTGTTAACATTCAATTTGCAACAGTCAGGAGGTGAAAATTGTGTGTGATTGATGAAAAAAAACTAAAACACTGTCCCTTTTTCATACACAGGAAGACCTCAGCCAGGAGGAGGCTGTGGAATGTGGCAGCCAGGAGGAGGCGGGGCTAAGTGGCAGCCAAGAGAAGCCTGGGACAAGTCGCAGCCTGACTGAATCGCAGGTTCCTCCCCTCAATCTCCAAACAAAAGGGCGAGGAAGGCGACTCACATGCAGGATTCTGCACTCAGGCTGATTCAGGAGGCTTCTGCGTCCCTCCGAGCCTTACCCACTCCTGAAGAGGCCTTTGCCTGCATGGCTGCCACAAAACTGCAGGGCATGCAGGAGGGTCAACGCAAGCTATGTGAGGACCTTCTTTATAAAGTCCTAAGTAAGGGGGTGAGTAGGGAACTAACACCCAAGACCGACGTGATTGAGTTGGACCATCCTCCTCCTCCTCCTGCTGCCACAACTCCACCACCAGAGCCACAGCATGGAAGGAGGCGTGGAAAGAAGACAAGAGAGTGATGACCCTGGGTTCAGTCTGGTCTGACAAAAGATGCAGTCTCTCGTATGACCACAGGCTGGGGACACAGATGTCATCTGCTGCTTTCCGGATCTCTGGGACTTCTGGACCAGACTGCACTCCCTTAGATAAGGACTCCTCAGGCCACCAATTTTGCTTCAAAATAGTTGATGTCTGCCCTGGGGGTCCAAGGCTTCACCCATTTCAGCTGTTTCTCCAGTGTTTCCTCCCTCTTTGTTTAATTGTGAGCCCTTAATAAATGTTTTTTTTAAGGAAAATTATACTTGCCTATGAGTGTTTTCATTCAAAAAGGACAGTTTGTTGGTGAGGATTCAGGTACATTTCTAAAGTACAATGTGAAATTAACAAGAGACAACAACACCAAACAATCTCCTACACATTAAATAATATAAGATATCAATGGTGTTGCGGTAACTTGACACATAAAACACACACAAAAATATTCTGGAGTCCAAATAAAAATCCAATAAAACAAAGATCAGCCTTGAAAAAAATACAAACCAAAAATAAGTAATCTGCCTTAAAACCAAAACAAAAAAAAATCCAACACCAAAATAATGTTCACAAAACGAGGGAAATCTTGTGAGCCACAATAATCCAATGCTCATTGTGCATCAATGTGAAACGTGAAACTCAAAAAATCAAACATAAACAATTATATAAAATATATAAAATATCTAGCCGCAAACGCAGTTCACGCATTCATAATCGTGCAAAGATATAGATAGGAAATGTTTGCGCTGCGCTTGATAATTTTATAAAATGGTGTCCAAGATCCCTAATATAGAAATAAATAAACATATAACCACTTAAGAACTTCCTATATATACTGTGTACATTAACTTTTACAATGTGCTTAAATATCGAACAATTAAAGTGCATGTACAATAACGCCAAATCAAAAATGATCAAGTGATGTATCAAACAACATGCAATATCTCACATCTAGTGCAGCATGCAAAAAAATTTATATATATAAAAAAATAATATAATAAAATAGCATGAAAAGTGCTCAGTGCTTCTTTATATAAACGCAGTCACTAAAACCTGCGTTTAGTGATCTCCATATTATAGTGTCCTTAAAATGTCCAAAAACAAGTGCATCTGTGTTCAGCGAAATCCACAACATCCAGTGCAATAAATTCAGGTGCTGCAAACCACCATGATGTATTCTTGTAACCCCCCAAAGTGATTGCGCTCACCTCAGAGCGTGTGACACAGTGATTAGCTATGTCAAATCACGCTTGGTAGCCACTCATTGGGCTCTGCTAGGTACAAAAGATGCGATCTCCACTCACTTTGGGCTGAAAAGGCTCCATAGACATCCAATCATAAAATGAAGAGAGACTACATAGTGTAATACTATCAAACACTATTTTATTCAAATATAAGATCACTTCCCACAAAGGGGTACTCACATTCTCCTGGTGCTGCTGTGCACCAGACAATAAACGCTGAATAAAACTGCTAGTTGGTAAGCCGCAGGGTATGTATTTGCTCCCAGCTCAGGGGGATATCATATCCCCCTGATGAAGACACGTGACCCACGCGTAGGGGAGGGGCCAGGACAGACGAAAAAGCACACAGCTGAGCTGGGAGCAAATACATACCCTGCGGCTTACCAACTAGCAGTTTTATTCAGCGTTTATTGTCTGGTGCACAGCAGCACCAGGAGAATGTGAGTACCCCTTTGTGGGAAGTGATCTTATATTTGAATAAAATAGTGTTTGATAGTATTACACTATGTAGTCTCTCTTCATTTTATGATTGGATGTCTATGGAGCCTTTTCAGCCCAAAGTGAGTGGAGATCGCATCTTTTGTACCTAGCAGAGCCCAATGAGTGGCTACCAAGCGTGATTTGACATAGCTAATCACTGTGTCACACGCTCTGAGGTGAGCGCAATCACTTTGGGGGGGTTACAAGAATACATCATGGTGGTTTGCAGCACCTGAATTTATTGCACTGGATGTTGTGGATTTCGCTGAACACAGATGCACTTGTTTTTGGACATTTTAAGGACACTATAATATGGAGATCACTAAACGCAGGTTTTAGTGACTGCGTTTATATAAAGAAGCACTGAGCACTTTTCATGCTATTTTATTATATTATTTTTTTATATATATAAATTTTTTTTGCATGCTGCACTAGATGTGAGATATTGCATGTTGTTTGATACATCACTTGATCATTTTTGATTTGGCGTTATTGTACATGCACTTTAATTGTTCGATATTTAAGCACATTGTAAAAGTTAATGTACACAGTATATATAGGAAGTTCTTAAGTGGTTATATGTTTATTTATTTCTATATTAGGGATCTTGGACACCATTTTATAAAATTATCAAGCGCAGCGCAAACATTTCCTACCAAAATAATGTTGTCAGATGTGACAAATCAAAATATATTAAGGGAATCCCGCTAAATAATAAAGAAAGAAGTTTGTGAGAAGTGTGTGTGAATATGAGCAGCAAAACTACTTAATTCTTCTCACATTATAAAGAAGAAGAGAGTGCGCTGTATTAAACCATTTTTTACATTGGACCGTGACGAAAGTGCTGTATCCATTGCGAACGCTAAGTTTACCAGACCGAGCTGTTCCGTGTCTGAATTTCTTCTGAGCATGCGTGGCACTTTGTGCGTCGGAACAGGCCACACACGGTCGGAATTGACGCGATCGGATTTTGTTGTCGGAAAATTTTATATGGTGCTCTCAAACATTGTGTGTTGGAAAATCCGATGGAAAATGTCCGATGGAGCCCACACACGGTCGGAATTTCCGACAACACGCTCCGATCGGACATTTTCCATCGGAAAATCTGACCGTGTGTACGGGGCATTAGAGTGAGGTGGTATTAATGGTTTTTAGTTGTTTATTTTAGGAAAAAATACCATATCAGTGGATATTCTAGATCTGACCTGGTTTTGCAAAAGTTTTTCAAAATCAACTGAGGACCTTAAAGCATAGTGTGCTTTTGATTTGTGTTTTAGGGAGAACCATCTGAATTGGAGTAATTAATTGCAGTCAGGACTAACTAAATTCTAAAATACTATTTTATTTTCTCTTTCAATAACTAGTTTATTTTCCATCTCTCTACTTTTTTGTGTGCCTGACTTGCCAGATATGCTAGTCATTACTTTAGGAGAGGAGCAACCTTGTCACTGCAAAGCTGCACTGTTTTTTTTTTCCAATTCAATTTCCATTCATAATTTGGGCAAATACTGTATATATTGGAAATTAAATACACATTCAATGTGTTTTAACAAATTCAAGACTAAGGTGTAGGCACACTGTTGAGGTAGCAGTAAATCTGTACATGTTTGTTTGATGTTGCTTTTTTTTCCTTATTCTACTTTCTTTCCTTTATCATCCTTATTCTTTTGGGGTACTATCTAAGGCAGTGGTGTCCAAACTATGGCCCTCCAGTTGTTAAGGAACTACAACTCCCATCATGCCTAGTCATGTCTGTGAATGTCAGAGTTTTACAATGCCTCATGGGAAGTGTAGTTCCGCAACAGCTGGAGGGCAGTAGTTTGGACACCCCTGCTCTAAGGTGTTTGATCTTGCTTTTGTCAAATAAAAAAGGGGAGATATGGAGAACATGATATAGAAACATTTTGAAATTTCATATAGAGAACATTTTGAATTTTTATAAATAAAATATTGAAGAGGTCTCATGGTTATGTCTCAGTACATCTATAGCAATTTTAAACAAACGTCCATAATATTCAGAATTTTAAGATAAACATAACTTTGAATGAATATGTTTAAGTACTCCTTAGACATATTCATTCAAAGTTATGTATGTATTGCTAATAAAGTATAACTTCAGAAAGCCATGAAAGCTGTTCCATGGGCCTCTACTGAATACACTGTACCAAATTAAAATAACCATGGAAGGATGTCCAAGAAGTAACTGCACTATGATCAGATCTGCACTATGAATGTATTATTATTGGACTGTTGATAACTAGAATCCTTGATTTTTTTTTTTTAATTGTATGATTCTTGACTTATTAACCACAGAACAAGTGATGGACTACAGATATGGAGATCGAGAAATATGGGCTGTAGAGATCAGTTGTTCAAAGAGTCTTTTCAAATAGTTTTCTTTTTCATAATACAGTAAAAAAAGGTTCAAATAGTTAACGAGATTACTCGTGAACCTTTAATTTATGTGCGGCCTTTTGTTGGCCACAAGGGGCTAACTGTTAAATAATGGGTTTATTTATATTTAAACCATTGATGGTGTTACTTCTTCCAGCTTCCTCAGCATGGTTTCCTTTCCTACTTAAAGGGCTTGGCCAGTCTTCTTTGAATCTTCCAAGCAGGCTATGCCCAATATTGATTTTGCTAGTTACAGTGTTCAGGGTGTATTATACTAGCATTGTACATAAATTAGATCGGGATATAATTAATTATTGCCAAGCTGTGCCTCCTTTTTGTCCTGGGACACAAAAGCAATCAGTATGACCAGACCTGAAGCTGAAAGGTAAACTAACTTGTACTGTACATTATAATGTAATTATAATGTAAGTATGGCTTTGTGCGTAATTTGCAAATATCATATAATCCAGTGTACTTATACTGTACATTGTGTAAATACTGCTTTAAACTTTTAGTTGTGTAAATTAAGTAACTAACACCTATGCAGGCTTGCTGACACCAACAATAGGATTGTGTAACTAGAACAGCATGTTTCCAGACTTTAACACCTTCCATCATTTTTTCGGCCTGCAAAAATTTACACATTCCATTATGACTGGATTAAGGTATTCTAAAGCCAGCCATAGACAGAGTGATTTTCTTTCCTGCAACCTGTGGTTAAAAACCACTTGATTCCCCCATCAACACAGTCAGTGTTTATGGGAAAATCCACATGTGGAGTTGTGTTTTACCGGCGGGGGAACAGCAGCAATAACAGCTTTTAGCAATAATTGCATGTAAAATCCGACAGGCTGGTTGTACCCATTTGATCAATCAATCAACTTGGGTACATTCAGCCTGCCCATACATGGTTCAAACCTCAGCCGGTTATTTAGGCCACTAAAAATAAAACTAGAACAAAATGGTGCACCTGCAGCGATTGCAGGCAAATTCCAGCAATTCACAAATGTGTTGTGACCTTGATATTCCTAGTGATCCTCCTCTTTTTCCTAGTGTCTGTTTGCTAGTGCCTTCCAGTGTGATCTTTATACCCCAGGTGTTCCCAGTGTTTGCCTGTCTGTCCCCAGTAATTTTCTGTGTTTTCTTGCCTGCAAAATGTATCTATGCACTAGGGATGAGCTTCGAGTTTGAGTCAAACTCATGTTTGACTCGAACATCGGCTGTTCGCCAGTTTGCCGAACAGCGAACAATTTGGGGTGTTCGCGGCAAATTCGAAAGCCGCGGAACAGTCTATGGGAGAAATCAAAAGTGCTAATTTTAAAGGCCCCACGCCATTTTTTTAAACATTTTGGTGCGGGGTTCCCCTTAAAATCCATACCAGACCTGAAGGGCCTGGTATGGAATTTAGGGGGACCCCCACGCCATTTTTTTTAAATTTTGGTTTGGGGTTCCCCTGTGGGGAAATCCCATGCCAATTTTATCAATTAACTTTTATGTGTATTGTTGGACCGACAATTCATTAATAGCCGCGAGTAGTTTTAAATGACTTTTTTTCCTTTGAAATGTCATTTTGCTGTCAGACTGTTCTAAACATGGCAAACATGTGCCCCTTTACAGGCATACTATAGACACCCCCAGGTATGAAATTCAAAGGAATATTACACTTTTACTGTTTCACTTTAAGCATTATTAAAATCACTGCTCCCGAAACAGCCGTTTTTAAAACTTTTTTTGCATTGATCCATGTCCCCTGGGGCAGGACCCAGGTCTCCAAACACTTTTATGACAATAACTTGCATATAAGCCTTTAAAATTAACACTTTGATTATTAATGTTCGAGTCTCATAGACTTTAACGGTGTTCACGTGTTCGAACAAATTTTTTGCCTGTTGGCATGTTCTGGTGCAAACCGAACAGGGGGGTGTTCGGCTCATCCCTACTATGCACTTGTGCTCTCTGAGCATTACAGTATCCTTGTGCTTTGTTAACTGCACCTCAGTGATCCTCTGTGCGTTTTAGCCTACCTTTTCATTAGCATCACCTGCAGTCTGCTTAAGTGTCTGTGCCTGTGTATTTGGAATCTGTTTCCTGCTCGGCAGTTCTATGCATTTCTGACTGCTCTTAGTGATTCCTGTTTGTCTCTCTGCATTGGTACTCACTTCTTGTTGTCCTGTGTGTCTTTGTGCACTACTCATTTCAAGTGTATGTGTGACGTAGCTTGTGGCAGAGAGTGGGGCTTCCAAGGGCTTTCACCTTCACTGAAAATGCAGGCAGGCTGGGTTTTCCCTATTAGTACCACTAGGCATCCTTTCTATTTTAGACTTCTCACATAGTCCAACTGTGTCCTGCTTATCTGTAGTCCCTGGGTCCCTTGTGCTCTTCCATGTTGTTCTTCATACATAGTAGTTACCCCAGTGTTTCTGCATGATCAGCATTCTATAAAGAGCTGCCTCACAGAAAACTGTGCAGCAACAGTCCGTTCAGTGTGAATGGGCTCATAATGTTTGACCTACAACATCTAGGTAAAATGGAATATATAGAGTTCCTTCAATCTCACAATATTTCCATTATTAACGTTAAGTAAGCTCTTAAGGCACAAAAGGGCCCTGACTGAAAATGTGGCACATTTTTGGGATTGAAGATCAACTGGGACAAGTTAATGCTTTTGCCCCTAGATTTCCTGATTGACTCCATTAAATGATATCCTGTTCCACATTAAGGTGGTCTCTCAAATTAAATATTTAGATATGATTTCCACCATCAATAATGATTTAATTTCTCTCAACGTAATTTCTCTTACTTCCAGATTCAGATCTCTTCCTGGTGTAAGCTACCCATTTCAGCAGTGGGCTGCACCAATCTATTAAATTGGTTGTAAAATAGAGATGGGCCGAACACCCCCGGTACAGTTCGCACCAGAACTTTTGAACATTGCAAAAGTTCAGAGCCGAACAATGAACCCAATTGAAGTCTATGGGACCCGAACTGGAAAATTCAAAAGTGCCAAATTTGAAGGTTTATATGCATGTAATTGGGCATACAAAGGGTATGGGGGTCTGGGTACTGCCCTGGGGGACATGTATCAAAGAATAAAAAATGTTTGTAAAAAAAAGATAATTTTTTAAATAAGCAGTGATTTACTGAAACAATAAAAATGAAAAATTCCTTTAAATATAGGGCCTGGGGGCTCCCCTTAGTCTGCCTATAATGTGGCACATATGTACAATGTATAGAACCTGCTGCAGCAGAAATTACCTTTTATAAAGCCAAAAAAATGAGTTTTCCCTTGCAGGCTTTCTTTATTTTATAAACGACTTGGATGGGGCCACAATTTTATGAACTTGGAACAGTAGAGATTTTTTGGATACATTCTGGTGTCTATTTGGCAGACTTTGGATAGAAGTAACAAATTGGGCTTTGGGTGTTGGTGGTGCCTTCAAACCAGACACCTATAGAGGTGACCTTGCTGAAAGCAAGAATTGGCCTTGCTGTCAAAAATTTCAATGATATGCCCTTGTCAAACCGGAGCAGAAAAATTGAGCTTTGGGTGTTAGTGATGCCTTCACACCGTAACCCTATAGAGGAACTCTTAATGAAAGCCAGAATTTGTCTTGCTGTCAAAAATTTAAATTATATGCACCTGTCAAACAGGTGTGGAAAAATTGGTCCTTGGGTGTTATTTGTTCCCATGAAACCTATACCAAAAATTTTGTCCAGATTAAGTCAACATCCACAAAGCTAGGCAGCATAGACAGTCTTGCAGAGATTCCAGATCCAGAAATCACGTAATCAGCAACATCAGCATCAGGAGACTGATAGCTGCTGCTAATCCATGCATGATTTATTTTATTAAATGTCAGCCAGTCAACGGAGTCTGTGGACAGACACGCTGTTTTATCTGTCACAAAAACCATCGGCAGCACTGAATGCCCATTTGGAAAGCACACTGGATGCAGGGCAGTCCAGCAGCTCAGTTGCATACTGGGCAAGTTCTGACCAGTGATCTATTCTCATGAGCCAGTAACCCGCTGGATCGTCACATGGAAAGTCCTCCATGTTTGTTTTCGCCCCTAGATAATCTTCCACCATATGATGCATTGATATGATAGGATGTGAAAGCTGACAGCCCTGAGCGTCAAGGACTAAAAAAATTTTGAAATGCATCACTGAGGCAGCCCCCTTCTCCATCGCTCCTCTCTTGACCAACAGAAGCCTCAAAACTAGCTTTTCCATGGGACTGTAACTGTCATAAATTAGATGTGACCAGAACTGTGTGACTGCCACAGAGTGAACCAGACATAAATAGGTGAAAGTAGTTTATTAGGGTAAATGCATATACATGTGAACACACCACCAATACAAACAGAGTGAACAAACCAAACAAACAGTGATAATAAACCAACCAGCATATGTAGCAAAAGGGAGTACCAGAATCATAGTCAAGCCAGGCCAGGCCAGGGTCATAAACAGGAGATCAGTAGATGGGGGCCAGATACAGGTACAGATCTTGATCAAAGGCTGCACCTCCCCAAACAATATATAACCCTGATCGACCAGGGAGTGAGCCAAACGTATATTGTTGCAAACAACTGCTCACTAGCCCATCCTTTTAAAGCCTGGCGGCAATAATCACCACTTTCAGATGCCAGCAGAGAAAAATAGATAACCTCATCGGTATTCATGTTTGCAACAAAACTGAATCAAAATGGTTCCCCTGTGCAGCCACTTCCGGACAGGGATGGCCCTAGTATTCTGTCATAAACCAGATGTGACCAGAACTGTTTGACTGCGACAGAGTGAACCAGACATAAATAGGTGAACGTAGTTTATTAAGGTAAATGCATATACATGTGAACACACCACCAATACAAACAGAGTGAACAAACCAAACAACCAAACAGTGATAATAAACCAACCAGCATATGTTGCAAAAGGGAGTACCAGAATCGTAGTCAAGCCAGGCCAGGGTCATAAACAGGAGATCAGTAGATGGGGGGCCAGGAGTAAACAGACAGGGAACAAGATGGAAGGGATCAGGCTGCAGGGCAAAGATCCAGGGATACAGGAATCAGGAATCGGGGTTCAGGATCAGGATAACAGGTAAACAGGCTGCAGGTCAGGGCACAAGGACAATACCAGGGCAAGGTGTGTGTGTGCACTTGCTGGGTATTTATACAATAGCTGCTAACGAGGTCAGGTGAAGCCTGATTGCAGAAGGTAATACCTGCTCCACACTGCCAGGATCCCTCCGCTGGTGGACACCAGTACTGCTGTCGAAAAATGGCATAATACCAGCAGGGAAAAGCTCTTCTGACAGGTCCAAACTGCCAGGAGACACCTGCTGGTGGGCTTCAGTACTGCACGCCAAATGATCGATATTACCAGTGGAGAGAACCTTTCCTAACAGTACCCTCCCTCGAAGGAGCAACCTCCAGACGCTCCAAGTAGCCGTTGCTGGGGAAAGTCCATGGCGTCAAGCCGGCAGCGGGCAAAGTCACATCAGTTTGGGCAATAAGTATGTCAAGCTGGATAGCAGGCACAGGAACCTCAAGCTGAGTAGCAGGCACATTGAGCTGGGCGGCAGGCACATTGAACTGGGCAACAGGCACATCCAGCTGGGCAGCCAGCATAGGCACCTCAAGCGGGGCAGCAGGCACAGGCACATCAAGCAGGGCAGCAGGCACAGGCACTTTAAGCCGGGCAGCGGGCACAGGCACTTTAAGCCGGGCAGCGGGCATGGGCACTTTAAGCTGGGCAGCGGGCACGGGCACTTCAAGCTGAGCAGTGGGCATGGGCACTTTAAGCTGGGCAGCAGGCATGGGCACTTCAAGCTGGGCAGTGGGCATGGGCATCTCAAGCTGGGCAGCAAGCACGGGCACCTCAAGCTGGGCAGCAGGCACGGGCACTTCAAGCTGGGCAACAGGCAAGAGCACATCAAGCTGGGCAGCCAACAGAGGCTCACCAGGCTGGGCAGCAGACAGGAACACATCAGGCTGGGCAGCAGATAGGGACACATCAGGCTGGGCAGCAGACAGAGGCTCATCAGACTGGGCAGCAGACAGGAACACATCAGGCTGGGCAGCAGACAGGTACACATCAGGCTGGAAAGTGGGTATATCAGGCTGGAAGGCAGGCACCAAGACATCAGGCTGGAAGGCAGGCACCAAGACATCAGGCTGGAAGGCAGGCACCAAGACATCAGGCTGGAAGGCAGGCACCAAGACATCAGGCTGGAAGGCAGGCAACGAGACAGGCTGGAAGGCAGGCACCGAAACATCAGACTGGAAAGCGGGCACATCAGACTGGAAAGTGGGCACATCAGACTGGAAAGTGGGCACATCATACTGGAAAGCGGGCACATCAGGCTGGAAGGCAGGCACATCAGACTGGAAGGCAGGCACCAAGACACCAGGCTGGAAAGTGGGCACATCAGACTGAAAAGCAGGCACATCAGACTGGAAGGCAGGCACCAGGACATCAGACTGGAATGCAGGCACATCAGACTGGAAGGCAGGCACCGGAACATCAGACTGGAAGGCAGGCACATCAAACTGGAAGGCAGGCACCGAGACATCAGGCTGAAAGGCAGGCACCGAGACATCAAGCTGGAAAGCGGGCACATCAGACTGGAAAGCGGGCACATCAGACTGGAAAGTGGGCACATCAGACTGGAAGGGAGGCACATCAGACTGAAACGCTGGCTCTGGCTCTTCGGGCTAAAACGCTGGCTCTTGCTCCTCGGGCTGGAACACTGGCACAGCGGGCTGAAACTCTGGCACTGGAACTTCGAACTGGGACAGATTGGTGGGTGTGGAGGCAGGTTGGGTTAATGGAAGGATCGTTTTGGTTGGGAAAAACTTTCATTTTTTCTTTGGTTTAGCCACTGAAGCTCTGTAGGTGAGGGGTGCAGCAGACTGGAAAGGAGGATTGGGATATGGCAGAGAAGAGGTAACAGTAGCTGCGGGAAGTTCCTGTGGGTTTGTAGGCAGCTGAGAAGAGGCAGGTGGGTTGAATGCAGGATAGGTACAGGGAGCAGAGACCGGATATGAGTATTTGGTTGGGAGCTGCGTATACTGACCTGCAACTGAGGTTGACATGGGTGATGGGGAAACATACATTTGGGTAGGCTGGTGTTTGATGGCAGAGGTGGTTTGTTTGGCTGGACCTGATTGCACCATGTCAGATCATGCTGAAAGTATAGGTTGTACAAACTGTGGTTTTAAATCTCCCTGTCTAACAAAAGACTGAGCAGAAAAAATGCACTCAACAATCACCTGTGGGGAACAGGCTGAGTAGTGCTCACAAAAATTGTCGGGATCATCTTCAAAAAGCCATACTAGGGATACAACCTGATTCATATCAAAAGGAGGAGTAAAATCATCATGGCCCTCTGGAATATAGGGCAGGGCCAGCTCAGTACAGATCTTGATCAAAGGCTGCACCTCCCCAAACAATATATAATCCTGATCGACCAGGGAGTGAGCCAAACGTATATTGTTGCAAACAACTGGTCACTAGACCTTTCTTTCAAAGCCTGGCGGCAATAATCACCACTTTCAGATGCCAGCAGAGAAAAATAGATAACCTCATCGGTATTCATGTTTGCAACCAAACTTAATCAAAATGGTTCCCCTGTGCGGCCACTTCCGGACAGGGATGGCCCTGGTATACACTCATTGATGCGGTCATGAGTGGACTAATGTTTTAGAGTTTTATAATTTTATAATTTTATATAAGCCTTATAATTAAATATTAGGGATCACCGATTGAGGGGTGATCACAGATATAGACCACTTATTGGTTTTCCCTCCAGCCTTTGTTGAAGATAAAGGTTGGAGTTTTGAAGTCAATCATTCTTGTTTTTTTATACACACCGGATATGGTGTATTTTAGTGTGTATTAATATTCTCACCATTACCAGGTTAAACGGTTTATTTTTATTTTTATTTTTATTTTTAATTTTAATATGTGAATTATATCACAATATAGGTTCAAAAATACGATCTATAGGTCAAGTTTAATATATGATTTTATGTATGTGCATCGCTTTAATTATGTAGAATGCACAGTATACGCTTTTTGATATGGCAGGGTGCATGGCGCTGTTTGATAACCTACCGTTCCAGAGATGGATGGTGGGGATCTCACAGTGCCGAATGATGTATCCGAACTGTGTTGTGTAATTTACTGTATAGAACAGCGGGGGTTTGTGCTCACGGGGACACCCGTAGAGCGCAGACGCTGAAGTGTTTATCACGCATGCGCACTGGGGAATCTTTGATTGGCGGACGGCCGAGGGAAGGTGGCGCGTGCGCACTAAGACACCTTCATTTGGATTGGAGAGGGGAGGGAATATAAGGAATGATGGATGTACAGGACGGCCTATCCCATGAATAAGGTACAGGCGTACCGAAACATGTTGGGGGCGTGGCCGTAAGAAGGTTAACACCACGTACTAGTGACAAAGGAAGCGAACTGAACGGTGAACCAAGAGAGGGGGGACAGCGTTACCCATTTGTTCAGCAGGCGGTGAGAGGGTGAGAGACACTGTATGCGCTCTGCATTAGAGGGTCCGCCGTGACCGCATACCCCCTATGAGGTTGATCTCAGATGCTGTGTGTTATTGGACGGATTGCTGTGGATTTTACTGTGCTATAAGATTTTTTACACAATGTGAGTGAAATAGTTGAAGTGTTATTTTGCAGTGTGTTTTATTAAAGTGTTTGACGTTATTACACTATTGGGAGTGTCTTTCTATTTTATATGGAACGAGTCTCCTGGATTCACATGCTTTAACCCTTGCTGGTTACAACAGCTGATCTATGCCTGTCAGCCTCACACGAGAGTGGAGGCATGAGGAGCTGGTGAGTGGCTGTCCATAGGGAGAGTGATCACTGAACACTAAGGTGTGGTGGAAGAGTATATCAAAAGACCTCACATTTCTTCAACAGAAAGGACTTGCTGTGGCACTATATATGCTGGTTTTTTGATCACCATCACGGACACTATTTTTTGCACTTTCATTTGTAGACTGTATAGTTGTATTTTATTTATTTTTTCCATAAGGGAAGTAAGAGCTATTCTTGATGAGCAAAGTTTGAGTCATTCAACACTGAGTCACGTCATGTATTAAGGTGTATATATTCAATACGTATGCAGATTATTGTGTGGAGATATTAGTAAGGGAGTGGTTGCACACATTCTCACATTATTTATTTGGGTGTAGGGTGGAGTATACCACATGAAGATACACACCAGTTAAAAGGTGGTTAGGTTCTCTTTTGTTATTAATAAAACATTTTTTTGAACGTACAATCTATTTCTCACCATGAGGGGTGAATTAGATGTATTGTAATTAGCGCCACAATTTAATTTTGTCACGGGAGGTGATCTTTATTCATCACTTAGTACAGATTTAAATTCCATTGTAGAATTGTCCTGATTGTTAAGTGGCAGCTATAGGTAGGTGGTGTTGTACTGGATGTTGATTAGCATCTAGGTGCAGAATCCAAGGCGCGGTGGGGGTTAACCTAGTTTAGGCTGGGTTATATCTAGGATTAACCACATATTTATTAGTCATCTTTATTTACCCACTAGCAGCCATGGACCTTTTTAATTATCTGTCTGATAGGCAGATGAACCCTGAACATGTCTTTTCAAACAATGTAGAAATGACCGTAGATGAAGAAGATTTTTCAGTAACATTAAGATCACTTGAGAACCTTCTTGAAAAGCAAATTAAGGTATGGTGGGACGTGTTCACCTTTGAACACTATCAAAAAGAAAACTTAATTTTTAGAAGTTTAAGGTGGGATGTACCCCCACAAGATGGATTGAATGATCCTGTTTTTATGGAAGAATGGTTGGCATTTTTTAATAAGGCTGGGAGGGAACTACAGAATCTTGTTTTAAAGAGGAAGCAAATTAAGTTAGGAAGAATTAACGAAAACATTAGACAACTGCAGGAGAAACTAGAACCCATTAAGGAATCCAATCAAATGAAAGACTTCAATATTAATATAAAAAAGAAATTAGATAAAGTAGACCGGGAAACGCAGAAAAAGAAAGTGAAGAAGTTTACTAGGGATTCCAATGATTTTAGAACTAACAAGATATATACGTGGCAGAATATAAATGATGGAAGCCAGGTAGAAACCGTTGGGGATTCAAACCATGAAGTGGAACCCGTCGCAAAGAAATCTATATCCAAAATAACCCAGAAGAAATATGGGCAAAAAAGTGTAGTGAAGAAAAATGAGCAGGAATCTACAAACCCCTCCCAAAATGGGGAAAGCTCAGGGAAGAACCGCAAAAGTGAATATGTTTATTCCCCCAGACCTCCTAGACAGGGAAGAGGGGATTACGATTATCACACCCCCAGGCCCTATAAGGGAAACATTCCCCAAGGAAGAGGAAACTATGATTACCCATCACCATATAGAAGTGATGGACCACGAGGATACCCCCCACAACAGGAATACCAACAGTGGAGACCATATCCCCCAGTGAATCAACATCCAGATGGAAATGGGATTCCATTGTACAATAGATATACAAGTCTGGAAGAAGGAGGCTATTATGACCAACAATCATATAATCAGCCTTTTTTAGGATCACGGGGGAGGGGAGGGAGACGGGGTACTCCGAGAGGATACCCGCGAGTACAACAACAGAAAGGAAAGCTTGGACCTCCAAACATACAAAATGTGAACATCAAGCCCCTACCAAGAGAAGGAGGGGATGCAGGGGGGGGAGATCCAAGCAATCCAAAAAAACGACCAAGGGACATATGAACACGGGGATTTACAATCTGAGTGGAATTGAGTTGGACCATAAAGAAATCAACATCCTGAACCTGGGCCTGAAATGTGCCCCGAAAAAAAGAATGAATAAATTTCAGGTGTACATTGATACGCATAAGTTTATACGTACAATGAATATAAAAAAACATTTCTTGAGTCACCCGGTAGAAGCAGGAGTGAAGGCTTCGATGGCACCTGATAAAATAGATAGTGGCCTAAAAAATCGATCTATCTTTAATCCCCAAATTCAAAACAATCATTATGTAGAAGTTTTTAAGAACTTGGTGTTGAAAGAAATTGAGGACCTTCCAGTAAAGAAAGGAGTCAACTCTCGATTTATAAAGGAGGGAATAGAATCCTTGGAAAAAAGGAGAAATATTATTATTCGCCCAGCGGATAAGGGTGGAGGGGTGGTTGTCATGGAGAAGGAATTCTACCATAAACAATTGTTGGAGCTATTGGGAGATCAAGATACATATAAAAAGTTGAAATGTGATCCTACGGACTCATACAGCACCCAATTGGCTGCACTAGTGGACTGGGGTTTTGGGGTAAAAGCCCTGAACTCAAAGGAAAAAAGATATCTCGTACCCAGTGCCAATCGTATACCAGTAATATATACATTACCTAAGGTGCACAAGAACATAGAGAAACCCCCTCCTCGCCCTATAGTAAATGGAATTGGATCCGTCACTGCTAGACTGGGTGAATATCTAGACAGATTCCTTCAACCCAGTGTGAAAGCCACCAGAGCTTATTTGAAGGACACCTCAGATCTGCTACGACTACTAGAACAAGTGAAATTTAACCCTGCATTGACATCGTACTTAGTGACAGCAGACGTAGCGTCACTTTATACGTGCATACAACATGAGGATGCGTCACTAGCCCTAAATTGGGCACTTAGTAAAAGGGATGATATTCCTTTTATCCAGAAGAGATTTATGGGACATGCATTAGACTTCTGCATGTCCCACAATTACTTCTGGTTTGATGGGCAGTTCTATTCACAGCAGGTTGGCGTGGCAATGGGGGCTAAGTATGCCCCCAGCCTCGCCAACCTGTTTATGTCTGAATGGGAAGACAGACAAGTGTTTAATGTTTACAGACCTCAATTAATCTTCTATCGAAGGTTCATTGATGATATCCTGTTGATATGGGAAGGATCTAGGGACACTTTGGAACTCTTCCTTGAACATCTGAATAGGAATGCAAATAACATCAGATTGGAATACTTGATTAGTGACGAATCGATAAATTTCTTAGATGTCACAATTGAGAAAGTAAGCGATTCGTTAAAAACTAAAGTATACTTCAAACCGACGGACCGCAATAGCTACCTGTCTGTAGCTAGTGGCCATCATCCATCATGGATAAAGAATATCCCGAAGGGCCAGTTATTGCGGATCCGTCGGAACTGTACTCTGATGGAAGATTTTTTGGCCCAGTCAGATGTTTTGAAGAATAAGTTTATGCAAAAAGGGTATAAAGATGAAGAGCTTACGAAAGTTGTACAAGAAGTGGCTAATATCCCCAGGGAACAGTGCCTGAAAGAAAAAGAAAAAGCTGTACAAGGAGGGGACTCTCAACACCAATTAAGTTTTATCTCTGGTTTTCACCACCAGTATAGGGATATTGAGAACATTTATAGGAAATACTGGTACATTTTGTGCAAAGATAAACACTTGGGAGGGATATTACCTGCATATCCAAGGTTCATTTATAGGAAGGCCCCAAGTATAGGTGATCGGGAGTACCAGAATCGTAGTCAAGCCAGGCCAGGGTCATAAACAGGAGATCAGTAGATGGGGGGCCAGGAGTAAACAGACAGGGAACAAGATGGAAGGGATCAGGCTGCAGGGCAAAGATCCAGGGATACGGGATACAGGAATCAGGGTTCAGGATCAGGATAACAGGTAAACAGGCTGCAGGTCAGGGCACAAGGACAATACCAGGGCAAGTGTCAAAAAATGGGGGTGTGACCTGTCCACAGAATTGTAAAGAAATGCACCAACATGCCTCCATCCCAATTAGGTAACAAATAGAGATAGAGAAGAAAAGCAGGACTTTGCGTGAGGCAAGTTGGTGGAAGTGTCAACTGGATAGTATATGCTAAAGTGAGATATCTGGGGTAGGTCCTATACATAGTTATGTCCACAAAAAGTAAACAGGTAGTAATAGTATAAAGGTTTAATTACATAGGTTCTGGCACCAAATACAGTCATTAATAAAAACATCCTAAGCAACATTTCGGCATATTATAGACAATATATTGAAAGGCATAACACAGACACTGGTTGTATAGTTACAGGAAAAAATACATTGTATACTAAATGGGTATGTGCATCAATAGTTATTAACTCAACGCGTTTCTTGGCTTATAACCAATCATCAGGAGTCCGATGCAATGTCAGCTGCATTAAAACAATGGAACATGTATTAATATGTGAACAGATATATAGGAGAAAGATGCAAAAGAATTCAAATTTGCATTCCTACTCACGAACAGTGTCTTGATCTGTGATAACCTGAATCCTATAGCGCAGCATTGGTCTGGGTCTCCAAAGTCTCTCCCGGGGTTGAGGCAGAAAGCTCGCCCCAGGAAACCATCGGCAACAGCCACCAAAGTGACCAAGGTAGCCATAGGGGCCGCCAGGCAGGGACAAACAACCAGGCCAACATGCCCTGAGATGGCTGTGAAGAAAATAGAATGGGTGTATGAACATGGGACCAAACGTGAAATATAATGGGTGACACCATAGTGGGAAACCAAAAAGTGAATGGATATACGTGTGACCGGAGCCAGAAAGGACAAGGAAGAAAAATTGAAGTATGTAGTAAGAGTGAAGGAGAGAGAGTGTGTGCAGCTAGGAGGCCAGTAGACCATAGTAAAGGTGTACAACAAGTTACCTGTGTGGTGAAAGAGCCGGGCCAGGCCAATTGCCCCACATCCGTAGCGAGACCTACATGCACCCGGCCGAGGTCACCGTTATATGCCGCGGGCCGGGGGCGTGCACCCGCCAACGTCATGTGCGGGCGTGATTACGCAACGGGGAGGGACAGACAGCCTAAACACAATTGCGGCCGCCTCCCATCCCCGCAGCGCAAAGGCCCAGGGGTGGTGTACCATTAGACTCCCGCAAAGCGGCGGCGCACGGCGCCGCATGCGGGGCGTGGAAACATGACGCCGATGCGCCAAGGTCAAGGCCCGCCCTCGTCACGTGACGAGACGGGTGACAGGTCGAGAACTGGGCGCATCGCAACCCCGGGAAATAGACCTGATCGACCCCAGTACCAACTGCGCTTAGGGAGTAGTGGAATAAGGGTGTATGAGCCACTTATATGAGAGAATATCGGTAAAAGAATAAAAAATAAAGAATAAAGAAGGCAAAACGAAGGAAGAGAAAGGAAAAGAAAACCAAAGAAGTAGAGAAGGGAAAGCAGGGGAAAACATAAGTTGCTATAAATAGGATCGATATTCAGCAAGAACAGTAACAGAATACACACTAACTTTTGCACTGAATTAATCACTATGCAAAAGAGTGTGAAATGTAAAAACTTTAGCCCTGAATTGGATCAGTGTAAGTATGACTAAAGAGAAACAGAACCAAAAACAAAAAACTTTAGCCCTGAATTGAATCAGTATTTACCTGACTAAAGGGAACAAAAACATAAACTTTAGCCCTGAATTAAATCAGTATTTTTCTGACTAAAGGGAAAACAAAAACAAAAAGCTTTAGCCCTGAATTGAATCAGTATTTATCTGACTAAAGGGAGACAACAAGGGGAAAGAAGTGTGAAAAGGGTTAAGAAATGAAAAAATAATTCCGAATTTTTTCACTAGAATGGATATTATATAAAGGGATATATATGCAAAAATAGATACGCGACTCTTGCACTGGAAATAACCAATGGACAAGGGGGGGACCATAGGTCTCTATCTAGTATAAATTAAAGAAAAAAAAGGGGGAGGAAAAGAACAAACAAATAATGTTGAGATGAGAGATAAAAAATAGGAGATAAAATAGGGTGTGGTTGGGTTGCATGAAAATAAATAAAACGTTAGTTACAAAGAATATGTGCAGGTTTCGTAGGTGGATCAGGTCACCAAGAACGGGTGTTTGCCACCCTAATGTTGATGTGTCAAAAAATGGGGGTGTGACCTGGCCTCCTAGCTGCACACACTCTCTCTCCTTCACTCTTACTACATACTTCAATTTTTCTTCCTTGTCCTTTCTGGCTCCGGTCACACGTATATCCATTCACTTTTTGGTTTCCCACTATGGTGTCACACATTATATTTCACGTTTGGTCCCATGTTCATACACCCATTCTATTTTCTTCACAGCCATCTCAGGGCATGTTGGCCTGGTTGTTTTTCCCTGTATTCTCTCATATAAGTGGCTCATACACCCTTATTCCACTACTCCCTAAGCGCAGTTGGTACTGGGGTTGATCAGGTCTATTTCCCGGGGTTGCGATGCGCCCAGTTCTCGACCTGTCACCCGTCTCGTCACGTGACGAGGGCGGGCCTTGACCTTGGCGCATCGGCGTCATGTTTCCACGCCCCGCATGCGGCACCGTGCGCCGCCGCTTTGCGGGAGTCTAATGGTACACCACCCCTGGGCCTTTGCGCTGCGGGGATGGGAGGCGGCCGCAATTGTGTTTAGGCTGTCTGTCCCTCCCCGTTGCGTAATCACGCCCGCACATGACGTTGGCGGGTGCATGCCCCCGGCCCGCGGCATATAACGGTGACCTCGGCCGGGTGCATGTAGGTCTCGCTACGGATGTGGGGCAATTGGCCTGGCCCGGCTCTTTCACCACACAGGTAACTTGTTGTACACCTTTACTATGGTCTACTGGCCTCCTAGCTGCACACACTCTCTCTCCTTCACTCTTACTACATACTTCAATTTTTCTTCCTTGTCCTTTCTGGCTCCGGTCACACGTATATCCATTCACTTTTTGGTTTCCCACTATGGTGTCACCCATTATATTTCACGTTTGGTCCCATGTTCATACACCCATTCTATTTTCTTCACAGCCATCTCAGGGCATGTTGGCCTTGTTGTTTGTCCCTGCCTGGCGGCCCCTATGGCTACCTTGGTCACTTTGGTGGCTGTTGCCGATGGTTTCCTGGGGCGAGCTTTCTGCCTCAACCCCGGGAGAGACTTTGGAGACCCAGACCAATGCTGCGCTATAGGATTCAGGTTATCACAGATCAAGACACTGTTCGTGAGTAGGAATGCAAATTTGAATTCTTTTGCATCTTTCTCCTATATATCTGTTCACATATTAATACATGTTCCATTGTTTTAATGCAGCTGACATTGCATCGGACTCCTGATGATTGGTTATAAGCCAAGAAACGCGTTGAGTTAATAACTATTGATGCACATACCCATTTAGTATACAATGTATTTTTTCCTGTAACTATACAACCAGTGTCTGTGTTATGCCTTTCAATATATTGTCTATAATATGCCGAAATGTTGCTTAGGATGTTTTTATTAATGACTGTATTTGGTGCCAGAACCTATGTAATTAAACCTTTATACTATTACTACCTGTTTACTTTTTGTGGACATAACTATGTATAGGACCTACCCCAGATATCTCACTTCAGCATATACTATCCAGTTGACACTTCCACCAACTTGCCTCACGCAAAGTCCTGCTTTTCTTCTCTATCTCTATTTAATACCAGGGCAAGGTGTGTGTGCACTTGCCGGGTATTTATACAATAGCTGCTAACGAGGTCAGGTGAAGCCTGATTGCAGAAGGTAATACCTGCTCCACACTGCCAGGATCCCTCCACTGGTGGACACCAGTACTGCGGTCGAAAGATGACATAATACCAGTAGGGAAAAGCTCTTCTGACAGCTTCAAACTGCCAGGAGCCACCTGCTGGTGGGCCTCAGTGCTGCATGCCAAATGATCGATATTACCAGTGGAGAGAACCTTTCCTGACAGTAACCAACCAGAGTCTGGAAAGGCATTACATAAACTCCTCTTTAAGGTGTCCTCAAGATATTTCATCCTCTGCTCCATCTGTGGGCACTGGATGAGTTCAGAAACTTTCCTCTTGTAACGGTGGTCAAGGAGCTCTGCCATCCAATAGTGATTCTTCTCCTTGGTGCCACAAATTCTCGGGCCCTTTTGCAGGCTTTGAAGAATGAGGGAGGCCATGCATTGTGTAACTGATGCATGCATTGTCATGGTTCACCACCCTTGTTGCCTCCTCAAATGGTGACAGTACAGTGATATATTCTTTATCAGCAGCCATTGGCATAGGAAAAAAAAGCTAAGTCGCCCTGAGCCTGTCATTGTGCCATACTCACCCAGGTACTCGTTGATGGCCCTCTGCTGCATGTGCAGCCGCCGAGCATTTCCAAAGTTGAGTTCCACCTGGTAGGCATGTCACAATTCAGGCAGTTTATGGGCAGGTGGAATTCCCGCTTAATTTCAGCCAACCGAGCACTGGCTGTGTATGACTGCCTGAAATGGCTACAGACTCTTTCGGCCTGCTTTAGCAGATCTTCCAACCCTGGGTACCTGTTTAAGAAATGCTGTACCATCAAATAGGACATGTGCCTAGCATGGCACATGTATCAACTACCCTGTCGAAGGTGTTAAATCCAATTTAGGGGTCTTCAATCAAAGACATTTAGATGATGAGATAGTGAGTTCAGATCTTAAGATAAATAGATGCTTTATTATATACACTGCAGTGGAGAGACACAACACACACCAGTATTCAGCACTACCAGGCCAAATGAAGAAGAAAGTGTCTCTGACTTAAAAACATCAATTAACAATATATACTTTATGAATATGCATAGGCACTAGGTGGGTTATAGGTGTGATCGTATAGTTTAGTCCAATCAGCATTCATATCTTCTTAGTAGCAAGGGAACAGTTGAATGGGTGGTTACATCATGTGACTGGCAAAAAAAATAGATTCAGCAGTATCTGGTCAGTTCAGGCAAAGGCCTAGTTTGAGCAGCTTTCTGGGTTCTTATCAGTAACGTGTGCCATCACATATCCAACAGTTTTGATTCCCAGGAATATAACAAGCCATCTAAGAAGGAAAGAAACAAATCAAGCATAATATAAATTCTTAAAGCGACAGTCTATATATATATATATATATATATATATATATATATATATATATATATATATATATATATATATATATAAACTCAACATTATCAGGCCCCTATAATTCTACTCATTTCCCTCCTCTTGACCCCTATGGAGTCACTACCATAGCTTCCCTACCTAGTATGATACCAGATGATCCACAGTACTAATTCACATCTATGTGGAGTAAAGTTCTTCTTAGGGTGTATGTGATACATATCTTTATTCATTATATCACCTATCTTGGCATCATACAAATCTGCTATGACTATCTGATAACACTCTATCTTTTCTTTGCGGTCATCTTCCTCAGTTCTAACTGCCATTGTAGTAATCCTTGTATTTCACATTTAGCACACCTGAAAAAAACAAATAAACAAGCAATCCTATAACGATGATTCCTATGAGGACAAAAAAAAAATATCTGAACCCATGAAAATTTACCATTTCTAAACAAAGTGTAATCTGGGTTTGTCATATTTCCTATCATAATGTCACATTATATACCTCTTTCCCTTACTAAACAAGGGTATGCCTTAAGTTATATTTAGCATAAAATGTATTTTCACAATAATAGAACATTTGTGGTATTTGTAGACATACTGGTATTTTTGCAAGCTTTGTATTGCTTAAACTCAAAATGAAAGTAAATGGGTACCAGGTGTGTGCCTTTTTTTTTAACTGTCTGGCCTATGTGAACATATCTAGCAATTACTCAGATTACTCCTTATGCCTGTTAGCATGTGTATATTTGTAGAGGTGATTTTCCTCTATACCCTTGGCTGCTAAGATCAAGCAAAGACATAACTGTAGTTTACTCATCTTTTGAAATTAGCTGTACTTTCTTGCAATTGCTGGCATGTATCCATGTCAATTTAAAGCTGTAGCAGTTTTCAGGAACACTTGGTAGGGTCGTTCAAACTTTGGTCCAAAAGAGACTTTCACATGTTCTTTTACTAGGACCCAAACACCTGGCTGTAAATCATGCGATCCATTTACTTTATCTGGATCTGGAATTGAATAGAAAACAAACTTGTGCATCGCAGTTAGTTGTTTGTATTAGACAATCACATAACAAAACATAATCATTATACATTACAGCAGTCTGATGTGGAAAATACAACCCTGTCTTAGGTGGGCCCCCAAACAAAATCTCATAGAGGGTCAAGTTCTCTGACCTATAAGTAGGGGTATTCCTGATGTTGTAAAGAACCAGAGGTAACAGTCCTGTTTCTTTACTGACCCTTCTTCCCGTTCCTGCATTAATTTAGCTAGCCTTTCTTTAATGATTCCACTATATTTTTCTACCTTCCCTGAACTCTGAGGATGATAGGGGCATGGAAGGCCTGCTCAATTGCCAAGTCCTTGCATACAATTTGCATGATCTTTCCAGTGAAATGTGTTCCTCTGTCACTCTCTATGGTTTCAGGGACTGCAAAGCAGCACTTTACTTCAGAAAGGAGTTTCTTTGCTGTTGTTAACAGGAAAAAACCCTGGGAATCCATTTCCCCATCCCTGAGGAGCCTACACTTACTAACCGTAAAGAATCGGATCACATTCAAGACACTCTGCCTCACCCACAAATGCATACAAGGAAACGCTCCTCTATATCTTCGAGAGAAAATAAAACACTACACACCCAATCGCAGTCTTCGATCAGCTTACCAAAACCTCCTCATCATTCCCAAATACCGCTACAAAGCAAAGGGAGAACGAAGATTCGCAGTCCAGGGACCTCAGCTATGGAACGCTCTTCCGACTTACATCCGCATGGAAGAAAACCATCAGGCCTTCAGGAAAAAACTCAAGACCTTCCTCATCTAAGAAGCTGACAACAGAGAATGCATCTAGCGCCTTGAGACGATTCAGTTCGCATTTGCAGCGCTTTACAAATCATTCATTAATTCATTCATTCATTCATTCATTCGTTGTCTTGGCATTTGCTTCATCCACCGGTCAGGCTTCTATTCAGCTTGAAAACATGTCTACACACAACAAAACATATTGATATTGGCCTGATATGGGCAATTGGATGTAATCAATCTGAAGTCTTTAGAAAAGGAAAAGTGGCTTGGCCAAATGTCTTTGTGTTACTCTGGTCTGTTTTCCTGGGTTATTTTTAGCACAGATTATGCATCCCTCAACAAAATCTTAACATGAATTTCTGGAGTATCGAATAAACCATCCAGACTTGCTTATGTTTCTCTTCATTGCCTTAGGGCCTACATGACTCGGGCCATGGGCTAGTTGATGATCATCTTCTCCTTTTGAGGTGGGACACACATTCCATTTTCCTTTCACAAGTGTCCTTCTTGATCCTTCTTCACTCTGTTTCTTTACATTATTTTATTCCAATCATCAGGTGCAGATTCTTGCAATTTCTTAATCAGTTCTTTTACTTTGAGTATGTGTTCTCTTCTTTTTCTTCAATCTGTTACGGGCTTTTTCTTATTCCTTTGCTACATCAGTGATTAGAGTCATGATTGTTTTCATTGGTGTTTCAGCAGTCTTTCTGACAGTATATGCCTTGACCTTCAGGGTGGCTACTTCCTTTGGGAGAGCGACTGCTTCAAAAAGTTCTTGAACATATTTCCAGTTTTGAATTGTTTCTCTTGTACCAGTTGTGAAACTTCTGTTCTTCCTTATGGGTCCATAATCATGGACTACTTTGAGAGCATACTTGCTATCAGTGTAGATGTTGGCTGTTTGATCCTTTGTGGCCTCACAGACTCCGGTGAGTGCTACCACTTTGGCAACCTGTGCTGAAGGTGATGAAGGGAGAAGTTAGGTCTCAATCACTTCCTCCAATGTTGTCACCGCATATGCCGTTCTTGGGACTCCATCTTTGTACAGGTGTGAGCCATCTACAAACAGGATCAGATCAGGATTTTCAAGAAGAGTGTCCTTTACTGGGGAGATTTGCTGCATTTCTTCTTCCATAAGTCTTAAACAGATGTGGTCACCCTCCTCTTCGAGGTCTTCTTCTCTCTCTAGGAAAAAGCTGGCAGGATTGATTGTAGTACATCTTTTCACTTCTATTCCTCCTAATTCAAGCAGGATTGCTTCATACTTGCTCAGCCTTGCTGATGACAAATGTTTTGTCCTTGCTCTTTTCAAGATTTCATTTGCATATTTCTTCATAACATCCGTTCTAAAACATATCTTCCCTTTTGTACAGCACCACTGGCACAGGTTGCAGCTGCAGTTTTCTTTTTGTGTTCTTGCCACAACATGGATCTTGGTGCATGCACCAACCAGATCTATTTCATACTTGGTTTGAAAGGGTTTGCGGTCAACAGGGCAAGATGAGGAGGTTTCACACCATTTAAAAATGCAGGATATACAGAAAATGTGACAACATACTTCTGGAAAGCCAGCCTCCAGGGAAAGACTGTTCAAACAAATTGGACACCTCTCAGTTGAACGTAATGCTAAAGTACTGGCACCAATCCCATCTTTGCCTTTGTCACCATATTTTTCTTCATGTTGCTGGTCTCTAGCATCAGATGAGCATAAACTTTTGCTCCTTCAAACTGGAAAGCAAAGAGTTCTTGTCTCTCTTCATCCAAGGCGACACTGAAGAAAACATTTGCCAGTTCTATTACGGTGTACACCCATGTTCCTGTAGGTATGTCATTTAGCAAAGTACTGGGATTTGGGACAGCAGGAGTGCCTTCCTCGATGATTCTTTTGATGGCCCTTAAATCATGTACCATTCAATATACTGGCTTTTCTCCCTTTTTGACCTTTTTCTTTACAGGAAACAATGGCGTCTGTGCTCTACTTTCTGTTCTCTTTATGACACCTGCTTAAAGTAATTATTTTATTTGTACTCGTACACCAGCGAGTTGATCTGGTGACAGTGGATACTGTGGTATGCGTTAAATTTGAGCTCCTGCTTTTATTTTGACTTTAACCGGAGGGACTTGTAGAAGTCCTAAATCATATTTTCCCTTGGCCCAGAGAATATCAGGTATTTGAGCAAAAATTTCAGGTGGAATATTACCTTCAATCTCTTGCTCTAATTCAGTTGCTATCAATCCACATATAATTTCTTCATCTAATTCTCCAACATGTACTTCTACTCCATTGGGTGTATATTGTACACAGGCTTGTAAGTAACTCAGTAGGTCTCTTCCCAATAGGTTGCATGGTACAGTGTCAGAGACAAGCAGCTTATGAAACATATTGTGGCTTCCAATTCCAATGTGTATAGGGGCGTTTCCTTGAGAGGGGTAAATTTCCCTCCCACTCCAACTGCTAGTGGCCCAGGTGTAATGGGGATGTCTTTTGGTAGGCGGACTTTTGAATTATAGTCCCAGCAGAGCCAGAATCAACTAAGCATGAAATTTCCTGATCTGTTAGTTGTGGAAAGCATAATGTTAGAAGAGCAAGTGTCTCAGAGATGCACAAATTAACTTCTGTGTGCTCAAAAAGTTAATGCTGCTCTACTAGTCATTTATACCCATCTCCCTCTTTCTTCTGCTATATCTGTCAGGCAATCTGCATTTTCTAGTTTCCGAGAAACAGCTCCTTGACCATCATTTTGGGCTGCAAAAGCATTCAGCCTTTTCTCTTTTCTTTCTTCTTCCTGAGCCTCAATTCTACTGCACACTTCTCCCAGCAAAGACCATTTAAATCCTTTCCATTCTGGTTTTGCTGCCATCAACCCATCAATATGTTCTCTCTTTGCTTGAGCAGGTTTCCTCCGTGTACTATGGTTTCCTCCCACACTCCAAAGACATGCTGGTAGGTTAATCAGATCCTGTCTATAAATTGTCACTAGTATGTGTATATGTGTATGTGTTTGTAAGCGCGTTGGGACCTTGCGGGGTAAAGGACCGTGATATATCAAGATGCAACTTATCAACCGTTTCCTTATTGCTTCTCTGAGTCCCATCACAACAGCATTCTTACAACCTATGGCAGTAACATTAGTACGGTCAGCCAGATCCACTCCTCTCTCTGCCATGGTCTGGACACGTTTAAAGTAATCAAAAACATCCTCCGCCTTTTCTTGTGTCACATCCATCAAGCCACTTGATAATAATTCTACAACATTCTGTTCACTTTCTTTATAGTGCAATTCACTTTCGTGTTTTCTATAAACACTTTTGTGTTTTTCAATAACCTTCTGATAACTTCTGGCATGTGCTTCCTTTAATATTCTGGCATGCTAAAATACTAAATCAACCCGGTCTTATCAGTGTGTGCAAACCTTTTCTCTTTTCACGCTCAGTAGACTAGAATGGAGAACTAAACATTTAAATAATTATAATAATCATGGCTACCTTTTAGGAATGTGAAGGGGGGGACACCTCACTCCTTTCTTACAGAGAAACACAAAGGGTGGGGGTGAGGAATCTGCGATCAGGCTTCTCTCATAAAAATCTTACAATCATACATACGTAGCATTATTTTTCTGCTTCTCAAACATTTATATAACAGTTGCATTGCCTGGTCTAATTCTCTTTTGCTAGACCCATCAGTGATATGCATTATAAAACCATGCTCCCATTCTAGAGTCCTCACTCTCAAGTCTAACAATTTGTGGGTCATTACCCAAAAATGTGTATATATACACACAGTTGTCGTCAAATGCCACTTATTACACTTGCCACATAGGCATTACTTGCCACACAGGCTCACTACTACAGTCCTCTGGT
Source organism: Aquarana catesbeiana (assembly GCF_042186555.1). Classification (NCBI taxonomy): domain Eukaryota; kingdom Metazoa; phylum Chordata; class Amphibia; order Anura; family Ranidae; genus Aquarana; species Aquarana catesbeiana. The sequence continues at coordinate 239,380,467 of NC_133329.1, read as the reverse complement.
CAGACCTTCTCACAAGTCTCATAAATCTATTGACACCCCAAGCATAGAAACAAAACATCAACATTGATAATTATTATCAGCTCTATTATTTCTGCAACAGGTAAAGTAAAGGAGCTATTTGGGTCAAACTGTGTAACATCAACATTACTCTAATTTACACTTAATTTTACCTTAATCTCACCACCTCATCAACAGCATAAGACTCCTTCAGCCAATAGACCCCGACTAATTACTTGCCACAGAGAGCAGAAGAATAAGAAGAAAAGTAAGAATAACAGTTTCTTACCGTGGCCACTTGTCTTCACAGCGTGAGTTTCGTGTCTCTCTGGCTGGACTGCATCTGAGTCGAAAGGCACCATTCTGTTAAATCTGATTTAGGGGTCTTCAAACAAGACATTTAGATGATGAGATAGTGATTCCAGATCTTAAGATAAGATAATTAGTTTTTTTAGCTTTATTATATACACTGCAGTGGAAAGACACAACACACACTGATATTCAGCACTACCAGGCCGAACAAAGAAGGAAGTTAAAAACATCAAGTTTAACAATATATACTTTATGAATATGCATAAGCACTAGGCGTGTTATAGGTGTGATCGTATAGTTTAATCCAACCAGCACTCATATCTTCTTATTAGCAAGGGAACAGTTAAATGGGTGGTTACATCATGTGACTGGCAAAAAAAAAATAGATTCAGCAGTATCTGGTCAGTTCAGACTGGTTTTGGTATGAAGGCCTATTTTGAGCAGCTTTCTGGGTTCTTATTAGGGATGAGCTTTGAGTTTGAGTCGAACTCATGTTCGACTCGAACATCGGCTGTTCGCCAGTTTGCCGGACAGCGAACAATTTGGGGTGTTCGTGGCAAATCCGAAAGCCACGGAACACCCTTTACAAGTCTATGGGAGAAATCAAAAGTGCTAATTTTAAAGGCTTATATGCATGGTATTGTCATAAAAAGTGTTTGGGGACCTGGGTCCTGCCCCAGGGGACATGGATCAATGCAAAAAAAGTTTTAAAAATGGACGTTTTTTCGGGAGCAGTGATTTTAATAATTCTTAAAGTAAAACAATAAAAGTGTAATATTCCTTTAAATTTCATACCTGGGGGGTGTCTATAGTATGCCTGTAAAGGGGCGCATGTTTCCCGTGTTTAGAACAGTCTGACAGCAAAATGACATTTCAAAGGAAAAAAAGTCATTTAAAACTACTCGCGGCTATTAATTAATTACCGGTCCGACAATACACATAAAAGTTCATTGATAAAAACAGCATGGGAACCCCGAACCAAAATTTTTAAAAAAAAATGACGTGGGGGGTCCCCCTAAATTCCATACCAGTTCCTTCAGGTCTGGTATGGATATTAATGGGAACCCCGGCCAAAATAAAAAAAAAATGGCGTGGGGTCCCCCTCAAAATCTATACCAGACCCATCAGGTCTGGTATGGATTTTAAGGGGAACCCCGCGCCAAAATTAAAAAAAAAAAGAAGATGGAGGAAGAAACTGAAGAGGAAGAAACCGAAGGAAGATAGAAGATAGAAGAAAGAAGAAGCATTTTAATAAAGGAATTGTCAAAAACTGTCTCTTGTCATTTTTAACGTTTTTGACAGTTTTTTTGTGAAATGGTAGGGGTACTTTTGTACCCCCTTACCATTTCACACAGGGGGGCGGGATCTGGGGGTCTGTTAACCACTTGCCGACCGCCGCACGACTATATACGTCGACAGAGCGGCAGGGGCAGGCAAAAGGACGTATATGTACGTCCTTGCCTGCCCGCGGGTGGGGGGTCCGATCGGACCCCCCCCCGGTGCCTGCGGCGGTCGGCAAATCTCCCCCGGCGATCGGAGGTGAGGGGGAGGCCATCCATTCGTGGCCCCCCCCTCGCGATCGCTCTCAGCCAATGGGATCATTTCCCTGCCTCTGTATTGTACACAGAGGCAGAGGAAATGATGTCATCTCTCCTCGGCTCGGTATTTTCCGTTCCGGGCCGAGGAGAGAAGACTGCAATGTAAGTGCACCAACACACACACACAGTAGAACATGCCAGGCACACAAAACACCCCGATCCCCCCCCCGATCGCCCCCGATCCCCCCCCAATCACCCCCCCCCTGTCACAAACTGACACCAAGCAGGTTTTTTTTTTTTTTTTTTTTTTTTTTCTGATTACTGTATTGGTGTCAGTTTGTGACAGTTACAGTGTCAGGGCAGTGAGTGTTAGGCCCCCTGTAGGTCTAGGGTACCCCCCTAACCCCCCCTAATAAAGTTTTAACCCCTTGATCACCCCCTGTCACCAGTGTCGCTAAGCGATCATTTTTCTGATCGCTGTATTAGTGTCGCTGGTGATGCTAGTTAGGGACGTAAATATTTAGGTTCGCCGTCAGAGTTTTATAGCGACAGGGACCCCCATATACTATCTAATAAATGTTTTAACTCCTTGATTGCCCCCTAGTTAACCCTTTCACCACTGATCACTGTATAACCGTTACGGGTGACGCTGGTTAGTTTGTTTATTTTTTATAGTGTCAGGGCACCCGCCGTTTATTACCGAATAAAGATTTAGCCCCCTGATCGCCCGGCGGTGATATGCGTCGCCCCAGGCAGCGTCAGATTAGCGCCAGTACCGCTAACACCCACGCACGCAGCATACGCCTCCCTTAGTGGTATAGTATCTGTACAGATCAATATCTGATCCGATCAGATCTATACTAGCGTCCCCAGCAGTTTAGGGTTCCCAAAAACACAGTGTTAGCGGGATCAGCCCAGATACCTGCTAGCACCTGCGTTTTGCCCCTCCGCCCAGCTCGGCCCAGCCCACCCAAGTGCAGTATCGATCGATCACTGTCACTTACAAAACACTAAACGCATAACTGCAGCGTTCGCAGAGTCAGGCCTGATCCCTGCGATCGCTAACAGTTTTTTTGGTAGCATTTTGGTGAAATGGCAAGCACCAGCCCCAGGCAGCGTCAGGTTAGTGCCAGTACCGCTAACACCCACGCACCGTACACCTCCCTTAGTGGTATAGTATCTGAACGCATCAATATCTGATCCGATCAGATCTATACTAGCGTCCCCAGCAGTTTAGGGTTCCCAAAAATGCAGTGTTAGCGGGATCAACCCAGATACCTGCTAGCAACTGCGTTTTACCCCTCCGCCCGGCCCAGCCCAGCCCACCCAAGTGCAGTATCGATCGATCACTGTCACTTACAAAACACTAAACGCATAACTGCAGCGTTCGCAGAGTCAGGCCTGATCCCTGCGATCGCTAACAGTTTTTTTTGTAGCGTTTTGGTGAACTGGCAAGCACCAGCCCCAGGCAGCGTCAGGTTAGTGCCAGTAGCGCTAACACCCACGCACGCACTGTACACCTCCCTTAGTGGTATAGCATCTGAACTGATCAATATCTGATCCGATCAGATCTATACTGGCGTCCCCAGCAGTTTAGGGTTCCCAAAAACGCAGTGTTAGCGGGATCAGCCCAGATACCTGCTATCACCTGCGTTTTGCCCCTCCGCCCGGCCCAGCCCAGCCCACCCAAGTGCAGTATCGATCGATCACTGTCACTTACAAAACACTAAATGCATAACTGCAGCGTTCGCAGAGTCAGGCCTGATCCCTGCGATCGCTAACAGTTTTTTTGGTAGCGTTTTGGTGAACTGGCAAGCGCCAGCGGCCTAGTACACCCCGGTCGTAGTCAAACCAGCACTGCAGTAACACTTGGTGACGTGGCGAGTCCCATAAGTGCAGTTCAAGCTGGTGAGGTGGCAAGCACAAATAGTGTCCCGCTGCCACCAAGAAGACAAACACAGGCCCGTCATGCCCATAGTGCCCTTCCTGCTGCATTCGCCAATCCTAATTGGGAACCCACCACTTCTGCAGCGCCCGTACTTCCCCCATTCACATCCCCAACCAAATGCAGTCGGCTGCATGAGAGGCATTTTTATGTCCTCCCGAGTACCCCTACCCAACGAACCCCCCCAAAAAAGATGTTGTGTCTGCAGCAAGCGCGGATATAGGCGTGACACCCACTATTATTGTCCCTCCTGTCCTGACAATCCTGGTCTTTGCATTGGTGAATGTTTTGAACGCTACCATTCACTAGCTGAGTATTAGCGTAGGGTACAGCATTGCACAGACTAGGACACACTTTCACAGGGTCTCCCAAGATGCCATCGCATTTTGAGAGACCCGAACCTGGAACCGGTTACAGTTATAAAAGTTACAGTTACAAAAAAAGTGTAAAAAAAAAAAAAAAAAAAACACAAACAAAAATATAAAATAAAAAATAATAGTTGTCGTTTTATTGTTCTCTCTCTATTCTCTCTTTCTCTATTCTCTCTATTGTTCTGCTCTTTTTTACTGTATTCTATTCTGCAATGTTTTATTGTTATTATGTTTTATCATGTTTGCTTTTCAGGTCTGCAATTTTTTATACTTTACCGTTTACTGTGCTTTATTGTGAACCATATTTTTGTCTTCAGGTACAGCATTCACGACTTTGAGTGGTTATACCAGAATGATGCTTGCAGGTTTAGGTATCATCTTGGTATCATTCTTTTCAGCCAGCGGTCGGCTTTCATGTAGAAGCAATCCTAGCGGCTAATTAGCCTCTAGACTGCTTTTACAAGCAGTGGGAGAGAATGCCCCCCCCCACCGTCTTCCGTGTTTTTCTCTGGCTCTCCTGTCTCAACAGGGAACCTGAGAATGCAGCCGGTGATTCAGCCAGCTGACCATAGAGCTGATCAGAGACCAGAGTGGCTCCAAACATCTCTATGGCCTAAGAAACCGGAAGCTACGAGCATTTTATGACTTAGATTTCGCCGGATGTAAATAGCGCCATTGGGAAATTGGGAAAGCATTTTATCATACCGATCTTGGTGTGGTCAGATGCTTTGAGGGCAGAGGAGAAATCTAGGGTCTAATAGACCCCAATTTTTTCAAAAAAGAGTACCTGTCACTACCTATTGCTATCATAGGGGATATTTACATTCCCTGAGATAACAATAAAAATGATTAAAAAAAAAAAAAAAATGAAAGGAACAGTTTTAAAATAAGATAAAAAAGCAAAAAAATAATAAAGAAAAAAAAAAAAAAAAAAGCACCCCTGTCCCCCCTGCTCTCGCGCTAAGGCGAACGCAAGCGTCGGTCTGGCGTCAAATGTAAACAGCAATTGCACCATGCATGTGAGGTATCACCGCGACGGTCAGATCGAGGGCAGTAATTTCAGCAGTAGACCTCCTCTGTAAATCTAAAGTGGTAACCTGTAAAGGCTTTTAAAGGCTTTTAAAAATGTATTTATTTTGTTGTCACTGCACGTTTGTGCGCAATTGTAAAGCATGTCATGTTTGGTATCCATGTACTCGGCCTAAGATCATCTTTTTTATTTCATCAAACATTTGGGCAATATAGTGTGTTTTAGTGCATTAAAATGTAAAAAAGTGTGTTTTTTCCCCAAAAAATGCGTTTGAAAAATCGCTGCGCAAATACTGTGTGAAAAAAAAAAATTAAACACCCACCATTTTAATCTGTAGGGCATTTGCTTTAAAAAAATATATAATGTGTGGGGGTTCAAAGTAATTTTCTTGCAAAAAAAAATAATTTTTTCATGTAATCAAAAAGTGTCAGAAAGGGCTTTGTCTTCAAGTGGTTAGAAGAGTGGGTGATGTGTGACATAAGCTTCTAAATGTTGTGCATAAAATGCCAGGACAGTTCAAACCCCCCCAAATGACCCCATTTTGGAAAGTAGATACCCCAAGCTATTTGCTGAGAGGGATGTCGAGTCCATGGAATATTTTATATTGTGACACAAGTTGCGGGAAAGAGACAAATTATTATTTTTTTTTTTTTTTTTGCACAAAGTTGTCACTAAATGATATATTGCTCAAACATGCCATGGGAATATGTGAAATTACACCCCAAAATACATTCTGTTGCTTCTCCTGAGTACGGGGATACCACATGTGTGAGACTTTTTGGGAGCCTAGCCACGTATGGGACCCCGAAAACCAAGCACCGCCTTCAGGCTTTCTAAGGGCGTAAATTTTTGATTTCACTCTTCACTGCCTATCACAGTCTCGGAGGCCATGGAATGCCCAGGTGGCACAAACCCCCCCCAAATGACCCCATTTTGGAAAGTAGACACCCCAAGCTATTTGCTGAGAGGTATAGTGAGTATTTTGCAGACCTCACTTTTTGTCACAAAGTTTTGAAAATTAAAAAAAGAAAAAAAAAATTTTTTTTTTGTCTTTCTTCATTTTCAAAAACAAATGAGAGCTGCAAAATACTCACCATGCCTCTCAGCAAATAGCTTGGGGTGTCTACTTTCCAAAATGGGGTCATTTGGGGGGGGGTTTGTGCCACCTGGGCATTCTATGGCCTCCGAAACTGTGATAGGCAGTGAAGAGTGAAATCAAAAATGTACACCCTTAGAAATCCTGAAGGCGGTGATTGGTTTTCGGGGTCCCGTACGCGGTTGGCTCCTAAAAAGTCCCACACATGTGGTATCCCCGTACTCAAGAGAAGCAGCAGAATGTATTTTGGGGTGCAATTCCACATATGCCCATGACCTGTGTGAGCAATATATCATTTAGTGACAACTTTGTGCAAAAAAAAAAAAAAAAAAAAAAAAAATTGTCACTTTCCCGCAACTTGTGTCAAAATATAAAATATTCCATGGACTCAACATGCCTCTCAGCAAATAGCTTGGGGTGTCTACTTTCCAAAATGGGGTCATTTGGGGGGGGTTTGTGCCATCTGGGCATTTTATGGCCTTCAAAACTGTGATAGGTAGTGAGGAGTAAAATCAAAAATGTACGCCCTTAGAAATCCTGAAGGCAGTGATTGGTTTTCGGGGCCCCGTATGCGGCTAGGGTCCCAAAAAGTCCCACACATGTGGTATCCCCATACTCAGGAGAAGCAGCTAAATGTATTTTGGGGTGCAATTCCACATATGCCCATGGCCTGTGTGAGCAATATATCATTTAGTGACAACTTTTTGTAATTTTTTTTTTTTTTTTTTTTTTTTTTTCATTATTCAATCACTTGGGACAAAAAAAATGAATATTCAATGGGCTCAACATGCCTCTCAGCAATTTCCTTGGGGTGTCTACTTTCCAAAATGGGGTCATTTGTGGGGGTTTTGTACTGCCCTGTCATTTTAGCACCTCAAGAAATGACATAGGCAGTCATAAATTAAAGACTGTGTAAATTCCAGAAAATGTACCCTAGTTTGTAGGCGCTATAACTTTTGCGCAAACCAATAAATATACACTTATTGACATTTTTTTTACCAAAGACATGTGGCCAAATACATTTTGGCCTAAATGTATGACTAAAATTGAGTTTATTGGATTTTTTTTAGAACAAAAAGTAGAAAATATCATTTTTTTTCAAAATTTTCGGTCTTTTTCCGTGTATAGCGCAAAAAATAAAAACGGCAGAGGTGATCAAATACCATCAAAAGAAAGCTCTATTTGTGGGAAGAAAAGGACGCAAATTTCGTTTGGTTACAGCATTGCATGACCGCGCAATTAGCAGTTAAAGCGACGCAGTGCCAAATTGTAAAAAGTGCTCTGGTCAGGAAGGGGGTAAATCCTTCCGGGGCTGAAGTGGTTAAAGGGGCTTCCAGATTCCGATAAGCCCCCCTCCCACAGACCCCCACAACCACTGGGCAAGGGTTGTGGGGATGAGGCCCTTGTCCCCATCAACATGGGGACAAGGTGATTTGGGGGCTACCCCAAAGCACCCTCCCAATGTTGAGGGCATGTGGCCTGGTATGGTTCAAGAAGGGGGGCTGCTCTCTCGTCCCCCCTCTTTTCCTGCGGCCTGACAGGTTGCGTGCTCAGATAAGGGTCTGGTATGGATTTGAGGGGACCCCACGCCATTTTTTTTGGTTCGGGGTTCCCCTTAAAATTCATACCAGGCCTGAAGGGTCTGGTATAGATTTTGAGGGGGACCCCATGCCATTTTTTTAACATTTTGGCTGGGGTTCCCCTTAATATCCATACCAGACCTGAAGGGTCTGGTATGTAATTTAGGGGGACCCCCACGTCATTTTTTAAAAAATTTTGGTTTGGGGTTCCCCTGTGGGGAATTCCCATGCTGTTTTTATCAATGAACTTTTATGTGTATTGTCGGACCGGCAATTCATTAATAGCCGCGAGTAGTTTTAAATGACTTTTTTTCCTTTGAAATGTCATTTTGCTGTCAGACTGTTCTAAACACAGGAAACATGCGCCCCTTTACAGGCATACTATAGACAGCCCCCAGGTACGAAATTTAAAGGAATATTACACTTTTATTGTTTCACTTTAAGCATTATTAAAATCACTGCTCCCGAAAAAACGTCCATTTTTAAAACTTTTTTTGCATTGATCCATGTCTCCTGGGGCAGGACCCAGGTACCCAAACACTTTTTATGACAATAACTTGCATATAAGCCTTTAAAATTAGCACTTTTGATTATTCATGTTTGTGTCCCATAGACTTTAACGGTGTGTGCGTGTTCGGATGAATTTTTTGCCTGTTCGCAAGTTCTGGTGCGAACCGAACAGAGGGGTGTTCGGCTCATCCCTAGTTCTTATTAGTAGTTTGTGTAGTTTGTCGTCACATATCCAACACTTTTTTTGATTCCCAGGAATTGAAACAAGCTATCTAAGAAGGAAAGAAACAAATCAAGCATAATGAAAATTCTTAAAGCAACAGTCTCTCTCTCTCTCTCTCTCTCTCTATATATATATATATATATATATATATATATATATATATATATATATATACAGGTATAATATATACAGGCAGTCCCCGGGTTACAAACGAGATAGGGTCTGTAGGTTTGTTCTTAAGTTGAATCTGTTTCTAAGTCAGAACAGGTACATTTTGTAAGTGTAGCTCCAGCCAAAGAAACTATTTTTAAGCTATTTGGATAGCATAGGGAAGGGTTATCATCACCCCTGTAATGTTTGTTTTGCTGTCTGTGCCCCTGTTCAGAAGATTTCACCTCACTTTCTGTCCCAGTGACAATTGGATTTTGAAAATTTTTGGCTGTTTGTGAAACAAACCTTGGTGATAAAGCATCAGTGGAGACGCTTTTTTTCCATAATAACCCTTACAGGAGTGAATTTCCCTTCCTAGGGGTAGATTTCCTATCACTTCCTGTTGTCTCCCTCCGTTTGTAAGTAGGAGTCGTTTGTAAGTTGGATGTTTGTAACTAGGGGACCGCCTGTGTATATATTTTTAAATATATAAACTCAACAGTATCAGACCCATATAATTCTACTTAAAGGACAGATGGGAAGTTAGTGCCATTAGGAAGTTAGTGCCATTATCGCACATCACCATTCCTGGCTCAAGCTGGCATGGCATGAACCACCTCTGGGCCTGCCCCTGCAAAGCTGAAAGAATCTCTGCTGGGGTGTGGTTCCTGTCCCCCTAGACACACCAGCTCTAGCACTGCATGGCATCTTTTAGCCTGACTCATTGAATGGCCCCTTGAATGCTTAGGGGTACTGGTGGTTCATAAGAGAATCCAGCAGAGGAGGGCATGGAGGAGGAAGAGGAGAGGGTGGATCTGACAAATCTCTTATCACCAGCTGTATGGAGACATGGTAGAAAACAAGCTGCAGTACTGAGCCCTGTCCTGCATCCTTCTGAGTTGCAAGCAGTTACCCAGTGTGCTGTGAATGAAATATATCATCCCTAACCATGCTTGCTGGACCACGTGTCAGCAGTAACTTGGACCTTGCAGCTGACTGCCTTGCCCAATGATGCCACAACACTGCCTTCCATGTGATGGTACAGAGCTGGAATTGCCTTACGTGCAAAGAAATAGCATCTGGGAACCTGCCATTGGGGTACAGCACATTCTCTAAATTCATGGAAGGGGGCAGAATCTACCAGACGGAAAGGCAGGAGTTGTAAAGCCAGTAGCTTTGACAAGCTGGAATTTAGGCACTGGGCATGCGCATGACAGTGCCTGCTATACGTTACAGCTGGTGGTGTGCTGCTTGCAGACGTGCTGCAAGTACCTGTGACACCCTTCTTTATACCATCATCCCTGTCAGTGGAGGCTGCTGAGAGGTGATGAGATATAGAGGGGGTAAACCTGAAAAGTGAAGAGTGAGGTGAAGCAGAATTGCATCCCTTTTGTGTGGCTTTCGGGTGCTCTTGCCAATGGGCTGTGTGGTGGGAGGTTACATGCCTTGGCAAGCATGTGGTACCCAAATGACTGGTGTTTTTACCATGCTTAATCTGCTAGAGGCAAACTAACACTATAGTAAATATTAACAGTTGCACTACACTCACGCTGCACAACTTCCCCCATTGGATTCCCCTGAAAGAGTAACTCCACTTTTTTGGAGAAAAAAAAACAATTTCCTTTGGATGATCAATGTATATTACAAGGATTATAACAGACTTTGTTACAGATTCCTATTTGTTTTCTGCTATATGGATTACTGGAACCATGTCCTGTGGTCTGCTGAGTCTAAGATAAACTAATTTGGTTCAGATGGTGTCAGGTGTGTGTGGCGACAACCAGGTGAGGAGTACAAAGACAAGTGTGTCTTGCCAGTCAAGCATGGTGGTGGGAGTGTCATGGACTGGGACTGCATGCATGCTGCCGGCACTAGGGAGCTACAGTTCACTGAGGGAACCATGAATGCCATCATGTACTGTGACATACTGAAGCAGAGCATGATCCCCACCCTTCAGAGACTGGACTGCAGGGCAGTATTCCAACATGATAACAACCCCAAACACACCTCCAAGAGGACCACTGCCTTGCTAAAGAAGCCGAGGGTAAAGGTGATGGACTGGCCAAGCATGTCTCCAGAACTAAACCCTATTTAGCATCTTTGGGGCATCCTCAAACGGAAGGTGTAGAAGCTCCGTGATGTTGTCATAGAGGAGTGGAAGAGGACTCCAGTGACATCCTGTGAAGCTCTGGTGAACTCCATGCCCAAGAGGGTTAAGGCAGTGCTGGAAAATAATGGTGGTCACACAAAATATTGACACTTTTGGCCCAATTTGGACATTTTCACTTAGAGGTATACTCACGTTTGTTGCCAGCAATTTAGACATTAATGGCTGTGCATTGTTATTTTGAGGGTCAGCAAATTTACAGTGTTATACCAGCTGTACACTCACTACTTTACATTACACTGTAGCAAAGTGTAATTTCTTCAGTGTTGTCATATGAAAATATATAATAAAATATTTACAAAAATGTGAGGGGTGTACTTTTTGAGATACTGTGTGTATATATATATATATATATATATATATATATATATATATATATATATACATATACAGTATACTGGAGGGTGGTACAGTATACATATAGGGTGGTCATGAACAAGATACAATTCTCTTATCTTTTTGTCTTTCTTTCATATGTTAATACTAGCCTTCAATTACTTTTCTATGCATTACTTTTACGTATGTTTTCAGTTATACTTAATATATTATAAGCTTGGTTATCAACAGATACTGCATATTCATCTTCAGAAGACATTTTACTTTTGCAAACCTCAAAGTCATTTCAGTTTTACAAAATTAATGGTAAATTCATGATCTTTTTGGTGTAGAGTGTGGCAGTAGTATTTCTAAAAACATCCGTCATCTTGTAATGTTTTGATTAATGCCAATTTATACAGTAACTGATGGGTTATCTCTGGGCCTTGTTGGAAAAGTGTTTATCCATTGTGCAATATTATGCTTCTAATCTCCATGAACATAATTCTGCATTTGTTTGGGACATAGATTTAGAATAAGTAAAGATAAAAACCTGTAGATGTCTTGTTGTGTTAGATTTAGTTTTGTGCCAGTAAGGTAGAATAGGAAAAATTATTAATTTTAGGATCAGTGTGTTTTTCTCTGCCCATTTTCTTTCCTTGTCTTCCATATATGTGTCTTCAACCTAACCACATATGCTGATCCTAAGTAGAGATGGGCAGAAAGACCCCCTGTTAGGTTTGCGTCAGAACTTTCAAACATCACAAAAGTTTGGAACCAAACAACGAACCCCATTAAAGTCTATGGGACCTAAAATGGAAAAATTTTAAGTGGCCATTTTGAAGGCTTAAATGGAAGTTATTGGGCATACAAAGGGTATGGGGGTCAGGGTAAAGTGGTGCATCTGTACTGTGTATAGAACCTGATGCAGCAAAATTTAGATTTATAAAGCCAAAAAAAATTTTCCCTGCAAACTTTCTTTAATTTATAAACAATGGCTTGAGGAGCCAGTCTTTATGATGAGGCCACAATTTAGTGCACACGAAACAAGATTAGAGATTTTTTGGATAAATTCTGGTGTCTGTTTTGCAGACGTTGGATAGAAGTAACAGGTGCAGAAAAATTGGGCTTTGGGTGTTGGTGATGCCTTCACACCGAAACCCTGTAAAGGTACTCTTGATGAAAGCAAGAATGGCCTTGCTGTCAAAAATTTTAATTATATGCACCTGTCAAACAGGTGCTGAAAAAATGGTCCTTGGGTGTTAATTATGCCTTTGAAACCTATACCAAAAATGTCTTTACAATAAAATCAACACCCACAAAGCTAGGCAGCCTAGACAGTCTTGCACAGATTCCACATCCCAAAAACACTTAATCGGCGACACCAGCCTCAGGGGCTTGATATTTGCTGCTAATCCAAGAATAATTCATTTTGATAAATGTCAGCCATCCACAGAGTCTCTGGACAGACATGCTTATTTATCTGTCATAAGACCTCCAGCAGCACTAAATCCCCATTTGGAAGGCACACTGGATGCAGGGCAGCCCAGTAGCTCAATTGCATACTGGGCAAGTTTGGCCAGTGGTCTTTTCTCATGAGCCAGTAACCCAGTGGATCACCAACTGGAAAGCTCTCCATGTCTGTTTTCGCCCCTAGATAATCTCCCACCATATGATGCAGATGCTGCTGATGGGATGTGAAAGCTGACAGCTCTGGGCACCAAGGACTAAAAAAATTAGCGATCCTTCACCTTGATGCCACAAATTTTTGGGTCCTTTTGCAGGCTTTGAGAATGAGGAAAGTCATGCACCACAAGTTTATGGAGGCATGAGAAGCAGAGCCCCCGTGGTCACTGAGGATTACAGTATCCGGAACTGCCTCCTCTCAGCCATGTACTATTCCCAAGGGATCTGGGGATGGAAAACCATCTCCTAAGGTTTGACATATGTCTTCCTATGCTTCAATGCCTTCAAAACTGCCAGAATCCTCCTCCTTCTCCTCCTCTTGTGTGTTCTGTGGCACTGCAATAATGGTGTCTGCATAAAGCGGGCCTTGAGAGGAGAGGAAAAGAAGTCCTCCTCTTCCTCCCACTGCTCTGCTTCGAGTGCCCTGTCCATAATGCCATGCAGAGTCTACTCCAGCAGGAACACAAGAGGGATTGTGTCACTGACGCATGCATTGTCATGACTCACCAGCCTTTTTTGCCTCATTAAATGGTGACAGTACAGTACATGCACCCTTCAACAACATCCATTGATGCGAAAAGAAAAAGCCGAGCCGCCCTGAGCCTGTTATTGTACCATACTCAAACAGGTACTCGTTGATGGCCCTCTGCTGCATGAGCAGCTGCTGCAGCATTGCCAAAGTTGAGTTTCACCTGGTAGGCATATCACAAATCAGTCGGTTTACAGGCAGGTAGTATTCCCGCTGAATTTCAGCCAACCGAGCACTGGCTGTGTATGACTGCCTGAAATGGCTAAAGACTCTTCTGGTCTGCTTTATCAGATCTTCCAACCCTGGGTACCTTTTTAAGAAATGCTGCACCACCAAATTGAGGACATGTGCCAGACATGGCACATGTGTCAACTTTTCCTGAGGAAGGGAGGACAGGAGGTTAGTGTCATTATCGCACACCACCATTCCTGGCTCAAGCTGGCATGGCGTGAACCACCTCTGGGCCCGCTCCTGCACAGCTGAAAGAATCTGCACTGGTGTGGTTCTTGTCCCCTAGACAGACCAGCTGAAGCACTGCTTGGCATCTTTTAGCCTGACTCATTGAATAGCCCCTTGAACGGGAGTACTGGTGCTTTATAGGACAATTCAGCAGAGGAAGGCATGGAGGAGGGGATGGAGCTGACAAATCTCACATCATCACCACCAGTTGTGTGGAGACATAGCAGCAAAACAAGCTGCAGCACTGAGCCCTGTCCTGCATCCTTCTGAGTTGCAAGCAGACTTACCCAGTGTTCTGTGAACTAAATATATCGTCCCTCACCATGCTTGCTGGACCACGTGTCAGCAGTAACATGGACCTTGCGGCTGACTGCCTTGCCCAATGATGCCACAACATTGCCTTCTACGTGATGGTTCAGAGCTGGAATGGCCTTACGTGCAAAGAAATAGCGACTGGGAACCTGCCATTGTGGTACAGCATATTCTGCAAATTCATGGAAGGGGGCAGAATCCACCAGATGGAAAGGCAGGAATTGTAATACCAGCAGCTTGACCTGACACACTTTCCAATACTGCAGTAAAAGTGCCCTGATGCACTTCAATATACTGCAGTAAAAGTGCACTAACTCACTTCAATATACTGCAGTAAAAGTGCACTAGCACAGTTTCATATACTGCAGTAAACGTACACTAAGGCAATTCAATATAGTGCAGTAAAAGTGCCCTGACACTCTACACTGACACACTTCAATATACTGCGGTTAACCTGCCCTGACACACTAAACTGATACACTTTAGTATACTGCAGTAAGCCTGCCCTGACACACTAAACTGTTACACTTTGATATACTCCAGTAAGCCTGCCCTGACACACTAAACTGATACACTTTAATATACTGCAGTAACCCTACCCTGACACACAAAACTGACAAACTGACACTAAAAAATAAAGGTCGCACTACACTCATTCTGCACTATCACTATATTCACACTACACTGACACTCTGCACTCAAAAAGGAATCTCGATAGAACACTATAGCACACTAACTTGCTAGTAGCAATGAACAGAGCCCTGTTCTATGTTTCTCCACCCCAATATCACACTGCAAATGGCTGCTCTGGGAAGGAATAATTTATAGTGTTGGGTGGGTCTATGAGCAATGAGCCATGATTCGGCACAGTGATCATTAGTTTCTCCAATCATGGCTCTGACAGTGTTCTGTTCCCTGATTGGGCAAAATCTTCATTGCTTCAGCCAATCAGGGCTTTCATTGCACCATGTGCCGCGCAGTGCATTGTGGGGAATTTGGCGGGCCGAACATACGGTCGAATGCCCCAACATTTTCAGGTTTTCACCAAATGTGCGAACAGCCAATGTTCGGCCCAAAGTCATACTCGGACAGAATCGTTCGCCCAACACTAATCCTAAGGTTCTCCTTACACCAATATACTGACCTCAATTTACAGTGAAAGAATATTCACTCTGATTGCTTAAAGAGTCCATTATCCAGTGTTAATTTTAGTCTCAGGACTAAAATGGCATTTTAGTTTTAGTCCCATTTTAGTCTTCTGCAATTGTTTTAGTTTTAGTCGTATTTAGTCAACTAAATCTCCAGTACATTTTAGTCGACTAAAATCTACAGAACATTTCAGTAATTGCAATTTAGTTTTAGTCATATGCCCCGTACACACGGTCGGATTTTCCGATGGAAAATGTCCGATCGGAGCGTGTTGTCGGAAATTCCGACCGTGTGTGGGCTCCATCAGACATTTTCCATCGGATTTTCCGACACACAAAGTTGGAGAGCAGGAGATAAAATTTTCCGACAACAAAATCTGTTGTCGGAAATTCCGATCGTGTGTACACAAATCCGACGGACAAAGTGCCACGCATGCTCAGAATAAATAAAGAGATGAAAGCTATTGGCCACTGCCCCGTTTATAGTCCCGATGTACGTGTTTTACGTCACCGCGTTTAGAACGATCGAATTTTCCGACAACTTTGTGTGACCGTGTGTATGCAAGACAAGTTTGAGCCAACATCCGTCGGAAAAAATCCTAGGATTTTGTTGTCGGAATGTCCGAACAAAGTCCGACCGTGTGTACGCCCTAATGGTCTTTTGACTAAAATGGCATTTTAGTTTTAGTCTCATTTTAGTCATCTCAATTGTTTTAGTTTTAGTCGTATTTTAGTCGACTAAAATAGTATTCATTTAGTCGACTAAAATGTTTTAATCATTTTAGTCGACTAAAATGTTTTTGTTGACTAAATTAACACTGCCATTATCACCTGTACCCTCCTGGCCCACACAGCACTTCCATTTAATTTTCACTGCAAATGTCAATCTTCTACTTTTCAGGGAGCATAATCCACTGCACCATTACTACCCCTGCACATACATGCCAAATATCAGCTAAAGAGTCATATACTGTATATTTCAATGCATTGTTACATCATGCTGCATAACAACACTATTTATTTCCCTACCTCTTCTTTTATGTGAGACCAAATTATGTATTTTTTAATCAAGATCTTGCAGATATCTGCCTCTACTTTAGTAGCCATGATACATGGCTGCTCAGAAAGAAACTAACTTCTTAGTATTTGGGGTTTTTTACTCATATGAAGGTGTGGGCATCCAGATAAGCAACCAAACCATAACTAGGAAAAAAAAAGCAACAAAGCAGGATTGTAAAGAAAAATCAATGTGTTCTTTTTTTATAGACAAAAAGGCACAGATGGATTGGATTTGGATTACTCAAAATAAGAAATTATTGTTGTTTTCCTACAACCTTTTGTAGCGTTATCTCTCTTTGTTCTTTAAAAGCCAAATGAAATACTATATTTACATACAGTATACATCACAAACCTTTCTATCAGTTTGGTGGCTTGCACATAAGTAGGCATGTTAATGAACAGTACAAAATAAAATCCTATGTTACCATTGTGTATAACAATATTTTCTTAATGAAATTGGTAATTTGACAGTAAATGTATGATTAAAATTTTACATTTTTGTTTATAAACAACATATAAAGATTTTATATAATACACTGTTTTAATAAATGCCAATACTCATTTTTTTATTTTTAAATGACAAATAGATGTTTTTGTTTATTTTACATTTAAAAGTTTTCAATCAAATATTTTTGTTTGTTACATTATAATTTGAACTCACTGTAATCCTTTTAAAACCTGTTCTTTTTTCTCGGTGCACAGCCATTTTACAGAGTGGGAGGCACAGATTGCCATCTACAGGTTGTAGAGGTTTGTTGTACCTCCGCGGTTAGTTGTCATGGTCAACACATGAGTGGGGACCATAATAAATTGATGTCTAAACTATAGTATGAGATTACCTGTAGCTAGAAGCATGCACAGGTGTTTTCAACTGTAGCCTGAATTTAAACATTTATCAAAGAGCAGGCAGACTGTCGCTTTTCACCCAAGAAGGACTTCCTCAGGATCCTCTTAGTTTTTAAATCTTTATGATATTGTAGCCAAAAAGAACACAGGTCACACAAGACTATGAAAAAACATCCAGCCAGCCAATGATAAATGTTCGCAAAGTAGATAATACACCGCAAAAACGATTGCTGTGACAGTCAGTAAAATTGTGCCAAGTGGGTCAATGCAAAGATGTCCTACAGAAATATAAACCAATCAGAATCACTCCAGTGCAAGGATCAGCTTATTTCAAAATAAAGGGGGACAATCAGGTCAAGAGAATAGCCACCATTCTTAAACACCAACTGAATGACATCAAATAGACAGGAACCCATTAAATCAGAAAGACAAAATGATCCTAGACCAGTATACAGGCATGCTGAACAAGAATCGCAAAAGGGTGATTTTGCTTCATTTGCTTTGAATTTAAACATTTATTTTCACTTGTAAAAATTGCTAGGTAATAAAATCTGTGTGCCTTGTGCTTTTGTGAATGGACACAAGTGCATCTTGGGGGATGCAGAAGTGGAGTTCTGGTCTTCTCTCTTTGGTAACCTAGTGCCTAAAACACAATTGTAAAGGATGACTGCCAATTGCAACACAGTCAAAGATGGAGGTAATACTCCAAACCAAAGACTGTAAGAAGATTTACAAATGTTTTCAACATTAAAAGGTGTGTAGATTTCTTTCTGTCTGTCTGTTTATTTTTCCCTGATTATTTTATTTCTGTTTTTTCTTTTATTATTATTATTTGAGGCATTGAAAAAGATGTTCAATTATTTTTTTCGCAAAGTATAAGAATACTGAACTATACTGTACTGGTGATTACTATTGAAAGCACAGGATATATTCTATGGATACAAGAGGTGGTCACCCCATACTATGAATCATCCGGGAATATATCTCATCATTTCTATGGAGACAATATAATATGGAGACAATAGGTGATCCTTTAGTACTATGAGACATTCTGGAATATATCTTATAATTGCTGACGATAGCATGGAAATATACTATGGATACAAGAAGTGATCTTCCAGTACTGTGAAACATCCTGGAATATATTTCATGAACACTCATGAAAGCACCGGAAATAGGTTATGGAGATAATAGATCATCTTCCAGTACTATGAGACACCCTAGAATATATTTCAAAATTATTGATGAAAGCACAGCAAATTTTCTACTGACACTTTTGACACATTTTTTGGGACATTGACATTTAAACAGCGATCAGTGCTATAAAAATGCACTGATTACTGTGTAAATTTCACTGGTAGGCAAAAGGTTAACACTAGGGGGCAATCAAGGGGTTAAATGTGTGTTTCCTGGATGTGTTCTAACTGTATGGGGATAGGACTGACTGGGGGAGGAGACAGATCTTTGTTCCTTTAGAAATGATAGAAGGGTTTGGCGCTGTTCCTATTTAGTTTCCTACCTCCATATAGGTTACTAGATTAAAATAAATTCTTAGGTGCACCGTGCATATATCAAATATTAAATACAAATTAACAATATGAATTCCCAAGTATACCGTGCATGTGTCAATTAAATATTCTGTTGCAATATTGTGCAATCATAGGTGATACATAGACATAACTTAAATGCTTACATAGTAATATTGCTAGGGAGGGAAGAAAGGGGGGGGAGGGGGGGGGGGAGGAAAAGGGGGGGGAAAGGGAGAAGGGAGTGAGATAGGGAGGTGGGGAGGGGTGTAGGAAATCTGTTCCTAAGGAAAATTACAATAACAAAATAAAGTGCAAATGTGCTGGTGCAATCCAAAAGGCAACAGTGACAAGATAAAAGTGCAAACGTGCTTCAAAATTCTTTAGTAAGTCTCTTGTGTCATATTCTTGTGCTGTGGTGATAATCCTTCACTTATAATATCTCTTTGCTCTAAAAGTGCAGCCACTCACCAGATCACTTCACCCCTGCGGGGGTAGTAGGCAGTTACAGTTTTATCGCCACTGTACAGCGATCGCTGGCGGGCTCAGGATCGTGGTATATCATATATAAAAAGAGAGGGAGTGCCCATAGCGTAAAATTGCTTTAAAAAAGTTTTATTACACAAAATGAAAGGGTACTCACACTTTTACGGTAAAAATCAAGCGAAATGGTAAAAACGTCAAAACCGTCATTAATATCCTTCAGCGTTGGTACAGGAGGTGATGTTTGGGAAGCACAGATTAGGCCACGCCCTACGCGTTTCGTTGTTAGGACGTCACGCTCCCGTAGACGTCCTAACGACAAAACGCGTAGGGCGTGGCCTAATCTGTGCTTCCCAAACATCACCTCCTGTACCAACGCTGAAGGATATTAATGACGGTTTTGACGTTTTTACCATTTCGCTTGATTTTTACCGTAAAAGTGTGAGTACCCTTTCATTTTGTGTAATAAAACTTTTTTAAAGCAATTTTACGCTATGGGCACTCCCTCTCTTTTTATATATGATATATCACGATCCTGAGCCCGCCAGCGATCGCTGTACAGTGGCGATAAAACTGTAACTGCCTACTACCCCCGCAGGGGTGAAGTGATCTGGTGAGTGGCTGCACTTTTAGAGCAAAGAGATATTATAAGTGAAGGATTATCACCACAGCACAAGAATATGACACAAGAGACTTACTAAAGAATTTTGAAGCACGTTTGCACTTTTATCTTGTCACTGTTGCCTTTTGGATTGCACCAGCACATTTGCACTTTATTTTGTTATTGTAATTTTCCTTAGGAACAGATTTCCTACACCCCTCCCCACCTCCCTATCTCACTCCCTTCTCCCTTTCCCCCCCCTTTTCCTCCCCCCCCCCCTCCCCCCCCTTTCTTCCCTCCCTAGCAATATTACTATGTAAGCATTTAAGTTATGTCTATGTATCACCTATGATTGCACAATATTGCAACAGAATATTTAATTGACACATGCACGGTATACTTGGGAATTCATATTGTTAATTTGTATTTAATATTTGATATATGCACGGTGCACCTAAGAATTTATTTTAATCTAGTAACCTATATGGAGGTAGGAAACTAAATAGGAACAGCGCCAAACCCTTCTATCATTTCTAATATATCTCAGCTGTCCCCATTTTAGGGTGACTGCCTGTTGGGAGGCAGCAGTTCCAAACTTTACCAATTAAGTCTTTATGTCCACTGCGCGGGTTCACCATCCCTTTACTAGATCTTTGTTCCTACTTAGTAGGAACAAACGATCTGACTCCTCTCCCCTGAGAGAACAGGGATTTGTGTGTTTACACACACAATTCCCCGTGCTGTCTCTTGTGCCTGTGATCGCGAGTGGCCGGCAGAGATCGTGCCCGCCGGCCACGTGCATCGAGTCCCCCGCAGCTCTTAAAGGGAACAATGTACCCACATGTTGTTTCACCCAGCCATATCATTCTGCCGATTTATATCGGCGTGAGCTGGTCGGCAAGCGGTTAATGTAAAAAATAATTTTTACTTCTGTCTGTGTTGTTTTTGGAGAGCTTCCTTCACTTCTTGTCTAGTGAAAAGGTTGTCCCCGGGACAGTGAGTAAAGGGATTGCTCACTAATAAAGCTCAAGACTGCAATAATAAATCTAATCCTTTCCAACTGTATCCAAAACTAAAAAAGCACTGAAAGTGATAAACATGAGAAGGACATACAATATACAGTCTATTTTATAAGCAAGGTAAATGCATTTGTCTGTGTATGGGAATAATTTTACTTACTTTGTCACACAATTTATTCTCTATCAATCAACAAAAATTAACTCTCAAATTTCAGATGGATGAACAACCATCCCCATAAATCTATAAATGCCAACTTCCTCAACCTGCTCTCATGGCAATATCTAATCTGTCCTACAATACCTCTGAAACTGTTCCAAACTCTCCTAGCAGAAATTTACAAATATGCTACTGTATGTATATAAGAAGTGATCCCCCCAGTACTATGAGACATCCTGGTAATTATCTCATGATTACTCATAAAAGCATAAGAAATATGCAATGGATACAAAAGCTGGTTCTCGAATATTGTGATAGGTCCTGGAATATATATCACGGTTACTCAAAAAGCACAGAAAATATGCTATGGCTACAAGAGATGATCCTTCAGTACTATGAAATCCTAAAATACTGTATATTTCATAATTACTCATGGAAACACAGAGCACTTACTTTGGATAGAAGAAGTGGTCCTTCAGTGTTATAAAGCATCCTGGATAATATCTCATGATTACACATCCAGTTTTTATGTTAAAAAAGATGGCGAAGGTATTGAATGTATTCTTCTCCTCAGTCTAACCTCAGTATAACCTATTATCTCTGAAGAAGACTCTCACCTATATTTTCTGTTGAAACGCATTGGATTTCTTCTGTCCCACTCCCATGGACAGTTGATTTATAGGTTATTCACTGGTTTGATTCCATGTTGTCATTTACAAGATGTGCTTGTTTTTATGTGATTCTATTTTTTTTATTATTTTGTACTAATAAAATGTATATTTTTCTACTTTTTTTACTGTCTCTGGTCCGTTAAAATCCCACCTCTTGAGGAATTCTTTTGTTAATTTTATGTACCAGGGATGTGGAATTATTATTTATTTCAGGTACATATATAGCGCCATCAATTTACGCAGCACTTTACATATACATTGTACATTCACATCAGTCCCTACCCTCAAGGAGCTTACAATCTACGGTCCCTAACTCACATTCATACATACTAGGGACAATTTAGACAGGATCCAATTAACCTACTAGCATGTCTTTGGAGTGTGGGAGGAAACCGGAGTACCCGGAGGAAACCCACGCAGGCACAGGGAGAACATGCAAACTCCAGGCAGGTAGTGTCGTGGGTGGGATTCGAACCAGCGACCCTTCTTACTGCTAGGTAAAAGTGCTATCCACTGTACCACTGTGCCGCCCAACTGAAAAAGCATTTTCAGTTAGTTGGCAAAATTATTTTCCAGTCTTCACGAGGGAAACAGGGGGATTCAGTAACCAAGACTGCAATGTTTATGGTCATGACACATCACAGGAAGCCCCCTAATGGCTAACAGAGGATAGAATTAGGGATAGACTTGAAAAATGTAACATTAATAAGTCACTGGGACCAGATGACTTGCACCCGAGTGTTCTTAAGCAACTCAGTCAAGTAATTTCCAGACCATTGTTCCTTATTTTTAAGAACAGTCTACTGACTGATATGGTACCAGTAGATTTGAGAAAAGCAAATATAGCACCAATATTTAACCAAGATTTTCCCCCTTCCTGACCAGGCCATTTTTTGTGACATGGCACTGCGTTGCTTTAACTGACAATTGTGTGGTCATGCAACATTGTACCTGAACAAAATTGATGTCTTTTTTTCCCCAACAAATAGAGCTTTCTTTTGGTGGTATTTGACCACCTCTGCGGTTTCGACTTTTTGCGCTATAAACAGAAAAAGAGCACCAATTTTGAAAAAAAAACACAATATTTTGTACTTTTTGCTATAATAAATATCCCCAAAAAAGTAAAAAAACAAATTTCTTCATCAGTTTAGGCCAATATGTATTCTTCTACATATTTTTGGTAAACATTCGCAATAAGCGTATATTGATTAGTTTGCGCAAAAGTTATAGCATCTACAAAAGAAGGGATAGATTTATGTAATTTTTATAATTTTTTTTTTACTAGTAATGGTGGCAATCTGCAATTTTTATCAGGACTGTGACATTGCAGCAGACAGATCAGGCACTTTTGACACTTTTTTGGGACCATTGACATTTATACAGTGATCAGAGCTAAAAAATAGCCACTGATTACTGTATAAATGTCACTGGCAGGGAAGGGGTTAACACTAGGGGGCGATCAAGGGGTTAACTGTGCTCCCTAGGTGTGTTTCTAACTGTGGGGGGATGGGACTGACTGGGAGAGGAGACACATCGTTGTTCCTACATAGTGGGAACACACAATCTGTCTCTGCTCCCCTGACAGAACCAGGATTTGTGTGTTTACACACACAGATCCCCATTCTCGTTCTGTCAGGAGCGATCGCGGGGTGCCTGGCAGACATCACACCCGCCAGGCAGGTGCATCGGCTCCGTGGACACAGTGTGGGCATGCACGCGGCTGCTATAGCGTCTTAAAGAACCAATGTATAGCTACAGCAATATGCGCAGCCGTGCCAACCTGCCGCAGTATAACTGCGGCGGCTGGTCGGCTAGCGGTTAAAAAAGCACCAATATATATCCCTGGGAATTACAGACCTGTTAGCCTGACATCAATAGTTTGCAAGCTCTTGGAGGGGATGATAAGGGCTTATAAACAATATTTTTGTAATGAGAACAGTATCATTAGCAGTAATCTATTAACCTTCTATGAGGAGGTGAGCTGCCATCTAGATAAAGGAAGGCCCGTAGACATGGTGTATCTGGATTTTGCAAAGGCATTTGATACAGTTCCCCATAAACGTTTGCTGTGCAAACTAAGGTCTATCAGCATGGACCAAAGGGTGAGTGCATGGATTGAAAACTGGCTACAGGGACGAGTTCAGAGGGTAGTGATAAATGGGGAGTACTCGGATTGATCCGTTGTGGAAAGTAGAGTCCCCCAGGGTTCTATCCTGGGACCAATCCTATTTAATTTATTCATAAACGACCTGGATGATGAGATAAGCAGCTCAATCTCAGTATTTGCAAATGATACTAAGCTATGCAGGGCAATAATTTCTCTTCAGCATGTGGAAACCATGCAAATTAATAGAGTGGGCAACAACTTCTGGGGGAATCTAGAAAAAAAAGGACCTGGGGGTAAATGGCAAATGAGGTTCAATGTAGAAAAATGTAAAATAATGCATATGGGTGGCAAAAACATGAATGCAATCTACTCACTAGGGGGTGAACCTCTGGGGGAATCTAGAAAAAAAAGGACCTGGGGGTCCTAGTAGATGACAGGCTCAACAATGGCATGCAATGCCAAGCTGCTGCAAGCAAAGCCAACAGAATATTAGCATGCATTAAAAAAGGGGATTAACTCCAGAGATAAAACGATAATTCTCCCACTCTACAAGACTCTGGTCCGGCCGCACCTGGTGTATGCCATCCAGTTCTGGGCACCAGTCCTCAGGAAGGTGTGCTTGAACTGGAGAGAGTCCAGAGAAGGGAAACAAAGCTAATTGAGGGACTGGAGAATCTCAGCTATGAGGAAAGACTGCAAGTACTGAACTTATTTTCTCTGGAGATGAGATGCTTGAGAGGGGATATGATTTCAATGTACAAATACCATACTGGTGACCCCACAATAGGGATAAAACTCTTCCTCGAAAGAGAATATAAAAACACATGTGACCATTCATTAAAACTAGAAGAGAAGCGGTTTAATCTAAAACTGCATAGAGGGTTCTTTACTGTAAGAGCTGTAAGGATGTGGAATTCTCTTCCATAGGCAGTGGTTTCAGCAGGGAGCATCGATAATTTCAAAAAACTATTAGATAGGCACCTGAACGACCACAACATACAAGGATATACAATGTAATACTGACATAAAAACACACACGCAGGTTGGACTTGATGGACTTGTGTCTTTTTTCCTTGTCAAAAGAAGTTTATTGAGTATACAATGTTATAAAGATACATAAAGTAAGTTTACAAGGATCTATAAAGTAAGCTCATTGTTTTACAGTAGGGTTTATATAGGTAAATATCATGACATTTCAAATATTAAACATTGGGTTCACGTAAACCTAAATTAAAGATATATATCATTTCCTTAGTTACTTTTGTAGGTATTTAAATGATTTATACCTACTATACATATTGTTTACAAGTAGAGTGTATATAGGTCAAATAAATTCTGATAATGAGCTTTCATCGTAAGGTGGAGAAAAGGAAAGAGAAAGAAGAAAAAGGGTTAAAAGGTAGAGGTATGGTCCACAAGGTTGTCCCGCTCGTCAGTTTATTATTCTTTTTAGTTCTCTTTGAAGCCTTAGAATGGGTGTCTCTGTAAGTTATTTAATCTGTTACCATGGCAACAGGACAGAGTCATTGAAGTTTGACAGGAACTGTTGTTTTATCCAAGGATGCCAAAGTTTTTCGAATTTTGGAATTTGGTTTTGATCGATGGCTACCATCTTAGCATGGGACATTGTATTATTCATTCTGTGAATTGTTTCTGCTAGTACCAATGTAGGAGATTTCCATGCCTTGGCCACTGTTTGTTTTGCAGCCGTTATTAGTTGGATCATAAGTTTGAATTGAGAGAGTGTTAACCATTCCGGTTTTAGATTAAGTAAAGTTAAATATGGATCTGGTTGTATTATTTTTTTAAATATTTTAGATGCAATCACGAAGACTTCCTTCCAGAAGGTTTGGATTACTGGGCACGTCCACCATATGTGTAAATATGTGCCTATTTCTGGGTATCCTCGAAAACAAAGAGCTGAGGTATTAGGTGAATATTTTGCCACTCTAGCGGGTACAAGGTACCAGTGAGTTAGGACTTTATAATTTGTCTCCAGTGCTAAGATGTTGGGTGAAGATGACCTAGATGTGAGCCATATGTTAGACCAGTCCGTGTCTTCTAAAGTTCGTCCCAGGTCCTCCTCCCACCCCTGAACGTAAGAGGGTCTATTAAGATTTGCTACTCCATATAATTGATTATAAAGTGATGAAATTGTACCTTTAGCAAGTGGATCTTTTGTACAGATTGATTCAAAAATGGATAATTGGGATAATGGTGTATCCCCCTTTAGGAATGGTGTATAGAAATTTTTGATTTGGAGATATCTAAATATCTCAGAGTTTGGTAGATCATATTTTTCTCTAAGCGATGGGAATGAAAGGAATGATTTAGATGCTATGAAGTCATTTAGTGTCTGAATGCCTGATGTTGTCCAAGCTTTAAAAGAATTTGGGTAGATCCATGCCGGATAAAAGGCCGGATTTCTGATAAAAGAAAGGAGAGGATTGTGTGGAGATTGTAACTGATATTTGGTTTTTAGTTTATCCCAGAGAGATAAGAAGTGTTTAGTTATGGGATTATGAATTTTAAAGCGGTCTTTAGGATCAAGCCATAATAAATTTGATATTAATAGAGGGTCATTTTCTGAAGCCTCTATAAATACCCATAATGGGATTTCCTGTTTTGCATGGTATTTGGACAGACTGGCCAAATGTGCTGCTCTGTAGTAGTTAGTAAAATTAGGGTATCCCAGGCCTCCTTTATTTTTGGGAAGATGTAGTGTATGTATAGGTATACATGGTTTAGAAGAGCCCCATATAAACGAAGTTGCTCTTTTTTGTACTATTCTCAAAAAATAGGAAGGAATTGGAATAGGGAGGACTCTGAATAGATAAAGCAATTTGGGTAGAATAGTCATTTTGATTGCATTAATCTTCCCTATCCAGGATAAAGGAAGTTGCGACCATTGTTTTATTAGATTTGTGATCTGTCTTAATACAGGAGGATAATTGGTTGAGAATAAGTCAGAATGAGATGCTGTTAAATGAATTCCAAGATATGGGATTGATTTTTCTGCCCATGTGAATGGGAGTGCAGCCCTAGCCGGGATCAATTCCATGTTTGTGAGTGAAATATTAAGCACTAGGCATTTCTTGGGATTAATCATAAGGCCGGATAGGGCTGCAAATCCATCAAGAGCTGGTATTAAGTTAGGACCAGAGACCTGTGGTGATGATAGAAAAAGTAATATATCGTCTGCAAATATACATAATTTGTGTGTAATACCTCCTACTTCAATGCCAGTTATAGTTTGGTTTGTTCTGATGTATTGGGCCATGGGTTCAAGTATAAGGGCAAATAATAAGGGAGATAATGGGCAACCCTGTCGGGTACCTCTTTCGATATTAAAGGCTTCAGATTTGTATCCAGCATATTTTATATAGGCTTTGGGTTTATTATATAATGCTTTGATCCATGTTAAAAAGTGGGGTCCAAAACCCCATTTTTGTAATGAATATTGCATATATTGCCAGGATACTGTGTCAAATGCCCTCTTAATATCGAGAGATAGAAAACATAAAGGGATTTTCCGTTTTTTAGCAATATGTGCCAATAACACTGCCCTGCGTATATTATCGCCTGCCTGTCTATTTGGCATGAAGCCTACTTGATCTCTATGTATTAATTTTCCTATAATGCTATTGAGGCGTTTTGCTATTATTTTTGCTAATAATTTAATATCGAGGTTTAACAGAGAGGCCGATAATTCACACAGGAAGTATCATCAGAAAGGGGTTTTGGGATCATACAAATAATTGCCATTAGTGTTTCTTGCCGAAAAGAATGTCCATCTAGAAGATTGTTAAAAGTTTCAGTGAGAATGGGAGAGAGTATTTCTGAGAATGTTTTATAGTATAAAGCCGAGTAGCCGTCTGGGCCTGGTCTTTTGTTAAGTTTTAGGTCTTTTATGGCGTTAGCAACTTCATCTATAGTTATAGGCTCATCCAAACTGCTTTTTTGATTCTGAGATAATTCAGGTAAGGTTATTTTTGAGAAGAAGGATTCAGCCTCTGTAGGATTAAATTCATTGTTTGTCTTGTATAAAGTTGCGAGATGTGAGTGAAATTTATGGACTATTTTAACTGGATTACAAGTGTAAACATTTTTTGATAATTTCAAACGTATTGGTTTGAAAGATTTGTTAGTTGAATTTAATGCCCGAGCCAAATATGTACCTGGTTTGTTTGTATTCATGTAGAAATTGTGTTTGGAGCGTTTGAGGGATTTATCAACTGACTCAGTGAGAAATAGATCGTATTCCAATCTAGATTTTTCCACATGAGATTTTGTACTCTGAGATGGATTATCTTGAAATGATATGTAGGCTGCATTAAAATTGAGTTCTAGTTTTTTTGCTAGATTTTTGCGTTCCCGTTTAAATAGTGCCATTTGTCTTTGTATTGTACCACGCAAGACAGGCTTATGAGCTTCCCACAGTGTTATTGGGGAGATGTCTGTTGTATTATTAATTGATATGTATTCCTTTAAAGCTTGTTCAATGGCCATCTGATGTAGTGGGTGTTTGAGCATTATGTCCGGTAAGTACCACGTTGGGTCATGCGCTTTTGGTATGGCTGAGGCTATAGTAGTGTATACTGCATTATGGTCAGACCATGGAATCGGAATTATATCTGATGCAATAATTTCTGGTATCATTCCTATTGTTAGAAAAATATGATCTATTCTGGTGAAGGTTTGATGAGGGTGCGAGAAATAAGTGAATTTCTTTTTCATTGGGTTACTTTCTCTCCATGAATCTACCAGATTGTATTTGGAAAGAAGTTGAGGAAAAGGTAATCTAGAGGTTATTTTGGATGGTGTAAAAGGTGATTTATCTAGAAATGGGAGGAGGACCTGGTTCGAATCCCCACACATTATCACTGTTCCTATTTTGTGTGTATTAATCACTTGTAATATATGTGAGAGGAATGGTGTAGGTTGTTTGTTAGGAGCGTAGTAGGAAATCACCGTGATTGCTGTATCCATTATATAACCCATGAGTATCAGGTATCTACCTTCTGGGTCTTTAATTTCTGATGATAAGGTGAATGGTGTGGATCGGTGAAATGCAATTAGAGTTCCCCTTTGCTTGGTACAGGCAGAAGCCGTGTAAATTTGTTGATAAAAAGGAGAAATATATTTTGGAGTAGAATCTTTGGTGAAGTGTGTTTCTTGGAGGCATACTATGTGAGCCTTCTTGTTATGGAAAGTACGGAAGGCTTTGGTCCTTTTTTGAGGGACATTTATTCCCTGAACATTCAGGGAAAGTATATTTAGTGGTGCCATGGCAATAGATCAAATAGTTTTGACTTACATTTTGTTATGCAGAGCTGACTGCGCAGATCAACCTGTGTGGACTGAAGAGATGAATAGATAGAAAAGAAACCAGTGAATTCTGGAGTAAAGAGTAAACAAAAAACATATGAGATTAGATGATACATTGTATAAATTATTTTTTGCAAGTAATCACAATTTACCCGTGAAAGAGAATAAATATCTCTCTCAGGGGAATAAGTGCCTTCGTCACACTCCCACATAATATGGTTGGGAGAATGAGGAGGGCTAATGGGGGTACACGGATCTTCCGCTTACAGGAGAGAAGTGCTATGTCAAAAGACATCAAAATGATGTTTCATTAATTGGAGTGCAGAATATAGTTTTTGTTGAAATTATTTATTCCAGGGTGGTTGTATATGGTTAGTCTTGCCCTAGGCTAAATATTTCAGTTAGAAAGGTACTGTTAATAACTTTGGTATTGATGAAGATAGTTTGAATTATTTTGGGACTTTAACCCCTCCAGAGTAAACAATTACATATTTTATTCATATGTAACTGTTTAGATATGTTAACTCATAAAATTGAGGTTGTATTGCTTCAGATTAGAATAAACAAAAACATAATTCTAGGAACTAGTTAGGTAATAATATATTTGTTTTAAGAAAAGAAAGAAAAAGCTTCCATTACTTCTGGATTATTGAACATATTTGTCCTAAAAAGTAATAAATCTATTGTTATTACCTGATAATATATAACTGAACAAGAATTTCCTTATTTCACTTATATATTCTAAGGCTATATGAATCAGAAGTAATAAGAAATATAACTGGAATGTAACATGATCCCACACAGTGTGTGACTATCAGAATGCAGTTACATTCAGTTATAAATACAGTTTTTTTATAGAGAACCATCTCTTAGTATAATAAATGAAGAGATATCAGGAATTTTAATGTCAGTCCATTGAATCTTCTTGGTCCATGGATGATGTGGCATAACGGCCTCTTTTGTGAGAATGATGATTCCCATTTTGTTCTGGAATTTTCTGGGTGCTGCCTGAAGGTGAAGATGATGCCATTCTTCTGCGTGTGGGAGTGTTGCTGCTTGTGGGTTCTGTCAGATTTAATTTTAAAAGGGTTTGTTGTAGTTCATCTGCTGATCTGCTTCTGTAAATTGTACCTTGGTGGTTAAATCTGACTGAAAAGGGGAAGCCCCATTGATACATAATGTTGTGGCGTTGCAGTTCCATTAGTTGGGGTTTCATGGATCGTTTTTTAGTAATAGTAAGTTGGGATAGGTCAGCAAAAATTTGATAATTGTGTCCTTGAAAATTAAGTTCCTTTTTTTCTCTTGCAGCAATTAGTATTTGTTCTTTCGTTCTGTAATAATAAAATTTTGTGATTATATCACGTGGGGGTCCATCTTTCTTTTTGGCTGTGAGGGCTCTGTGTACTCTGTCCAGTTCTAAACGTTCAATAGGGATATCTGGCTTTAGTTCTTGTAATAGAGCAGTAATAGTAGATTGCAGGTCTGTCACAGTTTCAGGTATTCCCCTTATGCGCAAGTTTGAACGTCTGGCTCTATTTTCGTAATCTTCGAGCTTAGTTTGAAGTATTAAATTCTCTTTTTTTAATTGTTCCAATTCTGTTATATTTTCTTGGGTTGTAATTTCAATTTCATCCATTTTTATTTCTAAGGAGGCGGTGCGGTTTCCCAGCTCTCTTATTTCTTTGGTTAGGCTTTTTGTTAGTTGGTCTGAGGTTTGTTTTAAAGCCTTATGAAGCATCTTTTCAAATTGTAATAATATTACTAGGGATAATGAGGAGGCTTGTGGAGAAGTTTGTGAGAGGATTTGTTCTGTATCTGACTCAAATGGAGAGTCTTGCTGTGACATTTTCTGTCTGTGATGGCGCCCTGATGCTGTATCTTGTGAGGTGACTGAAGCTGCTTCAGCTGCAGTGAGTGCCTGTGAGCTCTTTGTGAGGTGATTTTTATTTCTGCCACGGTTTCCTCCCAGTACCATATTTCCTGCCCAAACTTTCACAGTTTGTTCCCTGGGGCAAAAAGGTTCAAATGGATACCTTTGAGCCTGCAGGTTCCGCTTTGTCCTTCTCTTCTCTCCTCAGCGGTGTGGAGCTCTAACAATGCATGTCTGCTCCGCTAGGCTCCGCCTCCTGCCCCGACTTGTGTCTTTTTTCAACCTCACCAACTATGTAACTATGTAAATTTCTATTTTGGAAACTAGACCTTTTTCCCTAGTAAACTCTTCTGTCTGTGGGCATATTTTTATGAAATGTTTGGACATTAACAGCACAGTACGTGTAGCTTAAACTTGTCACACTATTGTTCATGCATTGTATAATCTAGATATATTGATTTTATGAGCTTTTCTGTTTTCAGTAAATGTTCAAATGTGTATTATCTTCTTTGGTCTGTGTCCCTAAAGATTTCACCTTTCAGCCACTGGGGTTGCCCTGTCTGGTATTTTAAGAGGAAATAAACAAATAATTTTTTTCTGTTCAGATGGTAAACATAATATGCTATATTTTATGTATTTCTTGACAAAATAGTGATTACCGAAATACACATAGAGGCCAAATAACTGGGGAATGCTCACACAATAAATATAGTTTGTAGTTATCCAATCACATGCAGATGCAGCAAACAGGGTTTTCTTTTCACACAATTCAATAATTGAAGGGAATTTGCACACATTGTGTGAACATACTCAAATCTTTTAGTAAATCAGCCTTATAAAAACACAAAGGGAAAGGCGCCTCTGGGTGTAGATAAAAAACAATTTATTAAAATCTAATGTGCAAACAACTCACATTTTTGTAGTTAACAAAGGCATGTAGTAGAGTGAGAAGGTTAATCCATCATAGGAACATCAGATCGGTCAAATAGCCTCTTCTGGCTTGCCGGGCGTGTGGCTGTGCTATGCACCGCTAGATAGTAAAGTCGGCCACGGTGGAGATGGAACTCAGAATGCTATAGCACTGGGCACAGCTTTTTCCCTTTAAACTTTCTTCTTTTCACAGAAATGTCAAAAGAGAACAACATTAAAGCTTGACGAAGGAACGCGACTGCCGTGTCATTGTAGCCCGTATGCTCAGGAAACGCTTCGCTTACCAGTGACCTCACCTCTCCTCGCCTGCCCTCCATCTGCATTCCTGGCCTCGCTCTGAGTGGAGGGCAGGCGAGGAGAGGTGACATCACTGGTAAGTGACGCATTTCCTGAGCGTACGGGCTACGATGACATGGCAGTCGCGTTCCTTCGTCAAGCTTTAATGTTGTTCTCTTTTGACATTTCTGTGAAAAGAAGAAAGTTTAAATTGAAAAAGCTGTGCCCAGTGCTATAGCATTCTGAGTTCCATCTCCACTGCGGCCGACTTTACTATCTAGCGGTGCATTGCACAGCCACACGCCCGGCAAGCCAGAAGAGGCTATTTGACCGATCTGATTTTCCTATGATGGATTAACCTTCTCACTCTACTACATGCCTTTGTTAACTACAAAAATGTGAGTTGTTTGCACATTAGATTTTAATAAATTGCCTTTCCCCTTGTGTTTTTCTTCAGATTCTTTGAAACTCGGTTTCAGTTCCCTTGGAAGGCAGCCCTGTTTGTGGACTATACACCATCACCTCCTCTCCTCCTTCCTCCAATATGGACCTTTATGGACTAATGATTAATCCCCCCCCCCCCCATAACATAGTATTGTTATATACACACTAGTATTTACATACACTATTTGCAAACTATGATGTTCTTATATCTCTCCAGATTTTGCGCCTTTACTTGTGTATTAAATCAGCCTTATAGTAGCTGACCAATATACTTATATACAGTATATTAGCGTTTCTGGCTATAATGACAACCCTCATTAATGAGTTTATGATCTTTCACATGTACGGCATGCCTGGTGATTTACTCCAAATTGTTGTAAATAGACTTCTTCTTCAAGTGTTGTGATTAGGTATGTATTAGAGCCAAAGTGTCATCAGTACAGCCAGACAAGATTTTTTTTTTATATTAGGAGGTCCTAATGTGTCTAAACAACACATTTTCATACACATGTACACACAGTAGTTTTCATATTGTGCCTTTTTTTCTAAATGAGACTTTTAAGAATATTTTAAAGTACTGTATTTTATGGTAACATTTTTTAGCTATGCTTTGCAGAACTTCAAAGGTAGCACATATGGTAATGTAAAAGTTCCTGGCATACAATGAAGTATTGAATGAAGGTTTATACATATAGTTTCAAGGAAATATAATTTTATACATTTAAATCTGTTTACATTAATCTTTTTGCCTCTATTCTCAACTTGTTTTTTGGATTTCTTGGATGTCAAAGTGTGCAGTTAACAAGAAATGACTGTATTTGGATAATTGAGTACCTTGTTTGGTTAAAAATTTGATACGGCAGAAGAATACTATGATGATCCACAATATTCAGATCTACTATTTCAGCAAATATGCTTTCTAAGATAACCTTTGCTGAAACAAAACAAATTGACTGTTGTTGCTGACCTCTTTCTGACAGTATGAGTGAAATTCAATGGAAATCACGCAGAGCCACTCACATCAGTACTTTATACAGTCATTGACCCTAATAGTATGTAGTAAGCGCAATGTCAAAACAACTTATCTGTATACATGTTACATTTCCTTCCCTTTAGAAAGTTTTAGAAGCAAATGATCTGCATTGATACCATAAAATGAAAATATTTTTAGAAGACAAGGACTCTTTCTCTTGGCACATACTTTGTTCTAGAGAAAAGGCTGTATTTGCAACAATAGACAGACTGCATCTTTTTTCAATAATAGATCATTCTCAATTACCTTTCTTTATAACCCCATAAGTGTTCAGTTCTAGCACTTACAATTTCTGTACACACCTGTGTTGGAACCCTAGAGAATGTACTGCCCATTAACAATATTGTGATATGGGCTATGTGTAGTGGGAGCTGTTAAATTATGTCTATAACCCCAAATGTGATTGTTTTGTTTTGGTTAGAGTTGGGAAGGGTTAGAACTTATGTTTTACTACTATCTAGGGCTCTGTTAGGGAGATTGTTCCCACTTCCTGCTCTGGGAACAACATTTTACTAAAGAGGAAGTGGAAGAAATCTTCAACAGGGAAACAGACAGCAATAATTACTAAAAAGGGGTTTAGCCTTCCGCTACTTAACCATTTCAGCCCCGGAAGATTTTAACCCCTTCCTGACCAGAGCACTTTTTACAATTTGGCACTGTGTCGCTTTAACTGACAATTGCGCGCTCATGCAATGCTGTACCCAAACGAAATTTACGTCTTCTTTTTCCCACAAATAGAGATTTCTTTTGGTGGTATTTGATTACCTCTGTGTTTTTTTATTTTTTGCGCTATAAACAAAAAAAGCCTCAATTTTGAAAAAAAACTATATTTAATACTTTTTGCTATAATAAATATACCCAAAAATGTTTTTAAAAAACAAATTTCTTCATCAGTTTAGGCCAATATATAAAAATGTTGGTAAAAAACCCTGCAATAAGCATATATTGATTAGTTTGCGCAAAAGTTATAGCGTCTACAAACTATGGGAAAGATTTATGGCAATTTTATGATTATTATTTTTTTCACTAGTAATGGCTGTGATCTGCGATTTTTAGCAGCACTGGGACATTGCTTTGGACACTTTTAACACATTTTTTGAGAAATTGACATTTATACAGCAATCAGTGCTATAAAATGCACTGATTATTGTGCAAATGTCACTGGTAGGGAAGGAGTTAACACTGGGGGGCGATCAAGGGATTAAATGTGTGTTCCCTGGATGTGTTCTAACTGTATGGGGATAGGACTGACTGGGAGAGGAGACAGATCATTGTTCCTACTCAGTAAGAACAACGATCTGTCTCCTCTCCCCTGACAAAACAGGGATTTGTGTGTTTACACAAATCCCCGCGCTGTCTCTCGTGCCCAAGATCACGGGTGGCCGGTGGGGATCGCACCCACCGGACACGCGCATCGAGTCCCCCGCAGCTCTTAAAAGGAATAACGTACCCATATGTTGTTTTGCCCAGCCGTGCCATTCTGCCGACGTATATCGGCGTGAGCCAGTTGGCAAGCGGTTAATGTAAAAAATCATTTTACTTCTGTCTGTTGTTTTTGGAGAGCTTCCTTCTCATGTCTAGTGAAAAGGTTGTCACCGGGACAGTGAGTAAAGGGAATGCTCACTAATAAAGCTCAAGACTGCAATAATAAATCTAATCCTTTCCAACTGTATCCAAAACTAAAAAAGTGCTGTAAGTAGTGAAAATGAGAAGGTCATACAATATACAGTATGAGCCAGGTAAATGCATTTGTCTGTGTATGGGAATAATTTTACTTACTTTGTCACACAGTTTCTTCTCTATCAATCAACAAAAATTAACTTTCAAATTTCAGATGGGTGAACAACCATCCCCATAAATCTATAAATGCCAACTTCCTCAACCTGCTCTCATGGCAATATCTAATTTGTCCAATACCTCTGAAACTGTTCCAAACTCTCCTAGCAGAAATTTACATATGGGGAATGTGGAAGAAGGATACATGGACAATCTAGTGTATTATTTTATATAGTTTATGAGGACCTTCTGTTCATGGGAAGACCTCTAAGGAGGAAGGGGCAGAGTTCAGACTGATTCAAGATGATTCAAATGCCTCTTTGGAAAAATACAAAAACATATAGCATAATACTGTAAATAAATTTAAATATGTTTGAAAAGGGAGAACATTGACTGAAGTTCACATTATTCTCTACTTGGAGTCTGAGGAAAAACTTGTAAAGCAGTTGAGCCTAAGGTTGTGGCCCAAGGCTGAGATTGGAGAAGCCACACAAATATTAAAAACAGGTGCAAATGAAAATGGCAGTTCTCTTCAAAATGTGCATGTTATGTTAAACTTTAGAGTATTAAAATACAAAGCATATCTACCTTCTCCTGTTGTTTAAATATATTATATATTCATTTTTTGTTAATCCTTACATTTGCCGTTTAACCACTTGCTTACTGGGCACTTAAACCCCCCTCCTGCCCAGACCAATTTTCAGCTTTCAGCGCTGATGCACTTTGAATGACAATTGCGCGGTCATACAACACTGTACCCAAATGAAATTTTTATAATTTTTTCCACACGAATAGCGCTTTCTTTTGGTGGTATTTAATCACTGCTGGGGTTTTTATTTTTTGTTAAACAAACAAAAACAGATGTAAAATTAAAAAAAAAAAATCATGTTTCATAGTTATAAAATTTTGCAAACAGGTCATTTTTCTCCTTCATTGATATGCGCTGATGAAGCGGCACTGGTGGGCACTGATAGGCTGCACTGATGGGCACTGATAGGCACAGCTAAGGCAGCACTGATGCAGACAGATAAGGTGGCACTAATGTCCACTGATAAGATTGCACTGATGGGCCCTGATGGGTGGCACCGAAGGGCACTGATAGGTACCACTGATAGATGGCACTGATGGGAACTGATAGGTGGTACTGATGGGCACTGGTAGTGACACTGATGGGCAGCACTGTTGATGAGGCACTGTGGGCACTGATAGATGGCACTGTGGGCACTGGTAGGTGGTGCTGGTGGGCACTGGTAGGAGGCACTGTTGTGCACTGCTAGGTGGCACTGGCAGGTGGCACAGGTGGGCACAGATGAGCTGGCGGCAGCTCTCCTTGATCAGGACCGATGTCCCTCTAAGAGCCGCCAGTGATCGCTTTTTTTCCTCCTCACGCTGTCAGCGCGAGGAGAAAAAATAGCCGATTACCGGCTCTGTTTATATCGCATGATCAGCTGTCATTGGCTGACAGCTGATCACGTGGTAAGGGGACGAGATTGACCCCTTACTCTGACCTGCAGGGGGCAGCGCGCAGGCCAAGTAGGTCTGTGCTGTAGCCGTTATTCGGCTATAGCGCGGATCTGAAGAAGAAATGAAATTCTTGTTTTATACATACGTATACCTGTATACCATATATATGTATGAAAGTATAGTATGCACTCAGAAGTCTTCCAAAAGAGTATACTAATAAAATGGCTGGTTTATTATACAAACGTTTTGTTGTGTCACGGCTGCCGTTCTTAGGGCTTTGACCCAAAAAAACATCAGTGTATTAAACCAGCCATTTGACTGCCAAGTTCTTATGGAAGACCTCTGAGTGCTTACTATATCTTGTTATATGCAGTAAGAAAAAAAAACACTGTATACAAATGCTATATCAGGCACCGCTTTATACATTGTCAGTTGCCGAGAAAGATGAGCTTTGCCTCACTAGAATGTTAGACATTTAGGGATTGATTTACTGAAACTGGAGAGTGTAAAATCTGGTACAGCTGTGCAGAGAAACCAATCAGCTTCTATTTTCAGCTTGTTCAATTAAGCTTTGACAATAAAACCTGGAAGCTGATTGATTTCTATGCAGAGCTGCCCTACAGCTCTACTCTACACTTTTGGTAAATAAACCCCTTAGTAAAGGGGTTTATTTACTAAATCTATGGTACACCTTATCACATCATCATGTCCTGTAAATATCTCCTTTCTAAGGCTGTACTGATGTCTCTTTTGGATTGAGCACCCAGACACTTGTCACACTTCTAGCTAAATACAGGCATACCCCACTTTTAAGTGCACAATTGGGTTTATTTACTAAAGCTGGAAAGTGCAAAATCAGGCTCACTTCTGAATAGAAACCAATGAGCTTCCAGGTTTTATTACCAAAGCTTAATTGAACAAGCTGGGGTTAGAAGCTCATTGGTTTCTATGCAGAAATGAGCCTGATTTTGCACTTTCTAGCTTTAGTAAATAAACTCCATTGTGTACTTAAAAGTGGGGTATACCTCTATATGTGTGTGTGTGTGTATATATATATATATATATATATATATATATATATATATATATATACATATATATATATATATATATATATATATATACACTCAATTTTAGAAGTAAAGTGAAAGTGAAATGATGTGAACTTGTGTTATCAACAGAGGATTACTAGTATTTCTACCTTAAAGGTTTATGGGTTATTTGTTGAATACAGATGCACATCCATGCTTCACACATGATTTTACATAATTTAATTGTTTAGTCATGCACTAGATTTGCTTTTGGAGTTACAAAAGCTGATATCAGAGCAGATACTCTACTGGTGTCAGTTGGTAATACAATAGAACGCAGTACCAATGTTGGCCAGCTATAGACATAAGAATACTTGCTAGACTTCTCATTCTACTGGAAAGATCATCCAGTACCAGATAATATCAGAATGATGCTTCTGACTACAATAAAAGCACATGCATATTTTGTACAACTCTTTATCCTAAAATGGAAAGCAGAAAAACAGACATTGGGGTTTATTTACTAGAGCTGGAGAGTGCAAAATCAGGCTCACTTCTACATAGAAGCCAATCAGGGTCCAGGTTTTATTGCCAAAGCTTAACTGAACAAGCTGAGGTTAGAAGCTGATTAGTTCCTTTACAGACGTGAGCCTGACTTTGCACTCTCTAGCTTTAGTAAATAAACCCCATTGTGTGTCTGGCTGAAAGTGCACAAAGATTGTACTCACTGCAGATCAATAGTAATGTTCAAGTACTAATGATATTTTATAGGAAAATTATTGTTAGACATTTTTCAACACAGAAATGCCTCTTTTATATCTTTTGTCTTTGTGTAGCCTTAGGCTATGCTTTGAGCAGATTAGGGAAATATTTAACCTGTCACTTTAAACGCCATCCTTTTCACAACCAAGATTTCTTAATTGCATAGTTAAATAGTTAGAAACAAGGTGTTTTCGCAAACTTTCACTCTTCCTGTCAGATCTTGGACCATATGGTTATATGGGTTTAACCACTTGCTTACCAGGCCAATTCTGACACTTATCTCATATATGTAATAATCAGTGTTTCTTTGCTAGAAAATTACCTAGAACTCCCAAACATTATATATATATATATATATATATATATATATATATATATATTTTTAGCAGAGGCCCTAGAGAATAGAATAGTGGCCTTTGCAATTTTTTATGTCACACAGTATTTGTGCAGCGATTTTTTTTAAAGTCCACTGAAGAAGTGCCAATAAAATAAAGTGCTGGGTGCTTCACAACACAATAACACTCCAAAGGTGCTCCAGTGTGGCAAAAGGTGCTCCTAAGACCCCTTTCACACCGAGGGCGTTTTGCAGGCGCTATAGCGTTAAAAATAACGCCTGCAATCCGCCCTCAAACAGCTGCAGCATTGTCTCCAGTGTGAAAGCCCGAGGGCTTTCACACCGGAGCGCTGCGCTGGCAGGACGGGAAAAAAAGTCCTGCCAGCAGCTTCTTTGGAGCGGTGAAGGAGCGGTGTGTTTACCGCTCCTCCACCGCTGCTCCCCATTGAAATCAATGGGGAAGCACTGGGATAACGCTGCTATTGCGGCGCATTGCGGGCGGTTTAAACCCTTTCTCGGCCACTAGCGGGGGGTAAAAGCGCCCCGCTAGCAGCCAAAATGCGCCGCTAATACAACGGTAAAACGCCGCTAAAAATAGCGGCGTTTTACCGCCGACGCTATGGGCGGCCTGGTGTGAAAGGGCTCTTAATGTAAGCCTCTTACCAAAGCATGTTAATCTTGATTACAGAGATCAAAGACAGCCTGAGCTCAATCTCCATGGTGATAGTTTCACATAAAGCATGTCTCCATATCGTGAATCTGATGAAATCCACTCACCAGGGTAACATGTATGAAATAGGGAGAAGCCTCATAGCACAAATCCATTAAATATATTTATGAAAAGATCAAAGAATTGCATTTACAATGAGGCAAAGAAACTGAGCATAAAAACAAGCCAGCCACAGTGTCACCCGTCCAGCCAGCCACGATGACGTCACACGTGGTCTCCATCCAACACGTTTCTCCAAAAATGGCATCTTCTGGATTGGAAGAAGGTAAGTGCAATTCTATGATCTTTTAATAAATATATCTAACAAATTTATGCTATGAGGCTTCCTTAGAAACACCTTTTGCCCCACTGGAGCACATTTGGAGTGTTGTTGCGTTGTGAAGTACCCAGCACTTTATTTTATTGGCACTTCTTCAGTGGACTTTAATCTTATTCATTGTATTTTTTACATTTCTGATTTATATTGCACTTTGCACAGTATTTTAGCATTTGCACTTTATTGCATCTCGATATAGAACTGTATATTGTTTGATGCATTTATTGTTGAATAACACATTTGGTTAATTAAAAGGAACAGCACACTATTTTTCAGTTTCACTTATTGCTTTTCATATGCAACTGTTTTTTTGTTTCATAAATTCAGAGTCGATTGTCACATTGATTTAAAGGAACAGCGCACCATTTGTATTTGTAGTATTTTATTTGCCTAACAAAAAAGGCAGATTTTTCAGAGCGCACAGGGGGTGCAAAATCCAGTGCAGCTGTGCATGGTAGCCAATTAGCTTCTAAATTCAGCTTATTCAATTAGTGGTTGTAAACAATCACCTTGTAAAACAAAATATTACATTTGAAATAGAAATGAAAGACAAAACATTTATGTATAGATTAAATAAAACATTATAAATACCTTTTTTTCCAGTTTTTATAAATGATAACCTTCCCTCTGTTCTCAGCTGCATAACAGCAGTGAATCAGTGAATCGCTGTGCGGGGGGGGGGCTGGGAGAGTCAGAACCAGTAGCGGCTGATGGGTTCTTCTTTTGGGGGGCCAGCAAACAAACACCCCCCCGTGACGCGGCACGGCACTAACAGCACCTCCTCCCCATGGGCGGTCTGACGCGGCACTGACAGCACCCCCCTGCGGGCGGTCCGGAAAAGTGATCATCACTTTTATTATGTGTTTATGAACATTAGTCACTTTCTGTATATACTTGTTTAGTATGTGTCTGGCTATTACCTTTAGCCTATTATTATTTATTATTTATATACAGTTATAGATATTATTTGATATAGGTCGAATTATCACGTTATTTGTATTGCAGAGCCGCACATAGTTA
Source organism: Aquarana catesbeiana (assembly GCF_042186555.1). Taxonomy (NCBI): domain Eukaryota; kingdom Metazoa; phylum Chordata; class Amphibia; order Anura; family Ranidae; genus Aquarana; species Aquarana catesbeiana. The sequence continues at coordinate 239,339,316 of NC_133329.1, read as the reverse complement.
TTCATGGTGTTTTATTTAAATACACTTGTACTTTAGAGTTACCTACCATTACTGTGTTATGACATACACAGTTATTCAATTTTTCACATATATTGAAAGGATTAGCGCAGCACCACACTCTTACCCGGTCTGGCATTTACCTGCTCGTGTGGCGGGGCTGTAGTGTCCTCTCCTGGAGTGCGGGCAATGGTGGCTTCCTCCGCTGTGTGTCTCCTCTTCCGCCAAAGCCCTAGGCATCCAATAGGATCGCTTGATGCTTTGGCTAATTGGGAAACAGGTTTCATGACCTACCTCCTGATTGGCAGGAGGAACTTTAGTGTGAGAATACTGAAAATTCATTCACTATCATCACACAACTGTGTGGGCTCGGAGCGCAATGCTCTGTGCTCTGAGGCAACCCATTTTAGAAGCCGATTAGAGCCTCTGGCTCTAATCAGATGCTTCAAAAAACACCCCCCTCCCGCATTGGAATCCATGGTCTGATATGTAGATCAAGGGGTTGGACGCATGGATAATGGAGAGCAGGCTGAGTTCCCAGCTCAACTAGAGAACTGACCACGGTGTGTTCTCCTGATTAGTGTGGTTAGTTTTTAATAGTAAAGTAGAGAGACTAACATTAACACCAGGGATTTTACACAAAGCAAGTAATACAAAGAGAACAGGATATGTTCTCATATAAATACATGGTGCAGCAGGCATATATCAGGAATATGATATGTTGGGGTAACAAATGCTTTAAGCTTTGACCAAAAAAACCTGGAAGTTGATAAGCTGATTGGTTTCTATGCAGAGCTGCACCAGATTTTGCACTCTACAGTTTTAGTAAATCAACCCCACAGTATTTAGACAACTCAGCTTTGTAATGTGAATACTGTCTAAGCACAGAAAGGGCCAGATACATAAATCTGTTTGTCATTGCGATTGGACAGTCATAATACACAGCATATAATGTATGAAGTTATGTCTTATGTTATTCAGAGTTGATAAGATTCCTGTAGCACAATCAGATACGACTTTTACTGATTGGTTACAGTGTATAAATATGCCTAGCATTTCTGTTTTTCTGTTTTATATTCATGTGCCTTGGAGCAAAGTACTACTGCTATCAAGAGGGAGATATCATCTGGCAGTTTCCATTAGCATGTTTTTCTACCTTGCCAGGCAAAGAATTTGAGGTCACTGAGGAATATTTCTGACAGGTTATGAAGTTATGTAGGACATGACACCACTTGAGCTAAAAGGCAGACAATATACCACGTGCCCTACAAATAAATATTCCATAATATTCTTAATAATTCATTTGAAAGGTGTCTGTAATATTAATGAAGAGAATAGAAACAAAGCTAAAACTAGAAAAAGTTTATAGCAGTACAAAATGTAATCCTATTAGTTCCTTAAGCAATAAAAAAGTATATGGAATAAGAAGCTACTCATAAGTGTGCACTTAAATCTTAAATGTCTTAGTACTTCATTATCAGGACAAGGTGATTTGTAGTAAAGGAGGAACTTTACCATAAAGTGAATCCAAACCAAAGAACAAAAATGTTATATAGTGTGCATTACTGGCCCCTAGATGTGATGGCTGCATTTGTTTTCTTTTTTTTTTAGGCCTTTTCCCCCTTTTTTTACCAGGTGATTCTCCTAGTTACATACTTCCAGTCCTAGGGAGATAAGGCTCACTTACAGTGATGCATCTATAAAGAAGCAGCATCATCGCCCTAGGACAGGAAATATTTCAGGACTGGAGTGCCCTCCACCCTCTCCTCATCTGCATAACATAGTTGGAAGGTGTTCTGTAGTGCACAGAACTGAGAACACAAACAGAGCTTTATTTTGGTGGTATTTGATCACGTCTGTGGTTTTTATTGTTTGCGCTATAAACAAAAAAAGAGAAACAATTTTGAAAAAAGCAATATTTTTTACTTTTTGCTATAATAAATATCCCCAAAAAATATATAAAAAACAAATTTCTTCCTCAGTTTAGGCCGATATGTATTCTTCTACATATTTTTAGTAAAAAAATCACAATAAGCGTATATTGATTGGTTTTTGCAAAAGTTATAGCGTCTACAAAATAAAGAATAGATTTATGGCATTTTTATTTCTATTTTTTTTTAACTAGTAATGGCGGTGATCTGCGATTTTTAGTGGTACTGCGACATTGATCGGACATGAGACAGATCGGACACCTAACTGACATTTTTTACACTTTTTTGGGAACCAGTGACATTATTACTGTAATAAGTGCTAAAAACATGCACTGTTATTGTACTAATGACACTGGCAGGGAATGGGTTAACATCAGGGGTGATCAAGGGGTTAAATATGTTCCCTTGGTGTGTTTACTAACTGTATGGGGGACTGTGTGACTTGGCAAACACACAGATCCATCCTCCTGCATAGCAGAAAGACAGGATCTGTGTATTCTCCACTGTGAGAACGGAGATTTGCCTATGTTGTTTATATAGGCAGATCCCCATTCTGTCACTGCGGGGAAACAATTGCGGGGGCCGGCAGACATCGAGTCTGCCCCACCCGCTGATTGGCTCCCCCACTGTCCAGTGGGCATGCACGCTCACAAAATAAAGTTCCCGATCTGACGTACAATGACGGCGATGCGTGGGAATAAGTCAACCTGCCGCAGTATAATGACAGCGGCTGGTTGGCAAGTGGTTAATTTCATTAGTTAAATAAATATACTGAACACATATCTAGCCATTTGCTTTCAATGTAAAAAGTCTTACTGAACAGATAAAGCAAAAAACAATTTCAGTGGTGTATTTAACAGACCAAAGAGGATCAACTAAGTTAACATAAATAATTATAGAAGTATAAATAAATTATATAGGAGTGATTTTTTTTTTATTTAATTTTAATTTTTTAAAAAAATAAAGTCTTAAAAATATACTGATTTCCTGAAGGCTCCAGATCAGTTGCATTGTGATCAATTCAGGATTTTTTTATTATTTAGATGTTTTTGTTTCCCTTTAAACTGACTAACATGAGCATAGCCAGACATTTAGTAAATTTGATTACTATGTTCTATCAGTGTTTTACTAGAACATACAAATCACTGGGTCTCTATGGATACAAGGATCCCTTGCTTCCATACAAAATTGGAAAAAGTGAAACACAATAAGCTGTTATGAATGCATGATCTCTATTAAGCCTTTTTCTCATATTACTGTCTGCTTTCAGAGAATGCAAACAAATTAGAAGAAACTGCAAGAGGAGTGCATATTTCCTGTTCTGATGTCTATGACAGCTACTGTAAACACGGCAAATGTGAACATTCTACTAACATGTTGGAACCTTATTGCAGGTATGACTTTCTAAGCACTGATCTCCTGATAAATTAATCTCCTTGACAATACAATAAAACTCTAGTGAAGAATCTATTCTCGTTACTAAAAAATTGTCTCCACAATGTCATTAAAAGAAAACAATAATAATAAAAAAATAAATACATTTTTATTATATATATTTTATTATATATAAATTCTAATAATGAATTATTACATTATGGGCAGGAGTCTTTGACTTGTGTTTGCAGTCACTATAGTCTATAACAGGATACTCTAACTAGACATGTGCATTGCCGAAAAAATTTTTTTTGTTTTCGTTTTAATTTTTCGGGTCATTCATTATGATCCAAATTAGTAAATTCGAAAATTCGTAAATTCAAAAATTCATAAATCCGAAAATCCGGAAATTCAAAAATTTGAAAATTCAAAAAATTCGAAAGTTCGGAAATTCAAAAATACTGAAATTCGAAAATTCGGAAGTTCAAAAATTTGCAAACTAACTAACTATTAAATTATCGGTATTGGAATTTCCTTTCAAATTTGGCTGTTAGTCAATGTAATGAATATGAATTTATCCAAATTTTTTTTCTATTTAATTACTTTTTATTTCAAACACAAATACAAAAAGTAAAACATAGTCAGGAATTTATCCGAAGTTACGAATTATCCAAAATAACTAATGCCGCATCTAAACAAATGGAACAGAACAAATTAATAATAATAATAACAAAAAGTTTTTTTTTATTATTATTATTGTTATTTATTATTATTAATTCGTTACATTCCATTCATTTAGATACAGCATTCGTTATTTCGGATAATTTGTAACTTCAGATAAATTTGTATTCGTTACGTTCACTAACAGACAAATTTAAAAGGAAATTACAATACCTATAATTTAATAGTTAGTAATTATTAGTTAGTTAGTTATTTCAGATTTTTGAATTTTCGGGTTTTCGTTCTTATTTTTGGATTTTCGTTTTTTGAATTTTCATTCTTTTTTTTGGCTATTTAAATTGCAAATTTTCCAAATTTCTGAAATTCCGGATTATCAAATTTCGAATTTCCAGATTTTCAAATTTCTAATTTTATGAATTTTCAAATTTTCAAATTTATGAATTTTCCAATATTTGAATTTATGAATATTCGGAAAAATTAATCAAATGGGTTTTCGTTAATTTGAATATTTCCAAATTAACAAATTTGTCAAAGTTCGTTAAGAAACAAATTCAGAACGAAACAAATTGCACATGCCTATCTCTAACTTTGCAGCAATCTTTATCAATTTTCTGTAATGTGGAAGCAACCTTTAAGTCGATGACAATATGGAAACCGTCTCTAATAGTGAATTGAAACACAGCAGCAGTCTCTAACATGTGATTCTCCTGTAACGTGCATAAAGTCTACATTGCCAGACTCTTGTAATATGCCTGATGTCATAATATATTAAATATCTACATTATCAGCAAATATTGTGGATGTTTTATATAATTTGACAGCTTGTACATGGCAGCATTCTGATATTATTTGGCAGTTTCGTAAAATGTGATGACTCTTTTGGAAGTTTCTTGTAATATGATAATGGTAAAGGTGGGTTGAGTTGATGGTATAAACCCTTGTTAGTTGGGTTTTTGGGAAGTAGGAGAATTAAACGTGGAATGCATGTAAGGATGTGAACAGTAAGTTGTTGATATGAGGAGAGTATTGTTCTGCAAAAACACACTTATGCAGGTCATCTACTGGCCCCCAGATTCTTCTTCCCAGTGGTCACTAGTCAAAACCATGATATTGTGTGTATCCCAGAGTGCAACAGCTACAGAATTAAGTATGTTAAGGTTAGGGTAGGCCAGGGACAAAAGGGCTCTTGTTTTTCTAATTCTGCCAGACAAGCAAGTATGATGAAGTAGAGTTGAAAGTGATTGCATATTCAGAACCTAATCAGAAATTTTGTTAGGCAGGCTTAAATCATCTTCAACTCATATTTGAGTTTTCTGTAAAACAGAGCAATTCCTTTTAGGTTTCCATCTGAAATGTAATTTATGGTTTTTATGAAACAACAAAAAGGAACTAAAATAAGCAAAAGAAAAAAATACTTTTTTACATTTTTTTTTATAATTTCAATATAATGTTGGTGTCAAAACATTTACCCATTTTAAATTCAGTGGAATAAAAATGTTGCCATACACGGCCTTCTCTAACCATATACTGTATATACAGTAATTACTATATTGTAGAAGCACTTTTATGTTCTGCTACATAAAATGTTTACTAGTCTAAGTATATCCATTAACCTTTGTGTTGGCTTGGGAATGATCAGACCCTTCTAAGACCTACAGGACTGGGCTGGTGCTGGGCACCTTTGTAACACTTGTGCCCCAGGCAGCAGTGCAGGAATTTTGGGACCTATGTGCAACATACATTGCACTAGCTCTTTTCTGAGGCAAGTACATTTTCACCCCCTGCCTGGTGAACATAGTGGGGTTGATTTACTAAAACTGGAAAGTACAAAATCTGGTGCAACTGTGCATGGTAGCCAATCAGCTTCTAACTTCAGCCTGTTCAAATAAAGTGGATGTAAACCTGATTCATGAAATTTGAGCTGGGCACGTATATCTGCAGTGTTTGTTGTCTCTCTTCAAAGCACTATGTCCCGTAGCTGTCTCCTGCTCCGTTCTTCTGTTCTCAGCCTAATAACTCCTGACAAGCTCTTCGTCACATATGATAGAAGCAGCCTGAATTTTGTGTTGGGGAGGATGCTATAATTAGATTAGCAGAGCCCTGAATGATTCAAGGAACAGATCTGAAAGTCTCTACCTATGAGGAGAGGGGGCGTGTGCCTTTCCTCCAGTCAGCTGCCTTGGCTGTATGCCCAGACTTCACTGCAGTGCTGAACAGGAAGAGAAAATCTCCTAACAGGATGTGCACTTCTAAACAAAGGTGAAGACAGCAGATATATATGTAAAACTTATGTAGGGAGATTTGTTTAATCTCTGTGTATCATCTGAGGCTACTCACTTCACTGGGTATAGGAGAGGGTTTACATCCACTTTAGGCTATGACAAAACTGAAAGCTGATTGGCTACCATGTACAGCTGCAACAGATTTTGCCCTCTTCAGGTTTAGTAAATCAACCCCAGTGTTTCTTATATGTTTAGCACAGCAGAGTAACATATTGAAAACAGGCTGGCATTGGTTACAAAAAAATATATAAACAAACACACATGGTGCAATCTTTATTGGAATAAAAGGTTGAAAATATCAGAGGCCTAGTCTAGTTCATTTATTCATATGGAACATTTATTGATTGATTTGCTTATAATCTTTTTTCTGTCAATACTGAAAAAGTAAAATTATTTCATATTGTTTTTTGTCTTGTGAAACTGGTAGGCGTAACAATACTGTGATTTAAAAAAATAAATAAATTTGCCTCTACCTATACTAAAGCTTGTCAGAACTATAGAATAGTATATGTAAGAAGGCCAGTATGGTGGGCTGAATTTATGGGAGGAGTCTGGGGGATATTTAAGCAGGCCACTCACCTGTGATTCTTGTCGGTTCTGGTGCACAATTCGTTGCGTCACTAGGCCGACTCTTCCCAACTCATGCTCGTGAGTTGTTTGTCTGAATTCCAGTATGTTGTGGTTTCTTCGTTCATGGTTTTTTCATTGATCGAGTCTTGCTCACTGTCGCAGGTAGGATACGTAAACATTTCTCTTATCAAGTGTGTTGTTCGATTCATTGTATTCCCCATTTCATATTTATGGTCTCCGAGTGCAGGCTTAATTTTTTCCATCATACAAACCACTGCTCAAACTCATTTCTCAGTTTTGAAAAAAGCATTTCCCAAGTTGTTGCCGGTCAGTATTTAAACACCACTCAACTCAGACCCACCACACCCTTACACTGCAAATGGCCAGTTACAGGCCTTTCAGTTTCATAAGGCCATTTCATACACCTCACAGTCTGATTCAAATCTAGTCAGATCGGTGGCACGACGATTCGTATCGGATCCATTTCATACACACTACAGCCCAATTCGAATCTAGTCGTGTTGGCAGGACAACATTTCGTATCGGGTCCATTTCATACACTCTACAGTCCGATTCAAATCGAGTCGCATCAGTGGCACGATTCGTATTGGATCCATTTCACACACACACTACAGTCCGATTTGAATCTGATCTCGGTGGCGGCACAACGATTTGTTCGGGTCCATTTCATACACTCTACAGTCACGGTTGATTACACTTATGATTACAGTTCATCCCCACATATTCCAGTTTTCTGCTATCCTTTTTTTCATCTTCCTAAAAAGGCTACTTTCTTACAGTCGTTGCAAGCACATCTCCATTGGCACACAATCCGGCCACCCATCATTTCTTCAGTGGCACACAATCCGGCCACCCATCATTTCTCCAGTGGCACACAATCTGGCCACTCATCATCTCCAGTGGCATACAATAGAGCCACTCGCTGTTTTCTGTCTGTCATTTCTCCTTTAGGTCAGTCGAGTTCAGGTTGTTCCATCCTGTACCAGATTGGATGTTATTTCCTCAAGTAGGAAAAAAAAACACATAGGGATTGCATCTTCACCAGGGGGCCAGTCACATTTCAAGGGGTGGGGCAGGTCATTTTAACAGGTGAAAAAAAAACAGGACTTCTATGCCACCCTTACTACAGGTTCGTGGTCGACTGAATTCTCGACCTCAACCAGGACTTCGCAAGTAGGGCCTTGAGTCAGGTGTTTAGTACACGAGTTCCACTCTCACATCAACCTGCAGCACCCTTTCACTAAATGATCACTTTACATACATGATTTGGGCTGCTCATCGGGCGTTAGTTACTGCTACATGTTTCTTCACACTGCACTCTGTTTTTGAAGAGCGACCCTTCACCTACACAAACAAGATCGCCAAATGTTGAGCTTGCTGACAGTGCAAGCGTTGGCAGGCTGAGCATACGCCACGAACTACAGAACGCAACATTCCTACTTAGGCCATACCAGACTTCAGCTTTTCGCCTCAGTATGCCCAGGGGCTCTGGTTCACAGGTTTGTGCTTAGCACAGACTTGCACCTGAGCTATCGGTTATATGGCCAGTCACCTCCTGGCTCACCTCAGTTGTCACGCACTTATTTGCGTTTTCAAAATTTTCACTCAACAGCGTTCAGTGCTTCAGAAAGCAAACCGGCTTCTAACTGCACCTGTCATTCCTTTTCCTGTCCTTCTAGTATCCCTTCTTATCTAGTCTTCTGTATACAACTCCGCTCACTATCCTACCGCTACGACTCCTCTTAACACATGCATCACCCTCTCCTTGTCTCATAGCTGGAGCCATGTCGCAGGCCGGCAGTGAAGACTTCACCTCCACCCCTCTGTCACCCTCTGTGGTTTCAGAGCTGCCACACAGGGGCATTCCAGTCTCTTACCTGGATCCTGTCGCACCAAGCACAATGCCAGAAAGTCATGCACTACTTCGATCACTTCCTGCTGGTCAAACGACCCGGTGACATTCCGTTAGACTTGGATAGATTGAGTGGTTTTTGGCAAATCTCAACTTACTCATAGCAGAGCACAGTCCATCACTTTTCTAGGTATCACTCTTGACACTCGCTCCATGAAGGCAAGCCTACCCCCGACAAATTGGCCCGAATCAGGTTGGTTATTCAGGTTGGTTATTCACGACTTTACCCTTTCACAAGGGTGTACTAAGAGTCAGCTACAATCCCTGCTAGGGATGCATAATTTTTCCATGAGGATTATCCCTCACGGGTGGTCCTTCATTTCACAAGTCTTGGTTTTCCTCTCTCAGGTACAAGACCCCGATCAAGTTCTCAGGCTGGACCCAGCAACTATAGCAGATTTGACAATATGGGAAGAATTCCTCGCAAACCGGAACAGTGTATCCATGTTATTCCGTTAGCATCAGCTTTGTCATCTCAGGTAGTCACGGATGCCACAACCTCCACAGGCTTTGCGCCAATTTTTGCCCATCGCTGGTTCGCAAAACCATGGCCACCAGAAATCCTCCTAATCCCCAGTTTTGTCAGACATTGACAGGACAAACCGTGGTCTTTGCCATAAGCCAGGTCCAAGTCACTCACTATCATTTCCTCCCTACAGAGGCTGGCGCAGTTGTCCCTGCAGCATCAATTTAATGTTCACTGCATTTTTTATCCTGGGCAAGTGCAACATTGCAGCAGATGCACTGTCCCACTTTAACTTTACTTCATTCTTTCAGCAGAAGCCCAGAGCCAACTCAACCATTTCTCCTATCCCACCTTGGTCGCAGCTGACAATGGGTTAAAGACACATCTTCACATCTGTCACTGGACCAATGAAGAGGTACTACCCTATCCAAGTGTTTTTTCCACCTTTTTTGGCATACCGGCCAGCAGACCAGGGCACACCTCAGGTCTATGTTATGTTGTAAGTCTTGTGGCGTGTTTATGTGATTCATATCTGTCCCAAGGGCTTTGACCATAAAAAAGAAGGCCAGCATTGTGGCCTGAATTTATGGGAGGAGTGCGGGGGGGTATTTAAGCAGACCACTCACCTGTGGTCCTTGTCAGTTCTGGTGCATGATACCCTCCTTCCCATTCCCCTTTTTTAGGGCACTCTTCAGCATTTCTCTCTATAATAATCCATTACTTATCTTGGGTATGCCCCCTTTTTTGGCATACCTGGTCAGCAGACCAGGGCACACCTCAGGTCTATGTTATGTTGTAAGTCTTGTGATGTGTTTATGTGGTTCATATCTGTCCCAGTTGAAGGGCTTCGACCATAAGTATAGAGATCCAAAGACTGCGGTACTGCAGTGTTTCATGGATTTGCTGTTAAAGCGGAGTTCCAGGCTTTTTTGTTTATTAAAAGTCAGCAGCTACAAAAAGTATAGCTGCTGACGTTTAATAAACAGACACTTACCTGTTTCATGATCCAGTGATGCGGCTACATGGAGCCCCACTTCTCTCCCCCTCCTCTCTTCAGTGCCTCCATTGAAACTGTGGGCACCCGGCCGTGACAGTTTGGGTCTTCATGGCCAGATGCATGAGCTCTCCCATGTGTCACGTGTCCCAGAAGATTGCCGAGAGGGAGGGGCTGTCTAGGGGGAGAGGAGGAGTCACCTAGGCGGCCGTAGGCAGAAGCAGGAAGTGGGACAGAAAGTCCCACTCAAAACTAAGCACCGACTCCCCCCCAAAAAAATTACATGCCAAATGTGGCATGTAAGGGGGCGTGGAGTGCTTAAAGCGCAAATTCCACTTTTGGGTGGAACTCCGCTCTTCAAATTAAGCATGAATTGCCACATAAACAGAGAAAAGAAATAAAAAAATCTGTGTTTTAATTTTTATTTTACTGTCTTGAGTCAGACCTACCACAAATTGCAGTTATCTAATTACATTAAAAATTGAGGGTTTACATTCACCTGCTGATTGAATTCAGGCTTTTCATGTTGACACATGTGGGTTGATTTTACTAAAGGGGTAGAAAGTGCTCACTTAACAAAGTATTTGTTCACTGAATTCTGTAAATAAGGAAAACCCTGGTTCACACCAATAAATCAATCAATCAATCCATCAATCAATCAAGCTTTATGTTATAGCTCCCAGTGTCAGCTATTAGTGGCTGTTTGAACAGTACATATATCCCCATAACTAACTGTGGGAGTGCGCAGGAGTGCCATTCTGCCGCCGTCAGTGGACAGTCGGCAAGTGGTTTAGTTATCCCCCATAACTAACTGTGGGAGTGCGCAGGAGTGCCACTCTGCCGCCGTCAGTGGACAGTCGGCAAGTGGTTTATAACCACCAAAAGAAAGCTCATTTGTGTGAAAAAAAAGATAAAAATTTCATATGGGTATAAGGTTGCATGGCCGCTCAATTGTCATTCAAAAGTCTGACAGCACTGAAAGCTGAAGATTGGTCTGGGCAGGAAGGGGATAAAAGTTTCCGGTATTGAGGTGCTTAGCACCTATGTTAACATGGTCCATTAAACCTGCTGTATATAGAATAATGACAAGGTCACTTTAAATATAGATTTGTGGATGTTTGTCATGATTGCCATCAGCTTAAAACCGATTGCACATTCAGTCAGTACTTGATCAAAGGTGTGTGTTTTCAGCCTGTCTAGATGCTTTCTTGTTTCCCATTTTAACTTGGATTATTCTGGATTTCTGAGTTTGCCTGCAGCCAATCCTAACTTTGTCCCCATCTATGCATTTCTGCCCTGACTCTACCTTCAGTCTGTCTTGGCTCTGTTCCTGCCCTGTTATTTGGTACTGCATCTTGGTTCTGCCTATATGGTCATCTTTCACTCTTTATTAAAACAGAATTCACTGCATCCTGTGACTTTTTAAAGTGTATGTTACCCCAACATGCAGGGGCGTTGCTAGGTCTACAAAAGATCTGGTGCTACAGCCAATAGCAGCGTAGTAAAGAAAGTCATACGCTTGGGCAGGCATACACATGTACATAATATACTAATATATGTATGTACATGTGTGTGTGTGTGTCATATATATATATATATATATATATATCTCCCCAGAGAGCCCCCCACTTACATCAGGGTCCCCAGAGAGCCCCCTTACATTAGGGTCCCCAGAGAGCCCCCCTCCCCTTGGGGATCCCTGCAGGGACTCGGGGCTATGGGCCCCAGATTCAGGGCTATAGCCCCAAAAGCCACCCCCTAGCGACGCCACTACCAACATCTCATATTCCTGATATACAGTATGTCTGTGTTACCACATATTTGTATTACAAAGTATCCTGTTCTCTTTGCATTGTTTCGTTTGTGTGAAATATCTGGTGATCCTGTCAGTCCCCCTGCTTTCCTATTTTAAAATGACCACACTAGGCATTGTAGCACATCCTTCCCAGTGGGGGTCAATTTTCTGGTTATGCTGGGAGCACAGTCTGCCTGTCCTCCAATGCCCAAAACTTGACATACCCTCCCTACGCAGGCAGTCACTGGGGAGATCAGGGTACTGCTGTTTCTCTGCCTCCTGCTGACACGCCCCCCTGCAGTCTCCACCACACCTCTCCTAGCCCCTTATGCAGCTGTTTAGAATGCAGGTATTTAGATTTTTTAGTATAAATAGTTTTTTTTTATATAAATACACAAATGTTTTGCCTTGAATTTCTATTTTAAACAGGTTATTTTACAAGGTAAGGGCCCACATATACTTTAGCCTTCCACTTGCAGTCAAAGAAAAAAACATTGTATTTCAAAGATTAATTTCTGGGAACACAGTACACAATTCTGGGTGAACAAAAATTTTATTCTGAATTCTGAGTATATAGAAAGCTAAAATATTTTTTTTCAAGATAACATTTTTCAGCATTAGAAATTCTGATATGAGAGAAATGCTAGCTGATCCTAAGCTCACATTAAGCAAATATATATTAACCTTTAGAAATTACACAGACCGCTGAAGCACAAATTTAAAGCAACTGAGCAAATTATTTATCTTATGCCAGATCTCCTATTCATTAAATAACAGTGTATAGAGAGGAAACATTGTAAAAGACCTTCAGCACAATTTCCTTCTTACAATGGAGTTTTTTGAATTTCCCTTTATTTCAACCTGCATCATTGCAAATGGTTAATTGACTTGATATGGATAAAATCTTAAAACCAGCAAACTGGTTCACTCATTCAAGTCATTTGTTTTCCCTTCTGTGAGTAAGTCCGAAAAAACATGTTTTTATATAGAAGTATAGAAGCTGCTACTGGCACCATAGGATCTAACCACCATTGGGTTTGAAACCAAAAAACTTTCCTGGACTCTTGCCACTGAATAAAAAAAAAAGGTGTGCCCCATCTCTGGAACTTTATTACACCACATAGGCAGCAACATATCATAGGAGCAACAAAACAGGCACATTTCAAGCAATTTGTGCAGTTATAGACCACAGGATGTGGACATTTTCCTGTCTATACAATCGTGACAAACATTTCTGTATTTTCATATAACGTGTTGCTTGAGGTAATTGAAGCTTTATTGGTGCATTTGCAACAGAAACAATTTAGTACTGTCCACGATACATTTTTTTTATTTGCACTAACATACCTTTTCTTTCAGGACAAGCTTTTGGGGTATGTCCCCTTCTTCAAGGTCCCAGCAGTACTAATTCACAAAAGTTTTAGCCTAATGTTAAAAAATGACAATCTCTGAGGGAAAGGAAAAAAAAAAACAAAAAAAAAATATATGCCTTAGTTCTTAAAGGAAATTTCAAAATTCTACAGGAAAGGATAAGGCTCGGTTCACATAGGGGCGACTTGTCAGGCGACCTAGTCGCCTGACAAGTCGCCTCCCGTTCTGTGCTACGGAACCGTTCTAATAGGAGCGACGCAAGTCGCTCCGACTTAGAAAAAGGTTCCTGTACTACTTTGGGGGCGACTTGGGGCGACTTGCATAGACTTCTATACAGAAGTCGTTTTGCAAGTCGCCTCAGAAGTCGTTTGCAGGTCGCCTCGCTGAGGCGACCTGCAAGTCGTGCCGCCCCTGTGTGAACCGGCACTTACTATTGAACTAAAAATGATAGTACTATTTGACACAAAAGATAATGGCCTAAATTTAGATATGGGTTTTCTTACTCATTATCCAACAGTTTTATGACCCCCTCTGTGATTGTCATCCCCCCTCCCCAGTCTACAGCTCTCCATCTGTCTTATCTCACTAACGATGCTAGTTTTAATACCGTTGTTGTGTACATTTGTTTGTGTGTGTTTTTTTTTCTTTTCTTTTTTTCCTTTCCCTCATAGATTGTCTTTTTTAACATTCTGCTAAAACTTTTGTGAATTAGTACTGCTGGGACCTTGAAGAAGGGGATATAACCCGAAAGCTTGTCCTGAAAATTGTATGTTAGTGCAAATTTAAAAATGTATCACGGACATTACTCAATTGTTTCTGAATTTATATATCCATATGGGGTTATTTATTAAAACCGGAAAGTGCAAAATCTGGTGCAGCTCTGCATAGAAACCAATCAGCCTCCAGATTATTTAGTGAAAGCTTCATTGAACAAGCTGAAGTTAGAAGCTGATTGGCTACCATACACAGCTGCACCAGATTTTGCACTCATCGGTATTAGTAAATCAACCCCATAGTCTTGGTCTATATGTTGCCAACTAAAGTTTAAATCTTCTTACATTCCAGCTTCCAGTCTGTATGGGATTTCCATTAACTGATGACAATGGCTCCCCGCTGAATTATTTCAGGATAATATCACGTCTTTTACATTTATGAAGACCTGTATTTAATATCACAAATCTTCTGCACTTCAGAGAACTTGAATTAAAGCAGAGTTCCACCCACATATACATCTTTAAAGGATCTGTTTCTGAATAGCAAACTAAAACATCATTGGGCATTTTTTCCCCCTAGCTCTCTGTACCTTTTTGCTAGGGTGTATGTTGTTTTCTTCCTCACTTGCGGCCGCGGCAATGTACATCATATCCTGTGGCGCCTTGGCCCCTGGAAGATGGTAGTCATCAATCCCAGGAGTCAGTGGGCTAGATTGATAGATTAGGTTGCCATCACAACAGGATCGGAACTTCCTCCGCCATTGTGATGGCAACCCGAGACAACCTGTGTGTTGCTATGTGTTTTACACGCATGTGCGAGATCGGGAGGTGCATGCTGGGTCACCAGCAGCACCTTATCCCAGAAGAAGACACTAGTGGGCTTCACATGCCCACAATTAAGATGGGAACGCGCTGACAAGCCAAACTAAAGTTTTGTTTGAATGGAAAATACTGAAATAAGACAGCGACTTTGCTTATAATTAGCTTTTTGGAAAGTTATTAATCATAACATCAAGGGTATCTTTTAAAAAAAAGAATAATAAGGGTGGAACTCCGCTTTAACTTAGTTTTAAAAGTTTGTACACATTGAAAAGAAGTCACTTCCAGAACAACTTTTCTATTTTTAAGTGGGTCTAGAGATGGCTCTTGCCATCTTTTATAAACAGTATTTAATCTCATAGTATTTGCACCATGTAGGAATATGTAACATTTGAAAATGTTTTGGAGGGAGCAACATAGACCAGTTGATAAGCAGTGCTGCATGGACTAGTAAAAGTTCCAGAGTAGCAGTACTGCTCTATGCTCTATATTGACCTCATGAATTGAAATGTGATACTCTTTCCTTAAAGCGTTCTAGAGCACCAGGGGTGTGAGATATACAGTAAGCTCCTTTACGGCATCACAGTTTAAGATCCATTACATGCAGGACTCTTGGTGGGTCCCTGCTAATGCACACGGGGACACACTGGAAAAAGGACATATCAAAAAAGACCACAGATGGACTAAAATGTATACCACAGCAAAATTAAATATAACATAGAAATATTATAAAAATAGAAAAAATAGGCAATAATGTCTACATACAGTACAAATGTCATATACATATACTATAAGCAGTACAGCAACAAACATAATGGTACAAAGGCAGGCAAAGCATAATGGCAACAGTGAGCCACAGTACATAAGTATATTGAAGTACATACAAAGAGTATGTTTTTTAAAAAGCAATACTATTCCTGTGGCAAGAAGGTGAGAACCAGGTATGGCAATGTTTTAAGGTGCAAACAAGCTCCTTTATCAAGTCTGTTATCACGGGTGGGAAAATGCTTCATAAATGGGATTGTTTCTCAGCTGAAATTTGCTGCTGTATATATTTTCCTGATTGGTGCGCTTCTTTCTACTATTTTCTAATTATTATTATACATACTGGATTTAGAGTCTAAGACATAGGACCTATTAGGATTTATAGCACCCACATACAGTATGTTTTGTATAAAGGTTTGATTATTTTAATATAGTTTATTAACATATTATAAGAGTTGCATAGAATTGAGGCCTAAACACTGCATCTGTGTTTGTTTCTGAAGCACAGGCCACAGTCAGTTTTCTTGCATCATTGTTGGGTTTCTTATGCAGTGCTGGAAATCAAAATCTGAGATGTCTGAATCCTATAGAGTCTGTAAATCCAAAAAACAATTTTGCATGAAAGGCTTTCTAATAAATGTGTCTATGTTTGTGTGCCCTTTCTTTTTTGACACAGTGCCTATTCTGACCTTTCTGTCTCCAGCTCAGGCATATTTTAATTAAAATCAACAGTAGAGTGTAGGTATTTCTTGGAAAAATAGCCAGCAGAATATTTGAATGACACTTATACAGTATTTAAGCACTTTTGATAGGCTGCAGTTTAAAAAGAGACACCAGGCAGCTTTTTTTTTTTTCAAATATAGAATTTATTTAACTCCGAACAGGGGTGAGGGCCCCAATGTACAAACAGAAAAAAGTAGAAGGTACATACATCATGTTACAATTGCTATACAGGGGTCACTAATATTCAAGACATTGTATGGTACATATGTGATCAAGGCTCTACTAAGCATGTGACACCCCTTAGCGTGGTATCTGTTATCACTGAACAATATTGTGTATAGTTCTACACCTACAGGGCGTCCCCCACCAACTTTTTCAACTTTACTTTAGAAAGTGGGAGCTGATGCTCCTTAGATTGAGAGAGAAGGAAAAAGAGAAAAATCAAAATATATGTATAAAAGGGGGGGGAAAGGGGGAGGAGTAGAGGAGAAAGATAGGGAAAGTGGAGACATGGCGGCAGTTAGGCCCACAAACCCACTTGGACCGTGTGATCTCAGTAATTGTGGGGTTTATAATCATGACCCGAGTAACCGCTGGCCTTCCTCGGAGTAAATGAAAGCGTTCCAGATATCCCAGGTCTTTTTATGTGCTTCTTGTTTATGTTGTGCAGTTAGAATCAGGTCTTCCATGTTCTTTATTTCCTCCACCCTCCGCAACCATAATGAAATGGCTGGGGAAGAAGGTTGTTTCCAGCAGAGTGGTATACATGCCTTCGCTGCATTGAGCAAATGACGTGTGAGGGATTTCTTGTACCTCTTGATGGGGATCGAAGAGTGGTGTAGAAGAAAGAACGCGGCCTCGTTAGGGATAATATATTCTGTACACTTTTGTGTTATGCGTCTGATCTCTCCCCAGAAGTCCCTTAGCTTAGAGCATGACCAGAAAATGTGAATTAGATTTCCTTCCTCCTCATCACAGCGCCAGCACCGATTTGAGGAGGAGGGAAAGCACCTCTGCAACCTGGAAGGGGTCAAGTACCAGCGGTTGAGCAGCTTGAAGTTTGTTTCTTGAATTTTAGTGCAAAGCGAAGATTTGAGAGCTAGTGTGATTATTCGTTGTCGCTGGGCTACTGAGAACGTGCAGTCTAGGTCTCTCTCCCATCTGACCAGGCAAGGCAGAGGTGGTTGTTCTTTTGGCGAGTTTACTAGGGAATACGTTTGGGACAAAATGTGGGCTATTGGGCCCTCTCCTGTACAAAGATCTTCAAACGACGTTTGCTGATGGGTAAAAGCTTGTGGTCCTGGGAGGGAGTGAAGGAAATGGTGTAATTGAGCGGCTTTCCAAAAAGGGAGGCGGTAGTCACCCGCTGGGTTAGTCAGATCAGTAATGGATGGCCATCTCTCTCCATTGGTAAATTTGGCTACATGGTCCCATCCCGAATCTCTAAGATTAGTGTAGTCCGTCAGCTGCAATCCCGGGGTAAAGTTTGGGTGGCCCAAGATAGGGAGCAGAGGAGAATTTTTGGATGTGAGGGACGTCTGTAAGGCTATATGTTTCAAGGTGGTACCAATTAAGGGGTGAGATCTCATTCTAGAGGGAAGGTCACTATAGCACCACAACGCACCCTTCAGGGGTATGTGAGTTTGGGATTGTTCCAGATGAACCCATAGTTTGAAAGCTTTGTTCCTCCTCCAGTCAAGAATACGTCCCAAGTGGGAGGCCAGGAAGTATTGTCGTATGTCAGGTAGTGCTAGTCCCCCCTCACTTTTGGGGAGTGTCATTTGTGAGCGTCGTAAACGGGGCTTTTTGTGTGCCCATATAAATCTTGTGAAAAGGGACTGTACCTGTTTGAAGTAAGAGGGTGGGATATGGATAGGTAGCGCTTGAATTAGGTAGATAAATTTGGGAAGTATACACATTTTCAGGAGGTTGCATCTCCCAAACCAGGAATGGAACCCTGTGTTCCATTTTTCTAACAAGCTCCGGGTATTCGTTAATAAGGGCGGGAAGTTAAGATCAAATGTATGTGACAAGTTAGAAAGTATCTTCGTGCCTAGGTATGTTAGGGCTGTATCAGTCCACTTGAAATTGAAGTTAGACTGGAGTTCCAGTAAGGTTTGTGAGGGAACAGCAATGCCCATCGCTTCCGACTTAGAGAAATTGATTTTTAGATGGGAAATGGCTCCATAAATTTTAATTTCTCGCATAAGGTTTGGAAGGGAGATTCTGGGGTTGGTGAGGGAGAATAGTAAATCATCAGCATACGCTGAGATTTTACAGTGTGATTCCCCCACCCAGAGCCCAGTGATATCTGTGTTTTTTCTGATTGTGCAGAGGAATGGTTCGAGGGAAAGGGCAAAAAGCAGGGGGGATAAAGGACAGCCCTGTCTTGTACCATTGGTGATAGAAAGGGGGTTAGAGAGTACACCGTTTACTTTTACTTGGGCTGAAGGGTTAGAATATATTTTACCAATCCATTTCTGCATCGTGTCTCCCAGGTCTATATGACGGAGTACTGAGAACATGTAGTTCCAGTTAACCCTGTCGAAAGCCTTTTCATAGAATTTAACGCTACTCGTAATTCCTCTAGAGTTATTGGTTCGTCTAGAGTTGTCTTGGTTTCAGTTGAAAGTGATGGGAGTTGAGAGTCTGAAATATATTTATCAATGCTTGCCTGGTCAGAGAGGGTAGCAGGGAGATTGTATAAGTCAGAGAAAAAATCCCCAAAGTCAAAAAGAGCTGGCAGAGATTCCGGGGATCGCAGCAGGAAGGATTTCTGGTCCTTGAGGAAGGTGACTGACAACGGAAAACCCCATCGGTAAGTTGCGTTGCAGCGTCTGGCCAGGTCTAGTAGGGGTTTCAAGAGGGCACGTCGGTGAATTGTTGGCCTGGAGATGTCGGGCAGAATCTTGATGGTGACGCCATCGAATTCCAGATCACCTGTCTCCCAGGCTCCGCGGGCTATGGCTTCTTTATGTGTATAGTGATGTAGCCGGCAAATCACGTCTCGTGGTCTGGAAGGGTCAGACGGGCGAGGGCCCAGAGCTCTATGGACCCGATCTACCTCTATGCGTTCAGGGAGGTGATCGCCCGCCACTCTTTTGAATATATCTATGACCGTGGCCAGTAAGTCTGACGGGCCCGTTGCCTCCGGGAGGCCCCGAAGCCGCAGGTTGTTCCTCCGGCTCCGGTCCTCCATTTCCTCCATGCGGAGCTGGAGGTCTACTGCTGAGTTAGATTGGTCCCTTTGGCGAGATTCTAGGGTGGTTACTCTCTGCTCAAGGGTCACCAAGGAGGATTCACCTGTCGAGAGGCGAGTGGATAATGCTTGGACGTCCTGCTTTACCGCCCGGATCTCTCTCTTGTGTGCGGCCTCCACTCTCCCCACCAGGGCTTCGATATCCGCACGTGTTGGGAGGGCCTGTAGGATAGCCTTCAACTCCGCATCCACTCTAAATGTAATCGGCAAGGGTACAGTGTTCCCTGAGGACCCGGGAGGTACCTCAGGCGAGCCAGAGAAGATTACAGGACTGCGGGATCCCTCTGATAATTCCGGAACCTCCATGAGGTCTGGTGTCTGTGGGATAGAGACATGAGGGCCCGCCATCTTGAGATCTGGGGAGCCAGACTACGATCTTCCAAAAAGTCTCTGAAAGTCACCGGCAACGGGGGTATTAGTGATCGGGCTGGTTTTCTTCTTGTTTCTCCGGTTCGTCCGTTTCTTAGATGAGAGCATTCTGTATTAAAAAGTCATGTAATGCCAGGATGGGTGAGAGACGGCCGGGAGCTCAGCGTTAACACGTCTTCACACGGCCATGTCCAGACCACGCCCCCACCAGGCAGCTTTTAATCCAAAAATCTTTAGAGTGTATTATTTGACAAAAAGAAAAGCAAGCAAAATATATGAATGCCATAAAGATAATTTAAACAGTATTGTAGGCCACAGTTTGAAAAGGGGAAGCATCACAAAGCAGAAATCAAAATGTGAGTGTATTATTTCACAGAAAAAACCCAATCAATTATACTACTGATTCTATTCACCATATATAAGCAGTTTTATTAGACTTCACTCTCAAAAGGAGAGACACCGGTCTGCTTTGAATCAGAAACATTGTAGTATAATATTTCACAGAAAAAATGCAGCACAACATTATACTGACTTTATGCACATTATTTAGGCATTTTTATTGGTCTGCAGCTTAGATTGAGAGACAGCATTAATCAAAAATCAATATTAGAGTGTTGGTATTTCACAGAAAAAAGCCAACAAGATATTCAACTGACTCCTTGCACAGTATTTAGGCACTTTTGCTAGGCTACAGTTTGAAAAGAAGTGACACCATGAGCTCCTATGCTCTGTACTATTTCCCCCTTTCCCATGGTCCCTTTCTACTCTTTTCCTCAAGGTTAATTTTGGCCCTCCCCTTTTCTGTTGATTAGACCTAGTGGGGCTTATTTCTGCTTCTTAAACCCTGGGTTACATTTATTGTGCTAATCATTATAAATGTACACATCAGGTTTTTCTTGGGCTTACCGTTTTTACCGGCGTGCCAGAGAAATAACCTGACGGTGCGGCCAGCTGGTTACAGAGGTGAAGAGAGACCAGATCATCTCTAATCACCTCTCTGGCTTTGGAGGACCAGAGTGACATCATGAAGTCACTTCATCAGGAGTAAACAATGTTTTTTTTTTAAGCAAAAGATCAAAAACATTTTTTTTTTAATTTTAAAGATAAAGGAGAGATTTCTCGATAAAGAGGACATCCTTATTTCTATTGCAAGGGATGCAAGGAATATTTACATTCCTTGTAATAGGAATAAATAGGAATAAAAGGGATAAAAAAAAGAATTAAAGGGACAGCGTAAAAAGCAAAAATCAAATAAATAAGAATTTTTTTTTAATGCGCCCTCACGAACGCATATGTAAATGGTGTTTGCACCACACATGTGAGGTATCGCTGCGAACGTTAGGGCGAGAGTAATAACTGTAGTGCTAGACCTTCTCTGTAACTGAGTTGAGTTATCTTGAGGGGACAGCAAATTCACAGTGTTATACAAGCTATACACTCACTACTTTACATTGTAGCAAAGTGTCATTTCTTCAGTATGCTAATTTGTAGTCCTGTGAGCCTCCAGGTAATCGACCAAATCTGGTCTCCAAAATAGTATATCTTTGCAAATGATCAGCTGCTAACGTTACGCATGTCTCATAACCATGCAAAATAGTTAAACCAAATTGTACACATGCTGCGCTTATCAAGATAAAAAAAATAAGAAATTTCCACTAAAATATTAATAAAGTGATATTGTGCTTAACACATACAAAATCTAATAATAATATACTATACTATACGTTAATGTGCAATACATTTCAATAAATGAAAAAATAGGTAAAAGTGCTCCAATAAGCCTGTGTATTGCAAATATTCCACAAAGCTTGTGCAATTTTCAAACATTAATAGATAATTCAACACAAACATCCGTGCGATTTAGTGTTGCATCCAAGCATATCAGTACTTCATCTATGCAATATGGTGTTAGTGCAATGTTCGAACAATAAAAAGTTAAAGAATACAAAAAAACGCATCCATGCAATTTAGTGCTACATCCATGTGATTCTATGCAATTCAGTGCTGTGTTGCTGTGCAATGATCAAATTAACAGTCCGATTTAGTGTTGCATCCATGCATTTCAGTGCTGCACCTATGCAATATGGTGTTAGTGCAATGTTCAAACAATAAAAAGTTAAAAAATACAAAAAAACGCATCCATGCGATTTGGTGTTGTATCCATGTGATTCTGAGCAATTCAGTGCTGTGTTGCTGTGCAATGATCAAATTAACAGTCCACAGATCTTCCACAATCCATTCATGTGTAATGGTGAACACAAACTAAAGTGCTGTGCACTCATACAAGTGCTCCCGGCCAGGTGATAGCCCCTCACCTTAGGGCATGCGACCTTGCAATTAAGCTTGGTCAGAGTGCGCCTTAGAACCTCTCTGGGTTCGGTGTTATATGCAAGGTCCTGGATAGATTTGCACTGGTGCCTCTGTTCCTCACAGCAGTCCTGTTTGTACCTCACTATATCTACACAAAAAGGACTTCATGGTGCAGTATGTACTAAATTTATTAAAATCATAAACAAATCCCGCAATGGGTACTCACAGTAACAAGGCGCTTAAGGGCTCCACACTAAAACAGCAGAGACGAACGGGCAACAGCGGCCGGTATGAGGTGGCGTGCTAATCTGTCCCGACAGGTTGTATGTTAATTTGATCATTGCACAGCAACACAGCACTGAATTGCATAGAATCACATGGATACAACACCAAATCGCATGGATGCGGTTTTTTGTATTTTTTTAACTTTTTATTGTTTGAACATTGCACTAACACCATATTGCATAGATGCAGCACTGAAATGCATGGATGCAACACTAAATCGGACTGTTAATTTGATCATTGCACAGCAACACAGCACTGAATTGCATAGAATCACATGGATGTAGCACTAAATCGCATGGATGTGTTTTTTTGTATTCTTTAACTTTTTATTGTTTGAACATTGCACTAACACCATATTGCATAGATGCAGTACTGATATGCTTGGATGCAACACTAAATCGCATGGATGTTTGTGTTGAATTATCTATTAATGTTTGAAAATTGCACAAGCTTTGTGGAATATTTGCATTACACAGGCTTATTGGAGCACTTTTACCTATTTATTCATTTATTGAAATGTATTGCACATTAACGTATAGTATAGTATTAATAGATTTTGTATATGTTAAGCACAATATCACTTTATTAATATTTTAGTGGAAATTTCTTATTTTTTTTATCTTGATGAGGGAAGCATGTATACAATTTGGTTTGTCATTTCTTCAGCGTTGTCACATGAAAAGACATAATAAAATATTTACAAAAATGTGAGGGGTGTACTCACTTTTGTGAGATAATGTTTGGGGTTTATAAGTAATTTTCCAGCAAAAAATACTGGTTTAAACTTGTAAACAAGAACTTCCTTTACAATGTAGCTCTAGCCACAAATATAAAAATGTTTGTTAAATCCCCCATGGGACCCAGTGCAAAAAGCACTTGCCACAATTTAAATGTGTGCTTTGGCCCTTCTACCCCATTTCTACATACAACAAACAACACTGGACAAAGGTGAAACCAGTTCTAAATTACAGCTCAGAGGTGAGGGAGCCTGCACAGCCCCCCTTTCTCCTCCTCTGCAAGCTGACAACTCCCTTTTTTTAATTGTGTAGTTTTATCTGTGCTTCCTCTCCTCTCATTCACAGTAAAACACTAGCTTGACTGAGCCCAGACCGTTCTGCTATATCTGAGAGGAAAGATTATCAAGCTGTTGGCTTCTCTCTTCTTGTGAATTCTGCAACTGCTCTAATTTACAAGAATACAAGCTGACAGCTTGATAATCTATCACCTCTGAAAGAATAGTCAGAATAGTCTTTCCTGCAACTATGGGTTCCCCCCCACGATTCCCCCATAAGCACAGTTAGTGCTAACAGGGGAATCCATCCTGTCAAGACATTGTCTTCTCCCAGCAGGGGAGCAGAGAGGGCAGGGGAAGCCATTCCTGTCGGGAGAAGACAGTGATTATTGCTAGTGGATATAGCAGCAGCTAGCGATAATCACACGTAAATTTGGCAGGCTGATTGTATCCAAGATCGATCAATCAACTTGGTGCATTCACTCTACCAATGCACGGTTCAAATCTCAGTAGGTTCCTGCTAAACTGACCGAGATTCGAACAGTCTATGGCCGGCCTTAGTGTTTTATATACAAGTAAGGTAGCAGGGTTGGCAGGGACAGGACGGACTGCAGAATATGGAGGTGGTGGGGCATCAGTCCTGGCTTTAACTCCCCCATAGGAACACCCATAATTTTGTCTTCAGCTTGGGGAGGAGATACAGACAGCCTTAACAGTAATAAAAATGTCATTTTATTTTGTAACCACTGTTTTAGAATATAACAATTTAGGAATACCCCTCCCTTTCTCACCATCAAAAATGCATCAAAAACGCTATCTGCCTTACAAACCTCAGGTTATTCTGAGCTGGGCAAACTTTTATTTAAATTGAAAACAAGGCTCTTGTGCTGAACCATCCATAAGAAACACATAGAAACAAATGAAAGTCAAAACATGGATTTAGAATTACTATTGGATACCCTAGGTTGTCTGGCATAAGTTACAAATAACATTTTACTTTGCAGAATTGGCAAGCATTTTGGGGTAACAGTGGGCAGTACCACAAATGAAATAGGCTGAGGCAATTCCCCAATAGTTCAGCCTCTTATCAAACAGGACATGTCTTTATAATAAAAGATAGAAATAGAAATAAAAATAAAAATACTTGAAGATAACTTTACATGTTAGCAATGGTGTAATATTTTGATCTTCAAAACAACAAACTCTCCATTGGCTTCAAATTAACACCAATGCATCAATACTAGTTTTATCATTAATGCAATGTAACTTTACACAAATACCATTTTGGATTTGAAAAATGGGTTGGCATGGACTGTTATATCTGACTAAATGATACAGGTTGTTTAAAAATGAGAGGTGTGTGGGCAGAGGGCAAGATCTTTGTATAAGCAAATAGAAGGTCATACATAATAGCCATTATTTAACTATGTCTAGGAAGATATAAAAGTGAAATCTGCATAAACAGGATGCAAAAAAACAAACAAACAGAGTCTATAGTGATTTAAGCTGTTTAATGTATTTATTTTAGCATTGTCACTTTTTCCATAATGGCTTACAGATGTTATTTAAACATACTGTATATCTAAAAAGGTGTACTGTGGGGTCTGTTTAGATGAAAGCAAATTACCAAGAAACTACAGGAATGGCTTTGCCTTGTAAGGGAAAAACAAATAATGCTTTCTTTTGTTCTAAATACAAGAAACATTTTACAACAAAAAGAATAAATAGCAATAAACACTGCAAAATAATATTTGTTAGCATTATTTAATTGGTGAAACTCAGGATAGTTTTCTTAAAGTAAACCCATAGATTTAACAGTTTCAAAAAACAGTTACATTTCCGGCAAATGCACATGTGCTCTCAACCAAACAGTCAAACCATCCAATGGCTGGTGTCATAACTGATTACGTGTGCAGCATCATGGCAGATGAAGATTAAACAGGGGCCAAGATGGCAGCTTCCTTGGCTGAAAACTAATGGGGGGTTTACTTCCACTTTAAGATCCACAGTATGTTCTCTGACTACAATGTGTTCTTGTTGTATGGCCACCTTAGAATAGAAAGTTCATCTGTTTTTAGTTGTTGCACATTCAATATCCTCAGTGAGATTTTAACCCCTTGCTCAAGGGACGGGGGCGAGGGACCCAATGCACGTGGCCGGCAGCCCTCCGATGTCCACCGGCCACCCGCGATTGCGTGAACGAGAGCCAAAACAAGGATCTGTCAATTTATAAAGACAGATCTCCATTCTGTCAAGGGAGTTAGAGAGAGATCTGCTGTTCCTAGTGATTAGGAACAGTGATCTCTCGCCTCCTCCAGTCAGCCCAGCCCCCATACAGTTAGAAACAGTCCCAAGTAACACACTTAACCACTTGATCGCCCCTAGTGTTAACCCCTTTCCTACCAGTGACATTTACACAGTAACCAGTGGCTATTTTTAGCTTTGACCGCTGTATAAATGTCACTGGTCCCAAAAAAGTGTCAAAAGTGTCCGATCTGTCCACCGCAATGTCGCAGTCCTGCTAAAAATCACTGATCACCGCCACTACTAGTAAAAAAAAAAATAATAAAAATGCCATAAGTATATCCCCTATTTTATAGATGCTTTAACTTTTGCGCAAACCAATCAATATACGCTTATTGCGGGTTTTTTTTACCAAAAATATGTAGAAGAAAACATACAACAATACATTTCAAATTTTTTTAGGGATATTTATTCTAGCAAAAAGTAAAAAATATTGTTTTTTTTTTTTCAAAATTGTCGCTGTTTTTTTGTTTATAGCACAAAAAATAAAAACCGCAGAGGGGATCAAATAAGACCAAAAGAAAGCTCTATTTGTGGGGAGAAAAGGACATAAATTTTGTTTTGGTACAGCATTGCATGACTGCGCAATTGTCAGTTAAAGCGACGCAGTGCCGTATCGCAAAAAAAGGGCCTGGTCATACCGGGGGAAAACATTCCAGTCTGTAAGTGGTTAAGATGAAAATAATGATAAAATGCCCTACTTACCATGACATTTTCTTACTCTTCATTAATAATATTTTGGTGTGTTTGAGTGGGTAAATGTTTACCTCATTAGGGGAGTTCTCTGGTCAGACTAGGCAGTGTGAATTGCATTTTATTGCAATGTATTATCTCAACCAGGTGACAGTTTCAAGATGATAAAAAAAGTTAAAAGAGATGATAAACTAACTGACTCAGGAGAAGCGTGAGCACTTCACTTTTTGGCTGTTTTGATTTGACAATTAATTGGCTGTTTGGAAAATAAAATGAAAGAAACTACAAATGCACACGGCGTGTAATGGCATGAATATTGTTCTAATAAAAAAATGTATTTATCTTTGCAGATGTGATGCAGGATATAGTGGTTCAAAATGTGAAAAAAAGGACTTTAATGTGTTATACGTGGTCCCAGGCCCCGTACGCTTCCAGTATGTCTTAATAGCAGCAGTGATTGGAACCATTCAGATCGCCATTATCTGTGTTGTAATCCTTTGCATTACAAGGTTTGTACTTGTTTTTGTGTAAAAAAAAGTGTTTTATTTGCCTGGCAATAAGTCTTTTAACCATATAAACTGTGTACTAAATCATGAGGGATTTTTATGACAAAAGGAATTTAAAAAGTAAAAAATATATAATACAAGTAGAAATCTATATTTTGTATATTTGCATAACAGACCAAGAAGACCTGTTATATAAAAATACAGTAAACTAGGTTCAATTTCCTATTTGCATTTCCTAGAGGTATGCAAATAAAAAATTATAAAAAATGACCAGGCAGAGTGGGCCACTGGGGACAAAATGAAGACTTCTTTGCTAAATGCCTTCTTTAGGTTTGTGTATGCAAATGATGAACATACAGTAATGGTTGTGGTGTACATTATGACGATTGTAATGACAATCCTCAAATGATATGGCCCAATAAGAACCAGAAGAAAAAAATATTTCTAAGGAACCTGGACCAGATGAATTATACCATCAAGTCATCTTTGTATATTATGTTTAGTGTCCTTATAAATACGGTACAGGGGGTCCCCTAGTTACAAACGACTCCTACTTACAAACGGAGGGAGACAACAGGAAGTGAGAGGAAATCTACCCCTAGGAAGGGAAATTCACTACTGTAAGAGTTATTATGGGAAAGGTACCTCCACTGATGCTCTATCACCAAGGCTTGTTTCCATAACAACCCAAAATTTTCAAAATCCAATTGTCATTGGGACAGAAAGTGAGGTGAAATCTTCTGAACAGGGGCACACACAGCAAAACAAACAGGGGTGTTAACCCTTCCTTATGCTATCCAAAAAGCTTAAAAATAGTTTTTTTGGCTGGAGCTACACTTAAAAAATTTACCTGTTCCGACTTACAAACAGATTCAACTTAAGAACAAACCTACAGTCCATAACTTGTTTGTAACCCGGGGACCCCCTGTACTTGTATTCCACCAGTTGACTGGCACAGTCATTATTTACAGTATCTGTAAGTTTGACCTTTGTTGTTGGAAATTTATCAGATTCACAGCTGTTAAGATAACACCTACAATAATATTTGATAAGGATAATAACATTGCCAGTATTAACTAGTGATATACCTATAGATATCACAGTTATATACACCTCCACATCTACACGTACAGTATATAACCTGGTGAAAAAGGTTCAGACACTTAGGTGAAAGCAGGAACACAACAGAAATACTGTTGTATACAGTGCAGTAAAAGGATATATACGCACACACACACACATATATATATATATATATATATATATATATATATATATATATATATATATATATATATATGCCAGGATGTATTTAGAACATTTGGCATTCGGGGTGTTTTTTCGGGATCAAAAGACTAATTTTACTCCCAGGTGTCTTAATTAATATAGAGCTAGCTTCCATAGATTAATACGGACTGGTCCTGACTGGTGAGCAGCCATCACTAATCAAATTAGACTACTCATTTGAGGATTGGATACTTTCAAATAGTCTTTGTTACCACAGGCTTGCTCCTTTTCATGCAAAGTGGTATTGAGCTAACCTCCCAGAACATTGGAGGTAAAACTACTAGGTTATTAAAGATGAAAGCTTTC
Organism: Aquarana catesbeiana; assembly: GCF_042186555.1. Classification (NCBI taxonomy): domain Eukaryota; kingdom Metazoa; phylum Chordata; class Amphibia; order Anura; family Ranidae; genus Aquarana; species Aquarana catesbeiana. The sequence goes on along the minus strand of NC_133329.1, from coordinate 239,310,571 downwards.
AATATATCTTAGATCCCTTCTATAGATAGTCATTTTGCATTTCTGAAAATGGTCCTAAAATCCACATGTACACAGAGTTGCACGGAGGAGCAATGAAATAGAGATATTTAACAAAATACAACTGTTTTTTCTTTATACACTTGGGTGGTAAAGGTTGTTGTATAGGGTTATGCTATAGAGATAAAGATAAATTTTGTGTTTAAAGTGTTTGATTTATGGACTCGAAGATAAAAAAGATACAAATTATTAATCTGTAAATTCCCATAGCTTATGTTAAATTGTAGGTGCCCACACGCCGAAATAAAAGAAAACAAAAAAAATATTTTTATATTACTTTTATTGAGGTATTCACAAAGAAACTTAAAACATATGAATTACACATTTAAAATATCATAATTTATTTAGCCCATAAATAATTAGAAAATTATAATTGCGTACAGAGTGCACACACCAATAAAGTCCCTTAAGAGGTTTAAAATGTAACCTAGATAGTAGCTGACCAACCCTATCATAGGTCACAGGCATCACGGGGATCCACTTGGCATGCAGGGTTACATTGTTGGTATGTTTATGGAATATGTATTGTGTGGTGGTTGGTCAGCTATGATCTAAGATGCATGTTTCAATGCCTTTAAAGACTATATTGATGTGTGCCCTCTGTATGCAGTTCCACTGGCGACACGTATATGGTGACATTTGTCTGCTTCAGATAGATCTCCTCTCACTAAAGCTTGTGTCTACAGAATTGGAAACAAATATATTCCTTTGTATCCAAAGGGATGCAGATTGCAGAAAAATACTGGGGTTTTAACCTTTATCTACTCTATCCAAAATGAAAAAAAAAGTTTTGGCTTCAGATACTGTATACTAACAAAATCTACTTTTTATGAGTAGAAATCTGAGATGGGTGACTATGGATGTATGAATTTGGTTCTGATGTCTGAAATTAACTTAAACCTGTTGATTTGGAAAATATATTTACATGCATAGAAAACTTGCTTAGAGAAAGTGTCTGGAGTTGTGATCAATGATTTATACTCAGAATGAGATAAGATTGTAAGGTTAACTTGTTTAAAAGATTGTTAATCTCAATATTAAAAACTACCATTTCTTTGTTGATGGCATAAAGCTATGTAGTGTAATGCAGTCCATGTGAGATGACTTCAAATTACAAGTGGGTGTAGACACAGTGGATGAATGGTTAAAGTGTTACTAAACCCAGGACCCTGCATAAGTATATCTGGTCTCCCATAGAACATGGAAATGCAATTACTTTAGTAAATATAAACAGCTAAATAACTTTTATCATCAGCAGTATATAGCAGTTTTGTAACTCCTACCAGTGTCCAGTCAAGCACTGGTTAAAGCTTGTAGCAGGAGTTTTCATTCTCCTCTGACTGTCCTATGAGGTTGCATGACTCCTGACCCTCTGTCTGGAAAGTGCTGATTGGCCCTGTGGTGATTACATGCACCCTCCAATAAAAGTAAAACAAACTCTCTAGCAGTACACATCAAACTAAGCATGTGCAGAGTGCCCCCAAGTCTCTGTGCTATCAGAATAGGAATTGGGGACTGTGAAAGGAGGGGAGGATTAGAGAAGACAGGATCAAACAGCCTTTTTACATAATTTTCAGGATTAGCCCCTTAGGTTCCACAGTGAGTATAACAAGCATGCTTTACTGCATATACAGACTGATTTTACTGTTGTGGGTTTAATAACACTTTAAGCAGCTACATGGACAATTATGTTTTTTGTGCGCATTTTAGTTGTGTTACTTCACCCACACTGCTGTAATAAATCCCCTTCTGCTTGGGGTTGCATGCATACCACCAATTACCTCTGCCTTAGTAAGCACTTCTTTGCACTCTGTTCACTACCAAGAGAGCTCTTGCTCAAATCCTGTGTTTCTGATAGCTCATGTTGCATGAGAAACCACAGTTATACTAGTTTGTTCAACAAGGGTAAACCAAGCCTCAGGGTCCAGAAATGTGACATTATAAACCCACTTGCTCCTAGAAAGGCACTTATTCTTCCTACACAGAACTGGCACACCAACCCCTATAGACAATTGTGACTTGTGTTTTTGTTGACAAAACAAGTGCAAACCTCTTTTGATCAAATTATATTCCACTGATTCTCCTACTGCCCATTTCTACTCGGAATGAATTCCCTTGATGTATGACACTCTCTTGTTACATAAGCAAGCAAAGAACACCTGTGAGTCATTGCCAGGAGGGAATACATTGGGAAAATTGCTGAAGAATATGCAGATCTTATTTGTTGTAGAGTTTGTGACTTCAATGCCAGTCTGTAGCTTCTAAAGCCTGCAAAAAATTGTGACATCATTTGCAAAAGATTTGCCCTATCTTGAATAATAGTTCAATTTTGAGCACTACTTCTAGAAAACATGCACTGTTAGTGGGAAGAGTGAAATGGGTAATTAAATTAGGGTAAAATAGCAAAGAATTTTTTTTTAGGATGTTGATAGTACAAATGTCTGATTATAGAAGCATCACACTGTATAGGAAAAATGAAATTGTATTACCCGTTTGTGGTACTTTAAGACTACTGGTTTACACCGCTACCTACAGGTTGCACTGGCCAAGCAAAGGTGTATGGACAACCCAGTATAATCCCTTCCACTCCCAGCATGCCTAAGTTTTTTGCGAGACTCCCAGCTGTTGCACAGTCACTGCAGCACAATTGAGCAGTTTTCAGACCAATACTTCTCTCTGCTTCTTGGGGACCGTTCTTTGACCTTACCAGAAGGAAAATGCAAGGTAAACCTGTAATGTTGCTTTGGGCACTGGATCCTGTATTAAAGCGCTCACCTTGACATGCAGTGTGTCTTGTTAGCCACAGAGTGCTATACAAGTTTAGTGTTGTGGCACTTGGTGACCTTGACCCAGAAAACCCCTTGGGGTCATGCCCACTGGAGGGGTGAAAACTGTCTGGATCATACTGGAGTCTCATGGAGCCTACTGTCAAACACCCAAACCACCATCAGTGATTACATTGCGTTGTCCCTACGCTACAGGACACCCCCCACATGTGTTCATGGTTTTCCTTAGTGGGTTAACTAACGTAGCAAAAACACTTTACACATATGTTGCTGACACTGCATTGGGCACTACAACAATTCATTTACTCTGTTGCCTCTGTCCCATGTGTGTTGAAACACTTATCACTGACACCATGAAACTTATGAAATGTGTTGTGTGTCTCTACATGGCTGCAATGCACAGTGGAAGTATCTCCACCCCCTGCATGGGTTGCATTGTTTTGGTGCATGCTCATTACCCTCTGAATGAGCTACAACAGACTCCTTGCAAAATATGGCAGGTACTCCTCATTTGGGCATTGCTTCCCCTCAGTTCAATGGGAGAGTCATGTGGGTAACCTTTTTTTTCTATTTCCCCCACTTGTATACTACTGTACAGCAGGCTATGGGAACTCAAAATGGGATGCTCAAACTTTCATTAATCCCTCCTGATTTGCAGTGGGCCAGTGAATAAAACTTCTTTTGCTGATGTCTCATATACATGCTAATGGTACAAGTGGCCTATATTGATCTAGTCATGGATGGCCATTAACTCTCCTGCTCTGCAGTGGATCAGTGGATAACCCTTTGAAGGTAATGTCTCGCTTATATTCTACTGATACCAGTGACCTATGGTGACCTAGTCACCACTGCTCTGCAGTGCGTCAGTGAGTAATTATTTGATGGTAATATCTTACATATTATTGATACAAGCGGCCTGTGATGATCTAATCACAGATGGCTATTATCCTTCCTGTTCTGCAATGGGTTAGGCAGTATTCCTTTGTTTGTCACGTCTTGTTTACAGGCTATTTGTACTAATGTTCTTATAGTGATTTTGTCACAAGTGACCGTTAGCCCCTCCTGCTTTACAGTTGGGTTGTGAGCATCCCCCGAGGGTGGGGTTTTACTTGTGTATGCTGTTGGTGTAGTGGTTCATGAGTGTGGGCTCCCTGCTCAAGATCCCTTAGCTAAATTTGAGTTGTTAGGTGGGTTATAGTTTTCCTGAGGGTCTGGATTTTGTTATCTTGGATCACTGTTCCTACTGCAACTCCCATGTTCCTTTTTGTTTCCCAGGGAAAAAAAACGTTTTCTTGCAGCTATGTCAGAGTTTTGTGAATCGTGGCTGGATCAGATTGTGGGAATTGCAGGCAGACGTTTCTGCCTTTAATTAGTGTCTGAGCCTTATCCTATTCAAGATGTTTTTGCCTTCTATTAGAGAAGCTCCAGGCTTTTCATTTCACACATTTGCAGACGGACCAACCATATATTTTTGCATGAGGGTCTTGGGTAATGCTCTCCTCCTTCAAGTCAGTCCCATATACTAATTTTTACACCAGATTTCTGAGCAATGTGGCAAAAGTGGGTGCAGTCTAGGGACCCTACTATTCATGCATCCAGATGAACCAGGCTTGCGCTGGTGTGTTGGGTCATAAGTTTGTCCCTGGACTCAGAAATTTCCTTACTCCCAGTGCTTTGGTATTAACTCACAATGGACACCAGCCTATCGAGTTTGGATAGCTTGGGTGGAGTCCTAGGTATCCTCTCAGCATGAGGGACTTTGTTTTTAGAGAAAACTTATTGGGACTACTGTTCTGGAACTAAGAGTGATTTGGTTATGACTTAACTGCTGGACCTCTTGTCTGCACGGTTCATGATTCAATTGAATTATGCAAAGGCGGTGGCTTCCTTCGGCTATCAGGAAGAAATCAGATGTTTCACAATTTGCAGGGAGCTGCATCTGCTTCTGGCCTGAGCAGAAATTCTCATTCCACCCCTGACCACTGTGCATATCCTAGACTTTTAGAGTTGAGAAAAAGATTTCCTCCATCATCATTGTATGGAGTCCAGAAGATGGGCTTCATCCCAAGTTGTTCAAGGCCTCTGTTGTAGTTCAGAGATGCCAGACATGGACCTCTGGATTTCCAGGCTACTCTGTGGTTTCTTCTCTGATACTCCTTGCTCTCTCAGTCTGCAGGATTGGACAAAGGCTATTCCAGTGCTTCTCTTTGCAACAAATAGGCCAAGGAGGATGTGGTGCTCACACCTCATGAGGCTCCCTGGGGATTTTCCATGGGCTCTCCCAGGTTGTCTGGATCCTCTTTAACCATGCACCGGTTTATCACCCTGCTTCTTGGTTGCTTGGGCTAATGATGCCGAGGCCCTGATTCAGTTTTTCATCTAAACAGATTTCTCATAAGGTCTACTGTTGTACTTGGAAAGCATATTTTGCTTGGGTGGAGATGGGATTCTATCCCAGTATGTACTTAGGGTTAGCATTTGGCATTGAGGAACACTAGCCTTAGTGTTTTTTTTTTCAGAGGTCTCTTGCCTCACTCTTATGTGGTTGTCTTCATTCAGAGTGTTGTTCACGTGGTTATTCCTGAATCTTTCCCAGTGACTCTGTAGGTTTTCAACCTGGTTCTTTCAATTCTGCTAGACTTCCCTTGGAGCTATTAAAGAGGATGTAACCCTAAAAAAAAAAAAAAAAAAGATAGATCCCATTTCCTTATAGCAGGTTAAACAGCACAGTGCTTGGGCTGTCTTATCTGTCTCTCTGTCTCTAGAAAACCTGGTTGATCCTGCCTGTTCCAATGCCCCCCTATGTAAACTCACCACGGTAATCATGGCTGCTGATCCATGATGACGTGGTCAGTTTACATGCCTCTGTCATCCCGCTGCTCTGTTCTCTCCTCCTCTCCCCCTTAAATTAAGAATACTGCCAGCCCCTCTGTTTCATCAAGCCATACTATATAGTGTGAATGTTTGTGTAAAATGGTGCCTCTAAATACCTTATTACAGATCGTTTCTGCACGATCAGGTGACCACCGGCCGCTCTAAGGGCTACAGCAGGAGGGGCTGAGTGGACAGCACAGCTGGTCATGTGACCTCATGGAATCAGAGGGGGATCTTGCCCCCTCTCACTGTAACTCTTAGATTGGGGAAGGAGAACAGCCAGAGGTCACGTGACCGCATACGTGAGTAGCGCCCACATATGAAAACGGTGTTCAAACCACACATGTGCGGTATCACAGCGATCGTTAGAGCAAGAGCAATAATTCTAGATCTGGACCTCCTCTGTAACTCAAAACCTGCAACCTGTAGACTTTTTTAAATGTCGCATATGGAGATTTTTAAGGATAAAAGTTAGATAAGATATTTAGAGGCATCAATTTACACAAACATTTACACTATGTAGTATTGCCTAATGAAACAGAGAGACTGGCAGTAATCTTTCAGTGACTTAACCATTTTAAGGATGTCCTTTGTCTGTCCTTACATGCAACATTGCCTTCTCATTGTCTTCACTTTTGAGAGGCAAATTTTGCAGTTGATGGCATTTCCCTCTCATTCATTTTTTCTTCTTCTTCTCATGGACAGGTTTTTCTTTTTAGACACAGGGTGGCTTTTCTTCCTTTAGTTATTTATTTTTGTGTTTTTTTTTTCTACTCCTCATCTAGGGTGTTGTCCTATCCTCTCTCTGTCCTGCTCTAAAACATCACCTTGTATTGCTTGGATGTGATACTATTCTAGTTTTATCACCACTTAGGGCCCCTGTTTCTCGTTTTGCCTTCATAAGGTGGATTTTAGAGTTAATCTTCACTGCTTATGACCTCTGGAGCAGATAGTGCTTTTTAGACGTTTCAGCATCAGGCATTATGTAGATTACAAGGTTGTCTTTTGTTTGCACTTTGTTACATTTCACGAATGTTCAGGCCTCAGCTGGCTTTGATCGTCCAGTTTTGATGAGCCACCTTGGTTGCTCTATTGCCCACTTATCAATTGGATTACTTTTAGACATCCTGGTAGTCTAAGAATATCATTCTGTGTCCTGTATTGTATGATCAAGAAAATAGGATATTTACCTTATTTGTTAAATCCTTATCTTGAAGTACATTAAAGGACACAAGTTCCATCTCTCTGTTCTTGTTTCACGCCTACGTTTGCTTTCTGACAAAACTGAAGCATGCTGGAAGTGGGAGGGGATATATTAAGCTGTCCTTACAACTTTCCTTTGCCAGCATCGAATCTCTTGAAGGTGGCAGTATAACCCAGTAGTCTAAGAGTACCATCCCATCATACAGCAAATAGATTTTACAGGTAAGATGAAAATCGTATTTTTTTCTTGTTTGTTTGCAATACCTCCACCACAGTCATGCCACTGGCAATTACATAGATCGTATACCGTGTATTATAATAAAGAAACATCTACAATCATTATGCCACTCAATGGTGGGGTATTGGCATGCTCGAAATGCATTTCATGAACAAGATTTACCTCTTAGGAATTAATGGTAGGTGTGTATCTAGAATGCATAAATAAAATAATTTGATGTATGGTAAGAAAGATTATATAGACAACCTTCCATAATAAACTGTAAATATGTATTGTTTATATACAAAAATGAGCAGACATATTAATAAAAACTATGCACCAGTGTTGTTTTTATAGTATGTACGTTACAATTTTAATGTGATTGGTAAATAAACATTCATTTTACTTGTAAAGTGTGATGTTTCCATAATCAGACATTTATACTTGTAAAGTCCAAAAAATCTTTCTTTGGTCTTCAATTAACATTTTGGAAGGATTTTGGTACAACCCCAGATAGGGGGGTACTATTCATGAATATCATGTGCTATTATTAGTTGATTGCATAATTAAATTAGGGCTTTGGAGAAAATTAGTTACAAGGAAAGGGTAATTTACTGACTGTATTCATTCCCCTTAAGGGGAAATATAATTTAATTTTATAAATGGCCGATATGAAATTCAGCAGTAAACTGTTTATTGTAAAGTCACCAGAGAAGACACAATAAACAAACTATAAAAGCTAAAAATGAGGAATAGACTTCAACAGGGAATGGTTCTAGCAAATACAATGGATTATTAAAAAAAAAATGTTATGCTTTTATTTCTAAAAATATATGAATGTTGGACCACTGATTTACCAGTTAATATTAAGAGATAGGAATGCATTTTCCCCATTAAAGCAAATTGGACCATATTTTCTAAAGGTTTTTTACTTTCCTCTGAATTACCAAAGATTTTTTTTTTTTGTTTAAGATTGAATTTGATGGATGTGTCTTTTTGATCCAATAACAACAAATAATACCCAAATATACCCTAGTACATCCATAATGTATGCATGCAAGTGTACATACATCTTGTCCAGTTAATATTTTTCCAGCCAATATATTATATTAGTTGACACTGCCCTTTGTGTCTCAATCCAACCACCAATATTTATCACCTTATATGGCAAAGCAATAAATAAACTACCTGAAACAAATTAGAACTTAATTTATCATATTATGGAAAATCCAATACCCTTCTATCCAGAAATATACTTATTTGATCTTTCATTTACAACCAGATGCAAAGAGTTTTCCCAGTAAATTTGTGAAAAGTTTGTCATGGAGAGGAGAGCACAGTCACATCACATGCCCTGCCAAAGTCATATGATCAAGCTCATCTCCTATCACTCAGTGTTCTCTGCAGTGTTTTGAAGAGAAAACTTAGGGCCAGTTCACACCAGATGCAGGTCCGTGCACTTTTTGTTCTGCACTAAAAATGCATGCACAGTGTTTTCCATATCTTCCAATGGCTCTAGTTCACAACAATGCAGTCAGTTCCAATCAGTTTCCGGTTAGTTTCTGCACAAGAAACTGACTGGAACTGACAGTACTGGTGTGAACTAGAGCCATTGGAACACATGGAAAACACTGTGCATGCATTTTTAGGACCAGTTCACACCACCAAAATGCACTCATATGTTCCGGATCAGTTTTTGCTTACAGTTCACACCAGAAGAATTGCCGAAAATGAAAAAAAAAAAAGGAGTGGGGACCTCCCCAAAATCCATACCAGGCCCTTCAGGTCTGGTATGGATTTTGAGGGGAACCCCCATGCCAAAATAAAAAAATAATGGCGTGAGTCCCCCCAAAATCCACTTATTTGAGCACATAGCCTGGCAGGTCAGGAAAGGAGGGCACGAGCGAGTGCCTCTCTCCTGAACCATACCAGGCCACATGCCCTCAACATGAGGGGTTGTTTTGGGGCAGAAGGGTTCCCCCAAAGCACCTTGTCCCCATGTTGATGGGAACAAGGGCCTTTTCCCCACAATCCTGGCCAGTGGTTATGGGGATCTGCGGACGGGGCTTATCGGAATCTGGAAGCCGCTTTTAACAAGGGGTCCCCCCTATGTGAATAAGTAGGGGTACATATTACCCCTACTCATTCACCTAAAAAGTGCTCAAAAGTACATAAAAAGGCAGACACAGTTTTTGACAAGTCCTTTAACTAAAAAAAGGCCACTTGGTGTAGATCCAATGTAAATCACGATACCCGCTGCCATGATGACCCGAAAAGAAAGGTCTGCAACTAACAAAGGCTCTGCTGTCTCTTGTTGCTAAATTAACTAAGGGGCGGGGGCACCCAGTGATGTCCAGGACTTGCTGGGCCATTGACACCACAATGGGGTGGGGCCATCTGGTAATGGGTGGCCCCGCCCCTTAGCTTATTTATCTGCGGGAGAAAAACCTTTTACAGCACTTATTTATGCTAAATGGGATCATCTGGATAAGCATTTTTTTCCTTCCAAAGAGTTTCTCAGTTCTCTGTCATGGAGGAAAAATTCACAAAGGTTGGAAAGTACCAGCAGTAGACGCTGCGATTTCCAGCATCAATAAAGATGCATAATTACTTTTGCATCTAACAGATAAGGAGTTGGAATTTTTTTGTTAAAATCCTCCTACCAATAGCGCTAGGTTTTGCCATGGATGCCATAAAAGACCCTATCCACCAGGCGTCTCGCCTTGCGCTTGTGCTAAAACACATGCTTAGGACCCTGTGGTTAAAAGGGTTGGTCAGCTGAAGCATCTTGCAAAAAAGGGTGTCTGACTAGTTTCCCTTTTCATTGGGGAAGGTTTGGTGAAATACATCCAAATGATTTCTAGCAGTAAAGCTCTTTTGTCCAAAAGAAGGTATAAATGTCCTTTTATTTAAAGTGAAGCCACAACAGCTCACAGGTTAAGTACTCTGACGGCCAGTGCAGCCATGGGAGACTTCCTGACAGACATGGGTTCAGATCCACATGTCGGCGTTCACTAGTGAAGGAGCCACTCCTCACAGGTTAACTACTCTGAGGGCCAGCGTATTCCTTCCCCTGCGCAGGGGCAGCTGCCTCTAGGCAGCGGTGCAGGCCTCTAGGGCATGATTTCCAAGAAATACTGTTCAGATCTGTGCGACTTCAAGGTAGTCCCTGCACTACTTTGGTACCCCTTTGATGCGACTTGAGGTTCATAAACCTCTAGAATACACAGGCATTGTTTCCTGTCACATCAAAATCGCGCCCGGATGTATTCTCGGCGGCAAAGGATCACAGTAAAATCACGCAACTTTGGGTTTGCAATAGTGGAAACTGAGCCTAAGAGGAGAAAATATACATGATTGACGATGCGTTTTTCCTCCGCCCTGCAGGGCCTAGAAGGAAAATTAGCGACTTTAATCGCATCCTCTATCCAAGGATGAGAAGCGTTTTAGATCCCCCTCCCCCACCTGAGATCCCTTATCAAGGGAACAGTGGGTAGAGGATGAAGGATTACCCTCAGGTAATCGGGAAGAAAGGCAAACCGAGTACTCCTCTGCAGAGGAGACAACTAGAGTTGAACTTTTTTTCAGCCTCACAATCTGAGAAATTGCTAGTACAAACCTCTTACAAAGATGATTTGTGCCTCTTTCAAGCTACCTCTAGTAGAGTCAGCTGATAGTTCTGTTTTTCCTTAGGTTCCTTGGAACCTTCCCTGCCTTTTTCATGCATTTTCTGTACATGTACAGAGCCACGCAGAAATTCAACAGATCCATTCTAGATCTAAAAGAATCTAAATCAGTTCCTGAAGATCCACTCCTTTCTATGGAGTCGATCAAGTCAGTAGTTTCTATCCTGCAAGGAGGAAAACTTCTGGCGCCTATCGGCATCAGGGATGCATATCTGCATGTCCATATATTTCCCGCTCACCAAAGATTTCTGCGGTTCAAAGTAGAACAGCAGCATTTCAGTTTATAGCCTTGCTCTTCGGGCTAGCTACAGCACCTCGAGTGTTCACAAAAGTGCTAGCCCCACCTGTAGCCAGGTCAAGGGCACAGGGCTTAAACAGTCTTGGCATACCTAGACGATCTATTGGTAATAGACCAATCGCTGTTCGGAGTAAGGTGTATGTATTACAACCAGTTACCTAGAAAGGTCTGGGTTGCATTCTCAACCTAGTAAATTCTCCATTAAAATCACTAAAAAAGGGCTGCAGTATTTGGGTCTGATCATAGATACAGCCCAGAAAAAGGGTCTTCTTGCCCAGAAAAAAAAACAAAAAACAAAACACCACTCTATAATAGAGTTGGTGCGGATGGTCAGGTCAAAAGGAGGTTCCTCCATTCACCTTTTGCATGAGGTTGTTAGAAAGGATGGTGGCTTCATTCGAAGCAGTTCCCTTTGGCCAGTTCCATTCGAGACTGTTGCAAAACAGTATTCTATTTGCTTGGAACAAAACGATCCAAGCTTTGGAATTGCCAATGCGGCTGTCCCCAAGGGTGTCCCAAAGCCTTAATTGGTGGTTACTAAAGAATGTCCTAAAGGGTAAATACTTCAAACCACTTTTCTGGAAAGTGGTAATGACAGAGAAGACAACTGTCCAAGGACAGTGTTCAAGAACCGAAAGAGCCTTGCCCATCAACATCCTAGAGATTCGGGCAGTGCGTCTGGCTCTAAAAGCCTGGACTTCCAGGTTAAGGGATTGTCCCGACAGGATCCAATCCGTCAATGCCACGGCTGTGGCCTATATCAATCACCAAAAGGGGTACCAAGAATCTCTCAGTGCAGAGAGAAGTGAACCATATTCTAACTTGGGCAGAAAGAAATATTCCGTGCCCATCGGCAGTCTTCATTCCGGGAATAGAGAATTGGCATGCGCACTACATGTGCCGCCAGCAGATTATTCCCAGGGGAATGGTCTATTCACCCCAACATGTTTCGGGCTGTTTGTCAAGGATGGGGGACTCCAGATGTAGATCTTCTAGCATCCATTGCAACATTAACTTTGTGTCCACAACAAAGGATCCATTCGCATGCAGAACAAATACGTTGATGATACTGTGGGATCGGCTTTTACTGATCTATGCATTTCCCCCTATTCAGTTGCTGCCTTAACTTCTTTGCAGGATCAAGCTGGAAAGAAAACCGGTAATTCTGGCAGCACCAGCATGGCCCAGAAGGTCATGGTATGCAGAGGTCGTAAAGATGGCAGTGGAGGATCTGTGGTCCCTTCCACCAAGGCCAGACCTGCTCTCACAGGGGCCGATATTCCATCCTATTTTACGAATGCTAAATTTAACGGCCTGGCTATTGAGACCCACATTCTGACAAGACATAGGCTTTCCAAGGCAGTCATTTCTACTTTAATGCAAGGAAACCAGCTTCTAGAGCTATATATTATAGAGTCTGGAAAGCTTATGTTTCCTGGTGTGAATCCAAGGGTTGGCACCCTCGGAGATACATTAGAGGTAGAATTCTTGCCTTTCTACAAGTAGGCGTAGAGATGAAGTTGGCCCTGGGTACTATTAAGGGCCAAGTCTCAGCCTTATCAATTTTATTTCAAAGACCACTTGCTACGCATTCTTTAGTCCGGGGTTTCATGCAAGGAGTGATGCGGATTAATCCGCCAGTTAAAACACCCTTAAGCCCTTGGGAATTGAATTTAGTTTTGTCAGTGTTACAAAAACCGCCATTCAAACCATTACATCATATTCCCTTAGTCCTTCTGACTAGGAAGCTGATATTTTTGGTTGCTATATCCTCAGCAAGGAGGGTTTCAGAATTGGCTGCTCTTTCCTGAAAGAGCCATATTTGATTATTCATGAGGACAGAGTGGTGTTACGCCCTCGTCCAGGCTTTTTGCCAAAAGTGGTTTCAGGCTTTCATCTTAATGAAGATATTGTCCTGCCATAGTTTTTTCCAAAACCATGTTCCAAGGAAGAAAAGTCACTACATTGTCTTGATGTGGTGAGAGCAGTGATGATCTAATTAACGAAAACTGCTCAGATTCGTAAGACTGGTGTCTTATTTATTCTTCCAGAGGGTCCTAAATAAGGACAGGCAGCGTCAAAATCCACTGTGGCTAAGTGGATTCGGCAAGTTATAATTCGAACTTATGATTTAAAGGCAAAGATTCCCCCTTTTCAAGTTAAGGCGCACTCTACCAGAGCATCATAGGACACAGAGCTCCCGCCCCTCTGATTTATGGGGTGAGAGTATATTGCTTATATTGCTTGGCTACAAAAACTGAGGACTCCTGGAAGGAGGAGGGGTTATATAGGGGAGTCAACTTCCTGTATTGGTTATACCAGTGTCAACACCTGAAGGTAGGCCCATAACCCACTAAGTAATTACTTGAGGCTCGGTGTCCTATGATGTACTCCAAGAAAAGGATTTTACAGGTAAGCTGTTTTAAAAATCCTATTTTTTCATTTTTGGATTGGTTATCGTGGTTGATGTTGGATCTACATCGAGGTATAATCTTTTTCTTTTTTTTTTTTTTAATAAAGGGCTTGTCAAAAACTGCCTCCTGTGTTTATTTACACTACACTTTTTTTCGGTGAATCGGTAGGGGTTCTCTGTTCCCCATACTCATTCACATGAGGGGGCTGGGATCTGGGGGCCCCCTTGTTAAAAGTATGGATTTTGGGGGGACCCACATCATTTATTTATTCTTTTGCCATGGGGGTTTACCTCAAAATCCATAAAAGACCCAAAGGGCCTAGTATGCATTGGGGGGCCCCACGCTGTTTTTTTTTTCTAATTTTTCATTGCTGGCAATACTTTTTACATTCAGCTGTCAGCAGGGAACCCCACTGACAGCTGATGACTGATTGATTGTTAAGGATGCCGTCGCCTTCCTGCTCCTTAACAGCCAGCTATTTACAGACATACCCCACTTTTAAGTACACAATGGGGTTTATTTACTAAAGCTGGAAAGTGCAAAATCAGGCTCACTTCTGCATAGAAACCTATGAGCTTCTAACCCCAGCTTTGGTAATAAAACCTGGAATCTCATTGTTTTCTATGCAGAAGTGAGCCTGATGTTGCACTTTTCAGCTTTAGTAAATAAACCCCATTGTGTACTTAAAAGCGGGGTATGCTTGTACACTGCTTGTTAAGGATGATGGCTACTGCAGGCTTTCACTACTAAAACACCGCATGACTTCATAAAATAGCGCATGCAGTATTTTAGTAGCGTTTTTTTAGTGAATACCAAAAATTTTTTTAAAAACGCTGTGTGGTTTACTTGGATGCGGCAAGTTACCACTTTGTGAATGAAGCCCTGAAGGTAGTGGCATGCTGACATCATCTCATTTGTAGTCCAGCCATCCTTCTTGAACTCTTCTAACTGAAAGTCCGTACTTCAGATATGGACCTCAGCTTAGAAGTCAAGTCTGCAAAAGCCTCAACAATGCACCCAGGGGGCAGTTACCCTGATTGCAATGCTTTCCAGGTTTACATGCATTTTTTTTTTTAATCATACCATTAGTGCATTTATGACATTTAAAAAAGGTGACCTTTAACCCCCCTGGCGGTATTCCCGAGTCTGGCTTGGGGTGGATTTTCAATACCAAAAGCGGTATCCCTGAGCCAGACTCGGGATTGCATTGCAGGATCCAGGAAGAGTTTACTTACCTTGTCCCCTGGATCCTGCGATGTCTCCCCGCTGTGATCGGCGAGCCGCCGTGTCTTGCTCGATTCACAGTGCCGAGCTCCGTTCCCTGCGAGCGTTGCAGCGCACGGGGACAGAGTTCGGCGGCAAATTCAAAAAGTAAAATACACAGTACAGATACAGTATACTGTAATCTTACAGATTACAGTACTGTATCAAATAATTACACGTCCCCTTTGTCCCTAGTGGTCTGCCCAGTGTCCTGCATGCAGTTTTATATTATAAAAACTGTTCTTTCTGCCTGGAAACTGGAGATTGTCCATAGCAACCAAAACTGTCCCTTTACATCAAAAGTGGCTTTAGACCAGCTAGAAAACAGAGATAATAAATTAGAATCACTCGCAGAATTTAGTGATAATGATTTGTGGGGAAATCCATCACCAAACACTAAAAGTAACGAAAGCGACAATTCTGCAACTGAGCAAATTTCAGTGTTTTTGATTTGATTACATTATTGAATAATTTTTATTATTATTATATTATTATTTGTTATAATTATTTATAGTTATTTATTATATTATAATTTTTTATTTCATTTTTCAAACTTTATCATACCTGGGATGTCTACTAGACTCTTGTTTGGACAGATTTAAGTGAATTATTCCTAAGAATTACAGGCCTATAATATAAAACTCCAAATTTCTGTGCAAAATAATGGTACCGCTTTCAGCACCTAAAATCTGAAATAATCATACTGCCAGGGAGGTTAATGGCTCTAGCACACACTAATAGTGAAGGTGTTTATTGGATGTTTTAAGGGGCTCTCTATTGAGCAATGGCTTTATGCAGATGACTTGTCAGCAGTGCGTGGCAACAAATCATAAAGTGTCTAGTTGGCATATATGACAAGGTATAACTGTAAGTTATATCAAATCCTTTAATAATTGTGTACAGGCATAAAGTAGGTTTACACTTTTAAAATTGTGTAGGGTAACACTATTCCCTATTTTATACAACAGTTTTATAAAGTAAAATAGTCAAATAGCAATTCCTGGCAACAAGTGAAACCAATCAATGACCTATTAATACACGCTGGCACACTGCAGCTGTGCCAACATCAGGACATTCACTCGATGTGCAATTATCAGAGTTCTTTGTAATTCACTGCAGCTAGAACAGACACAGAGTATGTCACAGGGTCAATAGGAGTGTACTTCCTGAAACATGTGCTTTCTGCATCACCAATCATATTCAAATTTCCAGGCAGATTTGAATCTGATTGATGGCTGTGAGAAACATCTTAGTAGTGACATTTTTTTTTTACATCAGGCTTTCTGTATGTGAGAGGCAGCAAGGAGGGTGTTCCAGCATCAAAAGCAGGTGCGTTCCAGCATCACCAGATTACCGACAAAAGGGAGTAGGGTGGACTGGTGCAGTACAGCATTGCCTGGATGAAAAACTGAAGTACTGAGCAGGTAGGCTGTGCTCCATGTGCATCTAAAGGCTGATATTTTTTTTTCTTTAGCTATAGTGTACATTTTACACTGCAGCACCATGACATGAACCTTTAACATTTCTGTAGAGTCATTATTTTTTTTTTAATACTGTTAAACACAAAAAAATGCAGTTTGTGACAAATGTAAAGAATGTTGTACAGTACCAAAAGCTGACATATTTTATAAGAGGGAGCATTTCAAGTGCACATGGAGTAAAAAAATATTTTGTTTTTTAAAATTCTGTTAATGCACACAAATACGCTTCAGTAATATTTCACAGTGCCACAAACTTCCACGCCACAAAAGCAAGTTTTCAAATGTTTGTGGAATGTTGGTGGAATCAGAATATTTTTCAAACATGGATAACACTCAAAAAAGCAGCTTGCAACAGAGTTTGTTTTTACTACTCTTAGGCAGCAAGTCATTTTTCATCTTTTTGTACCCTAAACTTTTCTGTCCTTTATATATACAAAATGGCCGCTGAAGATGGAGTCTTTGCGGGAAATTAAAGCAGTAGTAAACTGCTGCAGAATTTAAAAAAACACCTGTAAGATAAGGCCATGATGTGCTAGTATGCATCACATACTAGTATATTATAAAATACTTACCTTAGAATGAAGCCCTTCCAGCGGTGGACTGACAACTTCCCCTGGTCTTTTTTCCGGGTTCGGGGGCTTCGGCGCTGTCACAGAAGAAGCTCCGAGGGTCCGACACAGTATGCCGGACCTTCAGAGCGCACATTTAGGAGATATTCATTTTACCTATAGGTAAGCCTTATTATAGGCTTACCTGTAGGTAAAAATAACAAAGTGGGCTTTACTACTGCTTTAACAAAGAGTGGTGCAAACACGACACTCGCACCACTCTTCTAAACATTCAAAATGGAGCAGATGTGCTCCTAATTATCAAAAGGAGCACAGGCCCCTTTGTTAATTAGGCGCAATCAGTTCTTGGTTCTGCCGTGTCTATGACAGACACAGTAAAGAGCACAAGAGAGCTAGAGCTGCAGGCTCCGATCTTTCTGCCTATCCCTGACCCAAGTTCTGCTCAGAGCAGGAGGGAGGAGGAGGGTTGTTCTGCTCATGTAGTGTAATGACTACACAGGCAATGAGAGGAATGTGAGCTGTCTGCTGACTGCTCACATTCCATATGTCACATTCAAACCTGGTGGGGATCTGTAAAAGTTTTCTATATGGAAAACTGCCACAATTCCTTTGTAAATTAGGTGCAGAACCAGTGCTAGTTTCTATTTTACTCTGAAATAGAAACTGGTGCCGCACACCACTCCTGACACACTCCATTATAATGGCACAGGAAGCTTAGTTAATTCCCCACTTTTTTTATTGACTGTTGCAATTGTTGAGAGGTTTCAATCTTCTAGCATAGCTCCATCTATTTTGTAGGTAATTATGATTTTCATTATACTATTAAGATCACTCTCCTACCACTATTCTTTATATGCACTCCTCCAAACTATACATTGTAACTCAGTACAGCAAATTGTGCCTCCCCCCCCCCCCCCGCCATATGGAAGGGCCGCTCTTCAGACCTTTCATTTTCAATGGCATACTAATGCACACATTTTTAGCCCATATTGGGGCATTGGCAGACCATTCAAAGAAATGGGCTGTCTTAACATAACATTCATTAACACACCACATCAGACTGTATAGATCTGAATGTGCCCTGAATGCTCTGTGAAATCAGTGTTATTGGTATAACTTGTATCAAATGGTTGTTTAAATAATAAAAAGTGTTTTAAAAATACAGAAAAAATATACAAATCATCAGTCTCAAACCTTCTGTTCCTACTTAGTGCATTATCAGAAACCTTAGCTACTCTTAACAAATGCAAATGCAAAAAAAAAAAAGGAATCCAATTTGCTTTAACAAAGAAAACCCTTTCTGACATTCCTTGGGGTTCTGATAACCCCCCCCCCCCTTTTTAAAGCTTGAATCATTTTAATTGTATTAGGCTTTCCACATGTCCCTTATTAGTTCTGTTACCCTTTCCTTTGCTCTTTCCAGTTCCAGACATACTTTTTGTTAAAGCTGAAGCTTAGCTATGGACTTTTTTGTATACTAATATTGATCCTCACTAGCTTCAGTTTCCCATGCTGAATAGCTATCCTGCTGCTTAGTGAACACAGTTTTGCACTCAATAGGCACAGGAACCATTCTGAGAACACTGCATTTTCTCAATAAATGCAAAGCATTTTCTGATTCTCCCCCACCTCATCCAGTCATAGAACACTTTGTATTTATTGAGAAAATTAAAAGTGTTCTCCTGTGCTGAGTGACTAACATCCTGTGTTCACTAAACATCAAAGCAGCAGCTTTTCATGGGACCTGAAAGCTATCAGTATTCACTGGAGTAGCTTTGCCTACTTCAGTGATCTCGAGCTTCCACGGGGATGGTCAAGATATGACACATGCATGCTTACATTGATTCAAGATGGACCTATGCAAAAATATCCATGCCTAAACTTCAGCTTTAAAGGAGAAGTCCAGCCTGAGCTTTTTAGGCTGGGTTTCTCAAATGGGTCACAGGAGTGCAATTTGTTTTGTGACCCGTTTTCAGTGGAGAGTTGTCTGAAATCGCTCTCCCCTGACGTCACTGCAATCAGTCGAGACAGCGCATCATCCCGACTTCAAAAGTCTGGATCCGCCAACTGCCTTGATTGATGGCAGACTCAGTGTCTCAGCGAGCCATTGAGACGGCCATTCCCCACCCCTCCACAGCTCAGAGCTCCAGTGAGCGTGGAGGAACAATGTCAGCAGCTCTCCGCTGGGGGAGGTGAGAGAACCGAGCTATCGGCGGTGTTCGGTGACTCGGTTCTCAGGGCAGAGACGCCGGGGGACAGCTGCAGCATCAGTCTATTGCTGCATCCAACGAAGTAAATCTAAAAAAAAAAAAAAAACAAAAACCCATACTTCTCTTTTAACTGCTTTAACATTACATGGTGGGATTAAATTTAGCATCTACAAAAACACCCACAACATTCTCCATAAATGCATATTTTATCTGCAAAATGATGTGCATTTATTATTTTTATAAAGGCTGGACACCTTTAAGCCAATTTGATGTGCACCTACCCAATCATTATGTTTGTCTTTATGTCAGATAAAATACTGTATTTTAGAGTGTGATGTACTGCAACAAGTTCTGGCATAATTAACTGATCAATACCAGTTTTGCATTGCATAAAATTTTATATCTGTTAAAAAATAGTTTTACTTATTTAAAATAGGTCAAAAGGGTCTGTCGCTTCTCCTTGTGATCTTCAAGTCAATGACATCATACATTGAGTTACAAAAGTACACAACTGGGTTGATTTACTAAAGGCAAACAAACTGTTCACTTTGCAAGGGTTTTTTCACTTTGTACAGGAAATTTCTCTTAACTTTGTGAATGTAGTAATTGTTTTCCAAAGAATATCCAATCACGTGCAAGGAAAATTACTGCTTGCACATGATTGGATGATGAGAGTCAACAAAGCTTCACCTCATTCACTAACCTATCTCTCTTGCAAAGTGAACATGAACATCCTATTTGCCATTAGTAAACCAACCCCAGTAACTCATTCTAAGCACTGTTAACCTTCTTATAGACTATGGTAGTGGAAACTAATGGTTAACAAGTTTTCAGACGTGCAGTACACCATTTTCTTAATAAACCATCATGAAAGTCCTTAACTCTTGTCAGTAAATAGAGATCAGATGTGTTGGGCATATCCAAGTTTCCTCAAATAATTCCTCTTACACCATTCCTCTTCCTGATATTTGTCCTTTTTTCTCTTTTTAACTTTTGTTTTTGTTAAATAAAGTCAATAAACGTGCCTGACACCCCAGGTATGCAGAATAGTGTCTCTATAAAAAGTTTGGAAGTGGAAGTTCTCCCTTCTTCCAGACAGTAATCTCTTTAGCACGTGGTTGGTGCATCAAGGGGGTGGGCTGGAAATAGGCACCTATACCAGTCCACTGTTGATGTGCAGCAGACTCTTCTGCAATATAAATTGTATTGTCAATGCTATTATTTCTATCCTGAGGACATCCTCTCCTGTTTTCTACTTCTAAATATAATTGTTTTCTTCCAAATCAAGGGCAAGGTTAAAAACACCTGCTTTAGGATTACACTTTACTCTGTGGCCTCCAGATGGAGCTTCATTTTAGTAACTAAAGCACAAGATTTCAAGAGCTTCATTCAAGTTCCCCCACAGTTATTCTTAGTTATGTTATTTATTTTGATTTCATGTACAGCTATACCTACTGTATATTTGATTGTGACAATGCAACACAAAATCATACAAATATGTTGCTTGTTTTCAGAAGTGTATGTATATATACATGTATAGCCAAAGCATTTTTTTAGAGTAGGTTAGTTATAACACTTAACAGGTTATTTTTGATGTCTTAAAATTGAAAAAATGTGGGCCTGGCTGGATGTAATCGAGGCAGCATACATTCCTCTGGAGCTCCGTCTATCCTGTTAATATCTGACAATTTGGAGCAAAACTACCCGATTTTTGGACATACTACCAGACAGGGGAAGGGGTACTGGTACTGATGATGCTCTCCTCGTCTTCCAAGAAAGCCCACAAAGCGCAGAAGGAGCAGAGGCTGACCCGCTCCACGAAGGGCGCTGCGAGAGACTCCGCCCCCGCCATCTTGTCTTCACAGCAGACAGATCAGCGTGCCAAACAAGCTGCTGTGAAGATGGCACAGGCAGGTGTTGTGGCGGAGCTCAGAGCTGATATAGAGTCAGCAGAGGAGCCGGTGCCAGCTGTGGATCCTGATGCGATTACCAGACCGATCCTAGAGGCCATCAATACTATGTAAGGCTAGTAAGGCTGAGCCGATGGGACGAATTGATAACCTCTCATCAAAATGCACCCTGATTAGGCACGACCTGGATAAAATCCGGGGTCAGCTCACCACAGTGGAGACGAGAGTTTTTGACATGGAGGACACCTCGTACACCCATGGTGCCCACCTGTTGGAGCTACGAGACCTGGTGAGATCCCCACAACACAGGGAGGACGATGCAGAGGACAGGCAGCGGAGGAATAATATACGGGTGGTGGGGCTGCCGGAGGGATCTGAGGGGGACAAAGCTGTCCTGTTTGCAGAGCTACTATTCAAGCAGCTACTTGACCTGCCCCCACCTATGTAGTGGAAAGAGCTCACAGGATCCCCACTGGTGTTAGACCCCTGGGCACCTTCCCTAGGCCCTTCCTGGTCAGATTCCTGAACTACAGGGACCGGGACATGATTTAAGCTCAGTCCAGGAAACATCAAGAATTACGTCATGAGAATGCCCGTGTGATGCTGTTCCCTGACTTCTTGGCAGCAACCCAGCAAAAACGTCACTCCTTTAATGATGTCCGCAAGCGTCTGAGAGAAAAGGAGATTAAATATAGTATGTTCTACCCAAGCAAGCTTCGTGTTCAATACAGAGGGGCTGTGAAGTTATTTGAGAATCCGGTGGAGGCAGGTGAATGGTTGGATAAAGAGCTTGGGTAAAGTGAGCTGCTTGCTCACTTTACTGGCCTTGGTCGTCTACATTCTGTGATGCTTATCATCGTTGTTACACCTGCTGTGTCCTGATAACCAACTCCATTTTCTTTCAATGCATGGCCCTGCCTGTACAGTTCTTAATTTGGGACTGTACCTCCTCAGGCCACTAGATGGAGCTGGCTTTCGGTTACAGCTGACTTCACTCCATTGCAATATCCTAGTTGCGTCATGGATGGGGATGAGTGATCACTTTTGGCTGAAAGGTACACCCAGGATTCCATTCTGGCGACATTCATTTCTGACCATAAGGAAGGTATCTTAGTGTGCCACTGGAGAGAGCCATTTCTTATCTTGCTTTGTATTTTTTATTGTTCCTACTTGCAACTATGTTTTTTCTATTGCTCCATGATCCTGCCACAAGGAGTGCTCACAGGATCTGCAGAACCACAAATGGAACTGCCAAAATTTTGATTGCTGCGGCTCACTGCAATTTTTTTGGTTCTGGGACTAAGCTACTTACCAGTTTTTTTGGTTCTGCTTCTGGTATAATAGCAGGGGGGAGTTTTAAATGTCACAGCTCACCAAAATGTCTTAGCTTTTTGCACTTTTTTCCTAGGGAATGCTAATGCTCTTTCTAATAACCTTGATAAAGATAGGAACGTGTTGATACTGTTCTGTTGGGATACATTTACCAGATGTGATGGTCATGATGGATAAAGTTAAAATTTTGTCTTGGAATGTTAGGGGCCTCAATATTCTAGTACTTGAAACAGACCAAGCCACATGTCGTTTTCCTGCAGGAGACTCACCTGGATTGTAGCAATATTTTAGCTCTACGTAGGCCATGGATTCAAAGAGCCCTCTATTCTACTTATTCTACCTTTGCTAGAGGTGTTTCCATACTAATTAGTAAAGCCATCGCCTGTACAATCCATCAGGTGGTCTCTGATCCGGGGGATCAATATGTGGCAGTGGTTCTGGATATATGTTATCGTAAAATACTGCTGGTTAATGTATATCTGCCTCCTCCTTTTCAGGTTCAATCTATATGATTTACTGGTTCGGTTGGCACAATATGCACACCTTCTAATGGTTCTGATGGGCGATTTCAATGCCGTCCTAGATGCGGTGTTGGACTCCTCCAATCCTAATAGATTGAGCTCCTCAGATTTGATCAGCTGGGCCTCTGTGGCCAGATTGCTGGAGCTTTGGCATTGGAAGCATCCAGCAGATAGATGCTTCTCTCACATATCGACGGCCCACAGATCATCGGCCAGATAGACCTAGCCTTTGGCAATGGTCTTATCTTACTGTTCTTGACAGACATTGAGTACTTAGCTGGGGGATTGTCTTACCACAATCCTCTTTCCCTCACCCTGATCTTTTCAAAGGGGGCAAGGAGAGGGGGTTGGCGGCTCTCACCCAGCTGGTTGTAGCATGAACAGATTTCTGCCCAGCTGGAGGAATCAGTCAAGTCATATTGGTTCTTTAATTCTGATACAGCGGATCCCCCTGTGGTGTGGGATGCTTTTAAGGCTGTGGCTAGGGGAAGTGTATATCTGCCATTAAGACAGCCCGCACGAATGACAATGAGGAATTTCACCACCTGCAACAGAGTGAGAAGAAATGTGCCGAGGCTCATGTGGGCTCTCCTACGGGAGCCTCTTATGAGTCCCTGCTAGAAGCACGGCATCTCTTATCTTTACATTTCACAGGGCTGGCTCACTCAGAGGTAATTCAGAGGGCGCATACAGTATTTGGGAAAGGGGATAAAAATGGGAAGCTCCTAGCTATGTTGGTTGTAAACTATCACTCAATTCAATGTAGAATCCCTTGTTCTCATATTGTCCCTGATCAGGCAGGGTCACTGAAGGTGAAAGTTTGCTATTGGCAGCAAAAGTTGTGCATTCTTTGAAATTGAACTTGTTATTATTTAAGTTGGCTCCCTATATCCATTTGTAGGCTTTTTAACCACTTGCCGCCTGCCCACCGTCAAATGACGGCGGGACAGTGCGGCTCTCGTTCTGGGTGGACGTCATATGATGGCGTACCTGAACAGCCACTCCTGCGTGCCTCCGGGGCAGGCATTTCCTAGTGGGACAGTGAGAGATGTAATCAGGGCACTGATGATCAGTGCCCTGATTACATTAGTGCGCCACCAGAGCCAGCAACCCATGCCAACCAGTGCCAGCAACCAGTGCCAACCAATGGCAGCAACCAGTACCAAATAGTGCCAGCAATCAATGCCCACCAGTGACAACAATCAGTGCCCACCACAGCCAGAAATCAGTGCCCATTAGTGATGCCAGTCAGTGCTGGCTTTCAGTTATGCCCATCAATACCCATCAGTAAAGCCCATCAATGCCAATCAGTGCCACCCATTAATGCCCATCAGTGCACATTAGTGTTGCCCATCAGTGCGGCTTATCCATGCCACCTATCAGTGCCCACCAGTGCCAGCTATCAGGGCCCATCAGTGCCACCTATCAGTGCCCACCAGTGCCACCTATCAATGCCCACCAGTGCCACTCATCAGTGCCACCTTTCAGTGCCCATAAGTGCAGAATATTAGTGCCTCCTCATCAGTGCTACCTAATCGGTGCCCATAAGTGCTGCCTCATGAGTGCCCATAAGTGCCACCTCATCAGTGCCGCCTCATCAGCACACATCAGTGAAGGAGAAAAATTACTTATTTACAAAATGTACTGACAGAAACTAAGAAAAACTTTTATTTTTCAACATATTCTGTCTTTTTTTTGTTTTTTAGGAAAAAAAATAAAAATCCCAGCAGTGATTAAATACCACCAAAAGAAAGCTCTATTTGTGTGAAGAAAATGATAAAAAATTTCACATGGTTACAGTGTAGCATGACCGCGCAATTGTCATTCAAAATGTGACAAAGCTGAAAAATGGATTGGGCAGAAAGGGGGTGAAAGTTCCCGGTAGATAAGTGGTTAATATGTTTTTTATTTGTGTGTCCTTTGCAAGAACAGGTATACGGCATGTATAAAAGCATCAGATCAGTTGTTACAATTTCCTTTGTGTTGTGAAAGAAGTAGCAGCAAATATCTTTATTTGTTGTGTAAAATGTTATCAACAATAGCATAGTGACTTTTTTTTCTGGGGAAATGTACTTGATCTAAATTATATATATATATATATATATATATATATATATATATATATATATATATATATATATATATATATATATAAAATGTTTGCTTGAAAAAAAAAACATTTTAAAATGTTTCTCATTCTCCTTTCACCCTAATCACAGAATTACAATTTTACATCAGAATTTGAGTTAACATTTAACTTTGTTGTAGAGAGTAAAAAGTTACATTTTTTTATGTGACCTGTTGAAAAAAACAGGTCTTTTCTGCTTGCAGTCATTATATTAATATTATCTTTCAGTGAGTTTTTTAAAAATGTACACTCCAGTACTGTAGCATTTACAGCGACATTCTGACCTTTAAAGATGGAGATAGATGGATCTAACTTCATTCGAATCAGCAGGGACCGGACAAATTTCAATCAGTGGTGTTGATTTACTAAAGGCAAATAGAATGTGCAAGTGCAAACAAGTGCAGTTGTACTCTGCCAGTGCAGTTGCTCCAGAGCTTAGAGAATGAGTGGAAACTCTACTGACTTCCATCATCCAATCATGTGCAAGCAAAAATGCTCTTTTTTTATTTACCTTGAATGGGATTGGATATTCTTTGCAAAGTGAAGCTTTACCTCATTTACTAAGCTCTGAAGCAACTGCACTTGCAGAGTACAACTGCAGTTTGCAAAGTCTATTTGACTTTAGAGAATCAACCCCAGTATGTGGTTATTCCTGTTCAACAGAAGTCGATCAGTAGATCAACTTTTGTTGAATGAACAAGTTGGAAAACCTTTGTTGATGAAATCAGCTGCACCTGTTAATCAGTGTATTCTCACAGTTTCTCTGTCAGACTACAATATCCCAGTGGGGAGGATTGCTCCATCCATCAGGTTTGTGTGGATGGAAGAATCTGTTTTTTTTTTTTCATTCAGTCTGCCTGTTGAATGAAAAAAAAATGAGTAATATATGGTCAGTTTTGCACAGCATGTGATTTTAGCACTGAGGTTGGGCTGGCCTATGATTCCTGCTTTTGTTCTATGGAGAAGAAAGACAACATGGGAAAGATCCAGTATCAATAATGGCAAGAATGTTAAGATTTTGTCAAGTTAAGCATAATCTACGTGTACCTGGGTAATATTTATTTTTAACACTCTGTATTTTAAGAACATTACATACAGATAAGAATGCTGAAAGAACGTATACAGACGTCGACATAAGCCAGTGATGGTGAACCTTGGCACCGCAGATGTTTTGGAATTACATTTCCCATGATGCTCAACTACTCTGCAGAGTAGAAAATAATAGAAACCTTCGCGCCAGTGGTGTCGATAGCAGATAATATATATGAATTACATATACTGGTGGTACATCTAGTAAGAAAACATTCCCAACAATAAAAAAATTGTGGAAATATATAAACAATCAGTGTAAGCTGCTCCCCAATTTTTGAATAATCAAAAAAATAGATAATCAAAAAAAGGAAGGAATGTAAGAAAGATAGGGGGCGCTAGATACCATAATATTCAAGTGCTCCAAAACAAATATATATCTCCTGCATTACCAAAAAAATGGAAATGTAAGAAAGCTAGGGGGCGCTAGATACCATACTATTCAAGTGCTCTAAATAAATATATCTCCTGTGTTACCAAAAAAAATGAAAATCATAATATTGACAAATCATAATTCGATTACACATTGAAGTGCCCACATTAGTGAAAACATATATAGTGATTGATTGTCCACATAAAAAAGTGATTGAAGTAGTTGAAGTGATATCTTTCAATATTATCCCAATCTTGTTGCTGTAAACAAAAGGTTTTCCATCACCAAAGAAACAAAAGAAAAGGAAAACACCTCGAAGTAGTAGATATCTGCTTACCAGATACCAATGACTCCTTTAGTTAAAAAGAGAGTCACTAGCGCTTGTGCAGGGTTGTGCCTGCTCACATGGATGGCCGGGCTGTGGTTGGTATTATAGGCATGGATCATTCCCGTCAGGCTCATTCAAGATAGGATAAGGATACATAGGAAACAAAAACAGTCTCCATAGCGTAAAACCATTTATTAAAAAAAGTAAACAAATTAAAAAGCCAAATGGCCGCTTACATTGGTGGGTGCCTACCCGGCACTGGGGCTGCTTGCATGTCAGGGTGACTTCGCAGTCAAAAAAAGCCTTTCATGTCTCCTCCACGCTGGCGTGCGTTCCAGCTTACACAGGGGGGCAGCCAAAGGATCCGGATGTTGTTGGGTGATAGGACATGTGACCACGTACCGCTCCGACGTACGTTTCGTAGTGAACGTCTTCAGGGAAGCATACGTTGGTCACTAAAATGGTGGCTTTTATTAGGAACAGGAAGGGGGCGGGTAATTGGCAAATGGGCCACAGGAACTGTGCTCAAAGCAATAAAGTTGGAAATTTCAACTATGGTCTGGAGCTTAGCTCCATCTTGTGGATATTTACTATATTGTTCACAAAAGCTCCTTATTTAAAAACGAATGTGACTTTTTATTAGGAACAGGAAGGGGGCGGGTAATTGGCAAATGAGCCACAGGAACTGTGCTCATAGCAATAAAGTTGGAAAGTTCAACTATGGTTTGGAGCTTGGCTCCATCTTGTGGATATTTACTATATTGTTCACAAACAAACTCCTTATTTAAAAACGAATGTGACTTCATATCAACCATCTCCTAGGGGGAGATGGCATGTTATTATAGTCCCCCTACTGGTTAAAAACAGGTAAGTAAATCCATCCATATAGGTGGTGGGGAAGTGAGAAAAATATATAAGTGAATAAAATTAATGGTGGTGTTTTTTATATAGAGAAAAAAACCGGGGGGGGGGGCTCATGTAACCCTGAATACTATAACAGCCCCAATCTCGGTTTACATACAAAAATGATTACAAAACTCAATAGTATTTAATAAACCTTAAAAGGCTGCAATATGACCTATCCCCGTCTGACTCAAATAATAAAGAGGACAAAGAAGCGGGGGGGAAAGAATATTCCATCTTCCACCCTGGACAACTATCTCTGACCACAACCATAATACAAGTGGTGCCCAACTCACTCTCACGATCTGACGTGGACAGATAATAATATTCCTAGACACTCCTGGGCTCAATCATTTGTAAGAAAGCAATTAAGGTCCAGATCTATATTCATCCCATGTGGTTGCATAGTCCGTAATTTATAAAGCCAGTACGTTTCATTCCTAGATATTGCCCTTTTCATATGGGTACCTCTCCAATCCCTAGAGATTTTGTCGATCCCATAGAATGTACATAGTGATGGGTCACTATCATGGTAAAGTTTGAAGTGTCTTGAGACACTATGGTTAGGGTATCCCTTTTTAATATTTGTTAAATGTTCATTTATTCTTACTTTCAGTTGGCGCGTGGTTCTGCCCACGTATTGAAGGGAACATGGGCATTCCAGAACATATGTTACGTGGTCAGAATCGCATGTGATGAGAGGTTTGATATCAAATTGTTGTTGTGTTACTATAGATTGGAATTGGGTCTTCTTTTTCTTGGTACCTGTTTTTCTGGTTATTTTACAAGCATTGCATCTAGTGCAATAGTGAAACCCAGAACCATCACTTTCCTGGATGGTTCTGGGTTTCACTATTGCACTAGATGCAATGCTTGTAAAATAACCAGAAAACCAGGTACCAAGAAAAAGAAGACCCAATTCCAATCTATAGTAACACAACAACAATTTGATATCAAACCTCTCATCACATGCGATTCTGACCACGTAATATATGTTCTGGAATGCCCATGTTCCCTTCAATACGTGGGCAGAACCACACACCAACTGAAAGTAA
The DNA here is from genome assembly GCF_042186555.1 of Aquarana catesbeiana. Lineage (NCBI taxonomy): Eukaryota > Metazoa > Chordata > Amphibia > Anura > Ranidae > Aquarana > Aquarana catesbeiana. The sequence goes on along the minus strand of NC_133329.1, from coordinate 239,281,874 downwards.
GAATAAATGAACATTTAACAAATATTAAAAAGGGATACCCTAACCATAGTGTCTCAAGACACTTCAAACTTTACCATGATAGTGACCCATCACTATGTACATTCTATGGGATCGACAAAATCTCTAGGGATTGGAGAGATACCCATATGAAAAGGGCAATATCTAGGAATGAAACGTACTGGCTTTATAAATTACGGACTATGCAACCACATGGGATGAATATAGATCTGGACCTTAATTGCTTTCTTACAAATGATTGAGCCCAGGAGTGTCTAGGAATATTATTATCTGTCCGCGTCAGATCGTGAGAGTGAGTTGGGCACCACTTGTAATATGGTTGTGGTCAGAGATAGTTGTCCAGGGTGGAAGATGGAATATTCTTTCCCCCCCGCTTCTATGTCCTCTTTATTATTTGAGTCAGACGGGGATAGGTCATATTGCAGCCTTTTAAGGTTTATTAAATACTATTGAGTTTTGTAATCATTTTTGTATGTAAACCGAGATTGGGGCTGTTATAGTATTCAGGGTTACATGAGCCCCCCCCCCCCCCCGGTTTTTTTCTCTATATAAAAAACACCACCATTAATTTTATTCACTTATATATTTTTCTCACTTCCCCACCACCTATATGGATGGATTTACTTACCTGTTTTTAACCAGTAGGGGGACTATAATAACATGCCATCTCCCCCTAGGAGATGGTTGATATGAAGTCACATTCGTTTTTAAATAAGGAGTTTGTTTGTGAACAATATAGTAAATATCCACAAGATGGAGCCAAGCTCCAAACCATAGTTGAACTTTCCAACTTTATTGCTATGAGCACAGTTCCTGTGGCTCATTTGCCAATTACCCGCCCCCTTCCTGTTCCTAATAAAAAGTCACATTCGTTTTTAAATAAGGAGCTTTTGTGAACAATATAGTAAATATCCACAAGATGGAGCTAAGCTCCAGACCATAGTTGAACTTTCCAACTTTATTGCTTTGAGCACAGTTCCTGTGGCCCATTTGCCAATTACCCGCCCCCTTCCTGTTCCTAATAAAAGCCACCATTTTAGTGACCAACGTACGCTTCCCTGAAGACGTTCACTACGAAACGTACGTCGGAGCGGTACGTGGTCACATGTCCTATCATCCAACAACATCCGGATCCTTTGGCTGCCCCCCTGTGTAAGCTGGAACACACGCCAGCGTGGAGGAGACATGAAAGGCTTTTTTTGACTGCGAAGTCACCCTGACATGCAAGCAGCCCCAGTGCCGGGTAGGCACCCACCAATGTAAGCGGCCATTTGGCTTTTTAACTTGTTTACTTTTTTTAATAAATGGTTTTACGCTATGGAGACTGTTTTTGTTTCCTATGTATCCTTATCCTATCTTGAATGAGCCTGACGGGAATGATCCATGCCTATAATACCAACCACAGCCCGGCCATCCATGTGAGCAGGCACAACCCTGCACAAGCGCTAGTGACTCTCTTTTTAACTAAAGGAGTCATTGGTATCTGGTAAGCAGATATCTACTACTTCGAGGTGTTTTCCTTTTCTTTTGTTTCTTTGGTGATGGAAAACCTTTTGTTTACAGCAACAAGATTGGGATAATATTGAAAGATATCACTTCAACTACTTCAATCACTTTTTTATGTGGACAATCAATCACTATATATGTTTTCACTAATGTGGGCACTTCAATGTGTAATCGAATTTTGATTTGTCAATATTATGATTTTCATTTTTTTTGGTAACACAGGAGATATATTTATTTAGAGCACTTGAATAGTATGGTATCTAGCGCCCCCTAGCTTTCTTACTCTGCAGAGTGCATGAGCATCCTGGGAAATGTAGTTCCAGAACATCTGAGGTGCCAAGGTTCGCCATAACTGACATAAGTCATTTCAAAGGCAATATAGTAAAATAGACTAAACAGAAAACCATCCTGTCTATAGACTGTATAATTACTCATCAGGGCCAAAGCCTAAATAGCAAGCTAAAGAGTGTATGCATCCCATCTGTATTTGCTGGGTGACATTTTATGTACCTGAAATGCAGACTCTCAACTTTCAGTTGCAGTTTAATGCTTATGATTAAAAAGTAACTAAACTCTGGAACCTTTGCCAAAAAAAAAAGGTAGGCAGAAGGCTACAGACTAGCCAGCAGCTTTGCCTGTGGTCTTCTGCAACAGATTTTCCCCTCTTTAATGACTTACCTTGCTTTGTTCTGAACCCGTCCGTGTAGAGGCAGTTATCTTTGTAGATTCTGATCTGTGCTTCTTAAAGTGGATGTAAACCCTACCCTATACCTTAGTGGATGTAAACCCTCTCCTATACCCAGTGAAGTGAACAGCCTCAGATGATACACAGAGATGAAACAAATCTCCCTACATAAGTTTTACATGTATATCTGCTGTCTTCAGCTTTCTATATTCTTTATAAAATGATTTTTTTTCCTCCTGTTTCAGCACTGGGTGTGGAGTCTTGGCATACACTGTGTGACAGCTGATTAGGGGAAAGGCAACCCCCCCTCCACATAGGCAGAGGAATGAAGATACTTGCAGAGCTGTGCTGTGAATAGACAAGCTCTCTTATAATCTATTTATTGCACCCTCCCTGACACAAATTTTCAGCTGCTTTTATCTTCCATGTCAAAGAGCTTGTCAGAAGTTATCACAGCTGTTAATACAGCTGTTCTGTGAGGCCCTCAGAGGTTTGTTGGAGAACCTTAGTGAACAAACAGTATCATGAAGGCCAAGGAACACACCAGACAGGTCAGGGATAAAGTTATGGAAAAGTTTAAAGCAGGGTTAGGTTACAAAAAAATAACCCAAGCTTTGAACATCTCACAGAGCACTGTTCAATCCATTTTCCGAAAATGGAAAGAGTATAGCATAACTGCAAACCTACCAAGACCTGACCATCCACTTAAACTCACAGGCTGGACAAGGATAGCATTAATCAAAGAAACAGCCAAGAGGCCTATGGTAACTCTGGAGGAGCTGCAGAGATCCACAGCTTAGGTGGGAGAATTTGTCCACAGGACAACTATTAGTCGTCCACTCCACAAATCTGGTCTTTATGGAAAAGTGGCAAGAACAAAGCCATTGTTGAAAGAAAGCCATAAGAAGTGACATTTGCAGTTTGTGAGAAGCCATGTGGGGCACACAGCAAACATGTGGAAGAAGGTGCTCTGGTCAGATAAGACCAAAATTTAACTTTTTGGCCTAAAAGCAAAACGCTATGTGTGGCGGAAAACTAACACTTCACATCACCCCGAACACACCATCCCCACTGATGCTTTTTTTCAGCAGGGACAGAGAAGCTGGTCAGAGTTGATGGGAAGATGAATGGAGCCAAATACAGGGCAATCTTAGAAGAAAACCTTACAGTCTGCAAAAGACTTGAGACTGGAGTGAAGGTTCACCTTCCAGCAGGACAACGACCCTAAACATACAGCCAGAGCTACAATGGAATGGATTAGATCAAAGTATATTCATGTGTTAGAATGCCCAGTCAAAGTCCAGACCTAAATCCAATTGAGAATCTGTGGCAAGACTTGAAAATTGCTGTTCACTGACTCTCTCCATCCAATCTGACAATGCTTGAGCAATTTTGCAAAGAAGAAAGGGCAAAAATGTCACTCTAGATGTGCAAAGCTGGTAGAGACATCCCCAAAAAGACTTGTAGCTGTAGGTGGTTCTACAAAGTATTGACTCGGGGGGCTGAATACAAATGCATGCCACACTTTTCAGATATTTATTTGTAAAAAAAAAGAAAACCATTTATCATTTTCCTTCAACTTCACAATTATGTGCCACTTTGTGTTGGTCTATCACATAAAATCCCAATAAAATACATTTACAATTTTGGTTGTAACATGACAAAATGTGGATAATTTCAATGGGTATGAATACTTTTTCAAGGCACTGTATGTGCCTAGGTCAAATTTTATGATCGGGTTTACATCCACTTTAATGGCAAAGCCTTAACCTCCCTGGCGGTATGATTCTTTCGGATTTTAGGTGCTGAAAGCGGTACAATTATTTTGCATGGAAATTTGGCGTTTTATATTGTAGGTCTGTAAATCTTAACAATAACACACTTAAATCTGTCCAAACCAGAGTCTAGTAGATATCCCGGGTATGATAAAGTTTGAAACACAAAAACATAAATTATAATATAATAAATAAAAATAAATAATTTAAAAAAATAAAAATAAATAGTAATAAAATACATTTCCCCACGATTCACTATCGCTCAATTCTGCAAGTGTTCTAATTTACTATCGCTGTTTTCTAGCTGGTCTAAAGCCACTTTTGACGTAAAGGGACACTTTTTGGTTGCTATGGACAATCTCCAGTTTCCAGGCAGAAAGAACAGTGTATATCATGTAAAACTGCATGCAGGGCATGGGCCAAAGCACTGGGGACAAAAGGGATGTGAAATCATTTCATACAGTACTGTAATCTGTAAGATTACAGTACTGTATGTGTTATGATTTTTACTTTTTTTTTTTAATTTGCCACCAGGCTCCGCCCCCGTGCGTCGCGACGCTCGCAGGGAACGGAGCCTGGCACAGAGAGGCTTCGGAGGAGGACGGAGCCCTCGGACACTGCGGGGGACATCGCAGGATTCCGGGGACAAGGTAAGTAAGGAGGCACCAGGATCCTGCGATGTAATCCCGAGTGTGGCTCGGGGTTACCGCTAATGGTGCTGAATTTTAACCCCGAGCCACACTCGGGAAAACCGCCAGGGAGGTTAAGCAAGTACAACAACGAGTGGCACAGTAGTGACATCACCAAATCTCACTCCAAATCTTCTGAGACTAACCATCAGAGGCAGCAGTGCCTTAGATCTCACATCACAGATATATAACTATGAGGCTGTGGGAACAGTAGTGCCTGGGCACACTAACATATCTGCTATTTTTCATAAGGAATTTCAGACAAAAGGTACATTCCTCAGTGTAATGCTTAGGTACGGTTAGGATTTCTAACTTTTCCCTATAACATAGCCAATCCTCACTTTTTGTGTTAAGCTCCATCTAACTTTACATTACTGTTGGAACAGTGCTGCTCTTTGCAAAAAAGTTGGTTTGAATGTGGGTTTGGGGAAGTAACACAAAATACTACTTGTGCTGTATATTTTTAACATGCCTTAGTGGGGATGGGGGTTGCATGCTGCATTTTCTTGTAGTCCCTGCCCCAAACTCACTATTTGCTGGTAATGAACAAAAAAAGGAACTGCTCCCCTTTTTATTTTTTACTCTTCCTTTCCTTCAAGTAGGCTTACTGTTCAGTCTTGTCAATACCATACCCGAAAGTAAATTTGCCGTTATAGAACACATTTACATTTTATTTAATCAAAAATAGCATGCTTTTTGTTGCATTATCCTGCAGAAAAGTATGTTAAAATCATCATAATACCTATTTGATTATTGATATATTAACTACTGTATCAGTGAAAACAAAATTAGTATATATATTTTTTTAGAATATAAATGCTTATTGTATCACTGGGTGCATTGAAAGCAAGTAAGCAAATAGGTCAACTGTTGTAAAATATTAATGGCTCTTTTGAGGTCTGTATACATTAATCCATATACTTTATTTTCTTCCTAATCCATTATGTGCTGTTCAACCAAGCAAGCCTTATCAATGTTCACTGCTGAGTAGCTACCAACCTGTGATGACAGGGAACATTTTCTAAGCAATATACCTTTCTACTGTTTCTAGTTGAGTGAATTTTATACTTCACTTGACAAACATCCACACTGCACTGCAATGCCTTGTAATTTATTTTTCATTTGTTAAAGGCATATCCCATTTTGTAGCCTATCCCCAGTGGCACTTTTAGTGACATACAGTTCTTTGCTATTTTAATTTGTTAGAGGAAAACTGCAATATAGCTGCTGAGGAAAGTCAGGTCACGTGGACAGTCACTTTTCTACAGTGAAAGTATCAGCAGAACTTATTATTTTAGGTATTTGGCTGTACAGAGGCATTACTACCAAATATGTCACCTGCTGACTGTCAGTTTACAGCGTACAGATAAATTGCTTCAAGATTACTCCATGGTACAGCTTTTCACACTGGTTGTAGCTTAAATTAAATGTTTAGTGTTTTATCAGTAATGTTAAAGTAAATATAAACCCTAACATAATTACAATTGTTTTTCTAAAGCATTGTTACATAGTTAGTCTTGTTGAAAAAAGACACAAGTCCATCTAGTTCAACCAATAACCATTGGTTTAATAAAAAATAGCCTTTATTTTTTTTTTATTAAATTCATGTTTTCCCCTTTTTTATTTGTGTTGCATCTCATTTTTGCTAATTTCCTGCAAGTTCTTCGCAGCCACTTTTTGTCTTCAAGCATGCACTCCAGCGATGGCTGCATGACATTGCCCAATATTTACAAAAGTGGACCATACCTTAGAAATGTGTGTTAAAATGACTACTTGTAGTCTCCATCAGCAGCCTGTGTAAAAGAATATACATTATATATAAACTTATAGATTTTTTAAAAATAGCCACTTTAGGTATCCCTGCCCTTTCTAATTACTAACCAACACTGCAGTAGAAATGGCAGTATGAATGTTCAGGTACTAAATAGCTGTATATATATATACAATACAGGAGATACTAAAGAGGTGTAAACATATATTAACCCTTACATATAGCAATCTCTTTCTTATAAAATGGGGATTCTTAGTTGTAGTTCTTATATTGCAATACATGTTCAAGGTGGCCAACTGTGTCAAAGTCATCCCTCTCTGTCTGGCCCCAGTCCTTACTCTATTTTACATATACGGTTGTGCTCATAAGTTTACATACCCTGGCAGAATTTATGATTTCTTGGCCATTTTTCAGAGACTATGAATGATAACACATTTTTCAGAGACTATGAATGAAACTTTTCGCTCACTCATGGTTAGTGTGTGGCTGAAGCCATTTATTATCAATCAACTGTGTTTACACTTTTTAAATCATAATGACAACAGAATCTACCCAAATAACCTTGATCAAAAGTTTGCATACCCCAGTTCTTAATACCGTGTATTGCCCCCTTTAACACCTTTAAAGTCTTTTGTGGTATTTGTGGATGAGGCTCTTTATCTTCTCAGATGGTAAAGCTGCCCATTCCTCTTGGCAAAAAGCCTCCAGTTCTTGTAAATTCTTGAGCTGTCTTGCATGAACTGCATGTTTGAGATCTCCCCAGAGTGGCTCAATGATATTGAGGTCAGGAGACTGAGATGGCCACTCCAGAACCTTCACTTTATTCTGCTGTAGCCAATGACAGGTCGACTTGGCCTTGTGTTTTGGATCATTGTCATGTTGGAATTTACAAGTACGTCTCATACGCAGTTTCCTGGCTGATGGATGCAAATGTTCCTCCAGTATTTTTTGATAACATACTGCATTCATCTTGCCATCAATTTTGACCAAATTTCCTGTGCCTTTGTAGCTCACACATTCCCAAAACATCAACAATCCACCTCCGTGTTTCAAAGTAAGAATGGTGTACCTTTCATCATAGGCCTTGTTGACTTCTCTCCAAATGTAGTGTTTATGGTTGTGGCCAAAAAGCTAAATTTTGGTCTCATCACTCCAAATGACTTTGTGCCAGAAGGTTTGAGGCTTGTCTCTGTGCTCATTGGTGTATTGTAAGCAGGATACTTTTGTGGCATTTGCAAAGTAATAGCTTTCTTCTGGCGACTCGACCGTGCAGCCCATCTTTCTTCAAGTGCCTCCTTATTGTACATCCTGAAACAGCCACACCACATGTTTTCAGAGAGTCCTGTATTTCACCTTAAGTTATTTGTGAGGTTTTTTTTGCATCCCAAACTATTTTCCTGGCAGTTGTGGCTGACATTGTAGCTGGTCTACCTGACCATGGTTTGGTTTCAACAGAACCCCTATTTTTCCACTTCTTGATTAGAGTATGAACACTGCTGACTGGCACTCTCAATTCCTTGGATATCTTGTTATATCCCTTTCCTGTTTTATACAGTTCAACTACCTTTTTCCACAGATCCTTTGACAATTCTTTTGCTTCAGTGCAGTACCTCAGTGCAGCACTGGATGAAAGATGAAAGGGTCTGTCAGGAGTCCAGAAACTCATTGACCTTTTACACACAAACACTAATTACAAGCAAACAGATCACAGTTGAGGATGGTTACCTTTAATAGCTTTTCAAACCCCTTTGTGTCAACTTGTGTGCATATTATCAGGCCAAAATCACCAGGGTATGTAAACTATTGATCAGGCAAACAATAGTCTCCTGCGCTCCAGTGTTTTGCTAGATACGGATGGTGTGATCCATTCTTTGATATAAGGCAAAGTCTATAATCTTGCCCCTGTTGTGTACTTTTTCATCTAGTATTACTAATCCATTTGAGCGTGGTTTTAGTTCTCTGAATCTGATGCACAGTGGTTCAGCGCATTTAGGTCTTGATAGCACTATTGTTGCCGGCTTGTTTTTGTATGTACACATACACATATACATACCCTCACATGTTTTTATTTATTTGTTCAGACAATTCTGAATTTTATTCCTTCTGAATAGTTTATATTATCCTGATTATTAATAACAATATGACATTATTTATCCTATTTATTCATCTGGTTAATCAATTCTTAATTAATGTATTGATGAGCCTTTTAATAATTAGATATATGTTGAATATAGCAATATTGCCCCCCCTTTTTTTGGGGGGGGGCTTCACCCACTGTGCACCCCTGTGGGCTCTATATGTGCATCCATGTGACAGTACACCCAGAATATGACCACTAGCATCATCCTTCAGCTGTACTATAGGCTAAATTGGCCTTTTTATTTTTTATATTTTTTATAAATTTTTTGTATTTATTTTTTATTTATTTGTTTATTTTTTATTTGTTTTTTTATTTTTATTTTTTATTTATTTAATTTCCCCCCCCATTTTGGGCCACTAGAGGGAGCGGTGTCTCACTTACATATAGATGCCCATGTGCGCATGGGCCAAATACGGAAGAGGAAGGGCGGTAGAGCCGCTCTCAAGTGGCCGGAAGTGTTGGGTGGAACGCAAACACACCTGCACTTCCAGGCCGCGCTCCTCGCACGATTGACTTACTTTGGATGCGTGCGCAGGAGCGGATATGACGCCGCATGAGCCGGATGTGTGGGTTGGAACGCAGGCACACCCGCACTTCCTGGCTCTATGAAGGCGTGCGTTCCAACGGGCGCTGTGGGACAATGAGGGACCACAAGGTTATGGAATGGATGGCAGCGACCCCTCTCCCGCACAGAGTTATGGAGAGAGAGTAATGAGGGTAGGTTTTTTGCCTGACCTTTCTTTTCTTGGGGGATCGAGCTGTGCACTGGTATGAACACGCTATTGATCACCTGTATCAGTCAGATTGTGGCTAGTGCAATGAATATTGGGCAATTAACGTGTCTTCATCATGTCTAATACACTTTTTAGAATGATTCAATATCTGTATGGTTAATTAATCTACCTGTTGGCCACCCCGCACTTGGTGACATCAGTATAGTGTGTTGCAGAAAGGGAAAAAGTTCCGTCCCTTTGGTTGGAGCCAGCTCATACTGATGGGTGTGGCTTAGTAGGGTAGTGGTCACCTGGGGCGTGGGCATATGGATGCATATATTGGGGCACACAGGACAGAGGAGCCACAGACCGCCTAGGCTCTGAAGAAAAGGGTACGCCCCTGAAACGCGTCAGCCGTTCAGCCGTTTGGGGTGTCATCTTCTACCTCTTGCCATCAGGTCCTGTCTGCTGGTGCCAAGGGATGCAGTTTTGACTGTTAAGAAAAGCCTGTTTTTTACGCTCGTTTGTGAGTAGTACTATTGCTTTTATATACTTTTCATTAAACTTTTATATCGGTAATGCACTAGGTTGGTGCGCCCTCCTTTTTTTCTGTTTTCTGTTTTCTCTTTAACTATTGATCAGGGTCATTTGGGTCATCTGTTGTCATCTGATTTAAAAAGAGTAAACACAGTTGATAGATAATAAATGGCTTCAACCAAACACTAACCATGAGTGAAAGAAATGTTTTTGTGTTATCATTCATATTCTCTGATAAGTGGCCAAGAAATCATAAATTCTGCCAGGGTATGTACCTAAACTTATGAGCACAACTGTATATAATCAAAATGGGCAAATATTGTGCATTTCAAACTTACCAGTGTGGCCAGCATATTTTTTGTGCAGTTGTCAGGGGATGTGTTTCCCCTTCCCAATTTCAGCAGAGATGACATTGTCTTAAAGAGGTTGTAAACCCTGGGGGGAAAAAAACCTGTAAGACAAAGGCATAATGAGCTTGTATGCATTGCATACTAGCTTTTTATGAAATACTTACCTTAGAAAGAAGCCTTCCAGTGGCGCCCTCACACCGATGAGATGGCTGTCATCTTCCCCGCTGTTTCTTCTGGGTTTGCGGGCTACGACGCTGTGAGTAGTCAGAGCTGCGATGATGCCACTCTCACGCATGCGTGTGAGAGCTGCCGTTTACGGCACGGGCTCTGAAGGTCCGGTACAGTAAACAAGTTTAGGAGATATTCACAGTACCTACGGGTAAGCCGTATTATAGGCTTACCTGTAGGTACCAGTAAAAAATAAGACTTTATTTCCTCTTTAATTGGTCAGTTTGCAAAGGATGCTAAAAAACATGCAAGCTGTAATGGCTATTCTTAATAGAACTATGTTGGGCATCACAAATGCATTCTATAAGAAAGTTTTACTTGTTATGTAAAGATTTTTCTGCAAATAATTTAACAATGGCATTAACCATAAGTTTATGAACCTGTAAGCTTTATTGATTTTTAGTTCATTATGTTTTTCAGGCTTCACATTGAGATAATCCCCTGTAATATGAAAAAGATTTCCTGAAATTATTGGATTACGAGTTTTGTTTTTGAGGAAGGATTATATTATGTTAGTGACACTTTCATACACATGTTCTAAGATACTGTATATTCCTTATATACAAGGATATAGACAGGCAGATATTCCCCCTTGGTAAAATGACCTAATAACTGCAAGCAATGTTCAGAGGGACTTCTCAGGCAAGCCTTAGCTCCTAAAGCTTAAAGTGGTAGTAAATTCTCTATTTTCATTTTTATCTACAGGTAAGCTTATAATAAAGTGTACATGTAGGTTAAATGAATAGCTCCTAAACGTGCATTATTTAAGAGACATTCTAGTGAGCAGCAGCTGGTGACATCACCGGCGCATGCTCTCTAAAGAAACGTTCTGTTTCTCTTTCACTGTTACTGTTGGGTAACTAAGTGTTGCGGTTTAACTGAGTATTGTTGCGAGTGCTGAGTTTTGTGAGTGCCCATGTACTGTGAGTGCCATGTACTGTGAGTGCCCAAGTACTGTGAGTGCCTGGGTACTAGGGGTGCCCGGGTACTGTGAGTGCCCGGGTACTGTGAATGCCTGTGTACTGTGAGTGCCCGGGGCTATGAGTGCACGAGTGCTGTGAGTGCCCCTGTACTGTGAGTGCCCTGGGGCTGTTAGTGCCCAAGTACTGTAAGTGCCCGGGTACTCAGAATGCCCGAGTACTGGGAGTGCCCAGGTGCTGTGAGTGCCCGTGTACTGTGAGTGCCCGTGTACTGTGAGTGCCCGTCTACTGTGAGTGCCCGAGTAACTGTGAGTGCCCGGGTGCTGTGAGTGCTGTGTACTGAGAGTGCTGTGTACAGTGGGTGCACTAGGAGTAGAGAGCTGGTAATAGGGTAGGTTACAAATAATTAGTCTTACTCTATATCCCCAATAGAATAGCACGTAAAATGTCCAACGGGGTTGGTAATGCCACTCAGTGCACATCTTGCTCCCAGTAAGCGAGTTGTTTCTCTGGAAGCTCAGATCCTGGTACTGGAGAGTCAAGTGGCAACACTGAGAATCATTAACAACCTAGAGAGGAGCTTGGACATTACCCAGCAGGTGCTAGCAGGGGCCAGTCTAGAGGAGGTTGGAGAGATGGAAGCTCAGGAACCAGAGGTAGGTAGCTGGGTGACGGAAAGGAGGAGGGGTAGAGGGAAGAGTGTTAGAGAGGCCAGTCCTGATTTGGTACGCCCCAACAAATATGCCAAGTTGCATAATGATGGGGATATAAGCCCAGGGGTGGCAGTGCTGGAGCAGGCGCCCTCCCCTAGGTGCCAGGGGAGGGGTGGCTCCAGTAAGCAGGGGAGCTGTGATACCAGAAAGGCCAGAAAAGTGATGGTAGTGGAAGACTCAGTTATAAGGAGGACAGAGAGGGCAATCTGTCAGAAAGACCGGCGTTGCCAAACAGTGTGTTGTTTACCAGGTGCTCGGGTTCGCTACACATCGCGGATCAGGTGGACAGATTATGGACCCAGCGGGTACCAATGGCCAAGTGAAAGGAAGATGGAGAGTCCTAAAAAATGATTTCAGGGAATTAAGGAATAGATTGAGGAAAAGTACCTTCAAGGTAGTTTTCTCTGAAATACTATCTGTACCTCGAGCCACACCAGAGAGACAGCAGGAGCTGAGGAACTGGTGTAGGAAATAGGGTTTTGGGTTCCTGGAGACCTGGGCCAACTTCTCAGTTGGTTACCGGCTCTTTAGTAAGGACGGACTGCACCTTAATGGGGATGGTACAGCTCTATTGAGAAGTAAGATGATCACAAAGTTGGAGGTGCTTTTAAACTAGGTGCTGGGGGAGGGATCAGAGAAAGCTATAGCCATCAGGGAGCACGAGACAGAGGATGATAGAGTCAGCAGTGGTAATAGCAGTGAAAATACACCCATAACAACCAATCTCGGGGGAAGGGAGTGGGCAATTTAAATTCATAAACAATATCAGGAGAAACAAAGGGGGAAAATAATATGCACTCATACAAAACTAAGAGGCGTACACACAAATGTTAGGAGCCTAGCTAACAAAATAGTGGATATGGAGCTGCTATTACACGAAGAGGACTTAGACTTTGTGGTAATAACTGAAACTTGGTTTGACAGCTCACACGATTGGCTGTCCAATATACAGGGGTATTCCTTGTATCGATAGGACAGGGAAGGTAGAAGGGGGGTTGTGTCTATGTGTCAAAAATGATACAAGGGTGGTAGAGAGGAGCGACATTATGTATGGGACTAGGAGGGACGTAGAATCAGTGTGGGTAGAACTTCAAAGAGAGGAACTAAGTGGGAAATGAATAGGGGGGTATGTTATAGGCCACCCAACATGAAGGAGGAGGAGGAGTTGAAACTACTATCTCAGATAGAAATGGCAGGGAAACAGGGAAATGTAATCATAATGGGGGACTTCAATTAGCTCGATATTGACTGGGCAGAGGGAACAGCTCACTCATTAAAGGCCTGTCATTTCATAATAGTTTTACAGGACAACTTCATGTCCCAATTGGTGGATTCCCCAACTAGAAAGAATGCCCTGTTAGATCTATTAATTACAAACAATCCAAGTCTGATCTCAGATGTGGAGATACACGACAACTTGGAATTTAGCGATCATAGGATGATCGTGTTTAGCATAAGTTACAGGAAAATGAGGCGTATGGGTAGTACAAAAACACTAAATTTCAAACGAGCCAATTTTCCTGAACTACTGTCAATGCTACATGACATTAATTGGGACCAAATTCTGGAATCATTGAATCCAGAAGAGAAATGGGAATGCTTTAGGAGCATATTAAACAAAGGTATCAAACAATGCATTCCAATGGGCAATAAAAATAGAAGAGCAAAAATTAAACCTGGGTGCTTAAACCAGTAGGCTCGTCAAGGAGAAAAGTATGGCCTTTAAAAAATATAAAGGAAATGGGTCAGCTTCGGCATTCCTGCACTACAAGGAATGCAATAAGAAATGGTTGGTTGAAGATGACTACAGATGACACGGAGAAGGCAAATGTACTAAATGCCTTCTTCTCCACAGTTTTTACACAGGAAAAAGAAGGGTTTACTGACAATGACTGTAGTGTTAGTAACACAGCACATGACATACCCTTGTGGTTAACAGATGGCTTGCACTCAAGAGTCCTCAGAGAACTCAGTCAAGTTATAGTCAGGTCATTATTCCTGACTTTTGTGGACAGCATAATGACAGAATTGGTACCAGCTGATTGGAGAAAAGCCAAAGTGGTACCAATTTTCAAAAAAGGGCAGAGAAAAATTCCTGGGATCTACAGGCCAGTCAGCCTAACATCAATAGTGGGTAAATTATTGGAGGGGATGATTAGGGACTGTATCCAAAGTTTTACTGAGGAGAAGAATATTATCAGTGTTAATCAGCATGGGTTTATGAGAGGACGTTCCTGCCAGACCAATCTGCTAACATTCTACAAGGAAGTGAGCTTCCATCTAGACAGGGGGAGGCCTGTGGATGTGGTGTATCTGGACTTTGCAAAAGCATTTGATACAATCACCATAAACACTTAATTTACAAGCTGGGGTCTGCAGGCTTGGACCATAGGGTTTTGGGTAAAAAACAGGTTACAGGGACGGGTCCAAAGGGGGGTGATAAATAACATGTACTCAGACTGGTCTGGAGTAGTGAGTGGTGTACCCCAAGGTTCTGTCTTGGGATAAATTCTATGCAATATATTCATATATGATATAGAGTTTGGGATAACTAGTTCAGTCTCAGTTTTTGCGGATGACACGAAGATAAGCAGAGTAATAAACTCACATCAGGACATAGAAAATTTGCAGAATGACCTGAACAAAATAAAGGAGTGGGCAAACAAATGGCAAATGAGGTTTAATGCAGAGAAATGTAAAGTAATGCACTTGGGGGCAAAAAACATAAATGCAAAATATTCATTAGGGGGATAACCGATGGGAGACTCAAGGATGTAGAAGGATCTAGGGTGCTAATAGATGACAAATTGAGAAACAGCATGCAGTGCAGAGCTGCAGCTACCAAAGCAGGCAGAATATTAGCATGCATAAAAAAAGGGATGTACTCTAGGGACAGAATTATAATTCTGCCACTTTAGAAAACTCTGGTTAGGCCTCATCTGAAGTTTTCCGTCCAATTCTGGTCGCCAGTCCTCTGAAGGGATGTGCTGGAACTGGAGAGAGCCCAAAGGAGGGCAACAAAACTAATAAGGAAACTGGAGAACCTAAATTATGAGGAAAGGCTGCAAACACTAAATTTATTCTCGCTGGAGATGAGACACTTGAGAGGAGACATAATAGCAATCTACAAATATCTCAATGGGGATCCCAGCATAGGAATTCAACTATTCAGTCCTAGGGAGTGTATAAGGACACGGGGCACACAATAAGAATGATGGATAAGCGGTTTAGGATGTGGAACTCTCTCCCACAATTGGTGGTGACTGCAGGGAGTATGGATATTTTTAAAAGACTCTTATGCCGCGTACACACGGGCAGACTTTTCGACTGGACTGGTCTGATAAGCTTTCCAGCGGAATTTCGACGGACTTTTGACGGACTTCCGATGGACGTTCTAACGAACGGACTTGCCTACACACGATCACACCAAAGTCCGACGGATTTGTACGTGATGAGGTACCCAGACTAAAACAAGGAAGTTGGTAGCCAATAGCTGCCCTAGCGTTGGTTTTTGTCCATCAGACTAGCATACAAACGAGCGGATTTCTGGGTCCGGCGTAGTTATGGCGTAAAGATTTGAAGCCTGTTCCAAATCTAAAATCCGTCTGATTTGCGACTGGAAAAGTCAACTGAAGGTCCGGTGAAGCCCACGCATGATTTGATTATCCGCCGGATTTGGTCCGTCGGCATCCATCAGACCAGTCCAGTCGAAAAGTCCGACCGTGTGTACGCCCCATTAGACATGCAGCTAAAAGGACACAACATACAGGGATATGGGAAATCTTTATAGACACTGATACACATACATAACCATGTAACTGTCCAGTTTTTTTTTTTTTTTTGAATAACCTTCAAGATTTGCCTTTAATAACAAAAAAAATCCACTGTGTGTATATTATGATGTTTTGTTTTTTTTATATGCAAGACCCTTCAGAAAATGGTTATTGAGGGGATGGTACATTTTTAGGGGTTTATGTGAGATGTATATATGTTTTGGGTTTTTTATTTATTTAGATTGTTTTACTTTTTTCTCTTTTTCTTTTAGTATAATCTTTTTTCTTTTTTTTGGGGGGGGGGGGGTATTGTTTTATTTTTTATATAGATTTTTTGTAAGCGCTCACCAGATAGCTAAAATGAATGTAGAAATTCTTTCCTCACTAAGAGGATTATTTGATTTTATGGCAAACTTAACCACTTCAGCCCTGGAAGAATTTACCCTGACCAGGCCATTTTTTGCAATACGGCACTGTGTCATTTTAACTGACAATTTCATAGTTGTGCAATGCTGTACCCAAACAAAATGTATGTCTTTTTTCCCCACAAATAGAGCTTTCTTGGTGGTATTTGATCACCTCTGCATTTTTTATTTTTTGCGCTTTAAACAAAAAAAGAGCGACAATCTTGAAAAAAAAACAATATTTTGTACTTTTGCTATAATAAATATCGCCCCCCCTAAAAAAAAATCTTCATCAGTTTAGGCCGATATGTATTCTACATATTTTTGGTAAAAAAAATGCAATAAGTGTATATTGATTGGTTTGCGCAAAAGTTATCGCGTCTACAAAATAGGGGATAGATTTATGACATTTTTATTTATTTTTTTTTATCTACGATTTTTATCCGGACTGTGACATTGCGACGGACACATTGGACATTTTTGACACTTTTTTGGGACCAGTTATACAGCAATCAGAGCTAAAAATAACCACTGATTACTGTATAAATATCACTGGCAGGGAAGGGGTTAACACTAGTGGCGATCAAGGGGTTATGTGTGTTACCTAGATTTGTTCTAACTGTGGGGGGAATGTGGCTGACTAGAGGAGGAAACAGATCGTGTGTTCCTACTTAATAGGAACACACGATCTGTCTCCTCTCCCCTGACAGAACAGGGATTTATGTGTTTACATACACAGATCCCGGTTCTCGCTCTGTCATGAGTGATCGCAGGTGCCCGTCAGTCATTGCGCCCACCAGGCATGCACACAGGGACACGCACACACGCCTGCTACAGCATCTTAAAGAGCCGATGTACAGCTACGACTGCTTGCGCAGCAGTGCCATCCTGCCACAGTATAACTGCGGCAGCTGGTCGGGAAGGGGTTAATGTATGCTCTAGTATCTTGGAATATTAGGGGCATTAGCGACCCAGTAAAGAGACAAGCAATGTTTACTACATTAAAACAGTTTTCCCCATCTATTATCTGCCTGCAGGAGACCCATTTAAATATACATAGATTAAACTATTTGAAGTGTACACAATATAATAGGCAATACCATTATACCTATACTACATACTCTAGAGCAAATACTACTCTACCTAGTCTAGCAAATGGTGTTGACTTCTCCTGCAGGCAGGTGCAAATAGACATTAAAGGTCGCTATATTTTTCTATATTGCACAATGTATGGAAAACCATATGTGCTAGCTAATATATATATATATATATATATATATATATATATATATATATATATATATATATCACACCACCCACATACTCCTCAGAGATACTTACTTACTTTAACCACATACCGACCGGGCCATAGCCGAAAGACGGCCACAGCGCGGTCGGCTTATCCTGGGAGGACGTCCATGGACGTCCTCCCAGAATACTGCTCTCGCGCGCCCCCTGGGGCGCGCACCCGAGAACTTCCGTGACCGCCGGGTCCAGAGGATCCGGCGCATCACGGATCACGGTGAACGGCCGCTAATCGCGGCCGTTTACCATGTGATCGCTCCGTCAAATGACGGAGCGATCACATGTAAACAAACCGGCGTCATGTCATGACGCCGGTTCCTCCCTCCCCTCTGTGTACCGATCGGTACAGAAGGGGAGGAGCGGGGGAGGGATCGGATGGTAGCAGCGTTGTGGGCTGCATCTGTAGTGCCCACAACGCTGCTCTGTGACAAATACAGTCACATCCAGCCATCCATCCCTCCATGCTCAGCCATCCCTCCATACTATAATACCCCACAATACTCTGCACTACTCTACAATACCCCGCAATACCCCGCACTACTCTGCAACACCCCACAATACCCCGCAATACCCCACAATACCCCGCACTACTCTGCAACACCCCACAATACCCCGCAATACCCCACAATACCCCGCACTACTCTGCAACACCCCACAATAACCCACAATACCCCGCACTACCCTGCAACACTCCACAATACCCCACAATAACCCGCAATACCCCACAATAAACAGCAATACCCCACAATACTCCGCAACACCCCACAATACCCCGCAATACCCCACAATACTCCGCAACACCCCACAATACCCCGCAATACCCCACACTACTCCACAACACCCCACAACACCCCACAATACTCTGCAATACCTCACAATACTCTGCAATACCCCACAATACTCCGCAACACCCCACAATACTCCGCAACACCCCACAATACTCCGCAACACCCCACAATACTCCGCAACACCCCACAATACTCTTCAATACCCTGCAATACCCCGCAATACTCTGCACTACTCCACAACACCCCGCAATACTCTGCAATACTCTGCACTACTCCACAACACCCCGCAATACTCTGCAATACTCTGTACTACTCCGCAACACCCCGCAATACTCTGCAACACCCCGCAATACTCTCCAAGACCCCGCAATACCCAGCCATACTCTGCGATACCCTGCCATGCGCAGCCATACCCTGCCATGCGCAGCCATGCTCGGCCATATTCAGCTGTACTCGGCCTCTGTATGTGGCCAGGCTGTGGAAGTCTCACACATGGGGTATCGCCGTACTCAGGGGGAGTAGGTGAATCTATTTCGGGGTGTCATTTTTGGTATGTACATGTTATGTGTTCGAAATATTGTATAACTGGACAACTTTGTGTTAAAAAAAAATGTGTTTTAACCACTTCCTGCCCGCCAGCCATCATACGACGTCCTTGACTTTGTGTGGGGATATCTGAATGATGGGTGCAGCTACAGGCATCATTCAGATATCATCTTTTTCAGCCGGCGATTCCCTACACCATAGGAATGATCATAGCAGCTATTCCACTGCTTGATCGTTCTTATGGGAGGCGAGAGGGGACCTCACCCCCTTCCCGCCGCCCTCCGGTGCTTCTACCGCCTCACCACTACGATCAAAGCCAGGATAGTTTTTTTTTTTGTTTTTTGTTTTTTTTTTTTTTATTTCAGGCTTCCCAGCCTAGAGGTGAGATGTGGGGTCTTATTGACCCCATATCTCACTGTAAAGAGGACCTGTCATGCCATATTCCTATTACAAGGGATGTTTACATTCCTTGTAATAGGAATAAAAGTGATCAAAATTTTTTTTTTTGGGAAAAAAGTGTCAAACTAAAATAAATAAAGTAAAATGAACAATAAAAAAAAAAAAAAAAAATTTTAAAGTGCCCCTGTCCGTGTGCTCGCATGCAGAAGGGAATGCACACGTAAGTCCCGCCCACATATGAAAACGGTGTTCAAACCACACATGTGAGGTATCGGTGCGAACGTTAGAGCGAGAGAAATCATTTTGGCCCTAGACCTCCTCTGTAACTCAAAACATGTAACCAGTAAAAAATGTTAAAGCGTCGCCTATGGGGATTTTTAAGTAGCGAAGTTTGGCGCTATTCCACGAGCGTTTGCAATTTTGAAGAATGACATGTTAGGTATCTATTTACTCGGCGTAACTTCATCTTTCACATTATGCAAAAACATTGGGCCAACTTTACTGTTTTTGTTTTTTTTTAAAGCACAAAACTGTTTTTTCCCCCAAAAAAAGCGTTCAAAAAATTGCTGCGCAAATACCTTGCAAGATAAAAAGTTGCAACAACCACCATTGTATTCTCTAGGGTCTTTGCTAAAAAAAACATATATAATGTTTTGGGGTTCTATGTAATTTTCTAGCAAATAAATGATGATTTTTACATTTAGGAGAGAAATGTCAGAATTGGCCTGGGTGCTCCAGAATGCCTGGAGGTGCTCCGTGCATGTTGGGCCTCTGTATGTGGCCACGCTGTGTAAAAGTCTCACACATGTGGTATTGCCATACTCGGGAGTAATAGCAGAATGTGTTTTGGGGTGTAATTTGTGGTATGCATATGCGGTGTGTGAGAAATAACCTGCTAATATGACATTTTTGTGGAAAAAAAAAAAAGAAAAAAAATAATCTTGATTTTGCAAAGAATCGTGGGAAAAATTGACAACTTCAAAAAACTCACCCTGCCTCTTACTAAATACCTTGGAATGTCTTCTTTCCAAAAAGGGGTCATTTGGGGGGTATTTGTACTTTTCTGGCATGTTAGGGTCTCAAGAATATAGATAGTCCGTCAGTAATTTAGGTATGATCAATTTTCAGATATTGGCACCATAGCTTTTGGACTCTATAACTTTCATATAGACCAAATAATTTACACCGATTTGTACTTATTTTTACCAAAGATATGTAGCAGTATAAATTGTGGCCAAAATTTACGAAGAAAAATTACTAAATTTGCTAAATTTTATAACGGAAACAAAGAAAATTTCATTTTTTTACCGAATTTTCAGTCTTTTTTCTTTTATAGCGCAAAAAATAAAGAACCCAGCGGTGATTAAATACCACCAAAAGAAAGCTCTATTTGTGTGAAAAAAAGGACAAAAATTTCATATGGGTACAGTGTTGCATGACTGAGTAATTGTCATTCAAAATGTGAGAGCACCGAAAGCTGAAAATTGGTTTGGTTAGGAAGGGGGTTTAAGTGCCCAGTTGTCAAGTGGTTAATAATTATCTCAACCCTTCCTTAGATTTGGTTTTGCTGCCGCCTTGGCAACCCCAGTATGTACCTCCTTTACAGGCTATATTCGGGAAATTGGTCTCATGGATGTCTGGAGAATGTTACACTCTAATGAAAGAGTGTTCTCCTGCTACTCTAGTACCCATGGGACCTTATCTAGAATTGACTTGGCATTAGTTACCTCTAGGATTTTACCTGTGCTATCTGAGGTGACCTATGCAGCTAGAGGACTGTCAGATCACTCCCTGTTGGTTCTCAAGTTAGCTTTAAATCGAATTACGATTCGCGCTCTATGATCTTTTTACCTCAAAGCAGAAAATAATACTTGACGTTTTGGCCTATAGCTGTTAATAAGCCCTCTGTATCTTCACAGATCTATTGGGATTCTTTGAAAGCTTATTTGAGAGGTTTATTTATCTCTCAAATTTCAAGAATCAAAAAAAGATCTAGGCCCTGGGAACATTTAGTGACTGGTGATCTTTTAAAAGCCGAAACTTCAATATATAGCGAATCCTACCATAGAAACACAACAGAAGTGGATACAAAAACAACAGATATACGCTGAAATTTCTCGTAACAAAGCAGAACAGAAAAATTTTTTCCTTCATCAACTTTATTTTGAGGATGGGGAAAACATGGGCCATCTCTTAGCAGCAATAGTAAAAGCTCAGAAACCAATGACAAAAGTAGTAGTTTCTTCATCTGAAACTGTATGAACTACTTTGGAGATTTGAACAGCGTTTGTTGATTTTTATAAAAACTTGTATAGTAGTAAAGTAACCTATAAGGAGGCTGAATTGCAATCTTTTCTTAACTCTATTACGTTAACAGAAGTATCAGTGGCTGATAGGGAGATGATGGATCACCTTTTTGACATTAGAGGAACTATACCGAAGATACCCTCCCAGCTGAAATGCATGTGATGTGGTTGAGAACTATGTATATGGCTCGTTAACTTATATTACAAAAATGGATATCAAAATACCCGCCAACAATAGATCAATGGATTAAAGTGATTGATATTAATCTAATTCGAGAGGAACTGACATATAAACTTAGGAGAAGCCCTAAAAATTTGTGAAAATTTGGCATTGATGGCTATCTTCCAACTTGTTTGAACAATCAGTTGAGTAAACTAATGATAATAAGGAAAACCAACAATGATACAGAAGGGGGATAATTATATATGCTCCATAAAGGAGTAATAAAGGGATGGAGGTTCTTGAGTAAAGATTGAAGCGTGGACTGGTGAGCGCAAATATGGGAATAGTGTACTTTGTCTCTTTTATTTTATTATTTTTTTTTTTTTTAGTTTGTTTTTTAGTTTAGTATCCGAGAGGGGTTATTTGTGAACTTTTGTTGTATTTTGAAAAAATGTAATAAAAAATATTTGATTGAAATAAAACTTTCCAGCCACAGGTTGGGGACAAGTCCATGACAGCCCGGGCTCAGAGGAAGTGTGTTGAATGATGCTGATTAGTGTTGTTAGACTGGGGACCCGAGCAAGCCCTTCTATGCATGCTGGGAAATCCACCCCAGTCCAGTGTATCAATAAGCCCTTTCTCTCCACCACAAGGCCTGCTGAAGTGGCACTGACCATCCCCCAAAACAATTTGGCTTCTTCTGTGATTTTTTACTTTGGTCAATAAAGATCTACTGGCCCTACAAAATATCTGTGGTCCTCTCTTTATCTGAACTCTTTTACATTATGTAACTTGAGTGTCGTGCACCACCTTTAACATTACTTGTGTGACTGACAACTGGCTTATTTTGTGATGATTTTTCTCTATATACATATGGTATATACAGTAGCTGGTGAGTTATAAAGATGCTTAATTTTGATTACTTATCCTGGTTTGTGTAATTTTATTTTGAGATTTCCAGATACAATGAGCAGCTGAGCCAGATTTGAAAGCTGAAGTTTCCAGGGACATGACTTTTCTGAACAAGAAATACATACTCTATGTGTATGTTTTTTACTCCCACAAAATAAGTTTAATGCAAATATCCAAAGATATACACACACTGAAAAGACATAGAAGGGGCAGAGGATTATTGACACAAAATCTTGCTGCTACACAGAGAAACCAATCGGCTTCCAGGTTTTATTGCCAAAGCTTAATTAACCACTTCAGTACAAGACACTTTTACCCCCTTCCGGCCCAGGCCAATTTTCAGCTTTCAGCGCTGTAACATTTTGAATGACAATTGCGCGGTCATGCAACACTGTACCCAAATAAAATTGTGATCATTTTTTTCCACACAAATAGAGCTTTCTTTTGGTGGTATTTGATCACCTCTGCGGTTTTTATTTTTTGTGCTATAAACAAAAAAAGAGCAACAGTTTTGAAAAAAAACAGTATTTTTTATTTTATGCTATAATAAATATCCCAAATTTATTTTTAAAAAACTAATTTTTTCCTCAGTTTAGGCTGGTATGTATTCTTCTACATATTTTTGGTTAAAAAAAATAGCAATAAGCGTATATTGATTGGTTTGCGCAAAAGTTATAGCGTCTACAAAAAAGGTTATTGATTTATGGCATTTTTATTTTATTTTTTACTAGTAATGGCAGGGATCTGATTTTTATCATGACTGCGACATTACGGCAGACAGATTGGACACTTTTGACACTTTTTTTTATACCATTGACATTTATTCAGCGATCAGTGCTATAAATAGCCACTGATTACTGTGTAAATGTCACTGGCAGGGAAGGGGTTAACACTAGGGGGCGATCAAGGGATTAAATGTGTTTCCTGACTGTGTGTTCTAACTGTGGGGGGATGGGACTGACTAAGGGAGGAGACCGATTGGTGTCCTTATATATTAGGAACACATGATCTGTCACCTCTCCCCTGACAGGATGTAGATCTGTGTGTTTAGACAGACAGTTCCTGCTCTGTCACGAGCAATCGCATCAGCTCCATGGTGATGCAGCGGGTGCGCGTGCGCACCCCCTATGCTGGCGGTAAGCCAAGGACATCATATGACGCCTGCCCGGCGGGACAGAGTGGTTAAACAAGCTGCTCAAAAAATGTGAGATATACACAAATCCAATAATAATGTAAAAAACATGAGCAGCGCTAAGAAACAGTGAAAAACATATGTGAAAATATGTATATGCCAACAGTCAAAGGATCCCTATTGGACCCAAAGAAATATACCACAGTTAGCAATATAGGTGCCAAAAACCATGAAAGAGTGGTAAACATTAGTCCAAACTATAAAAAATGTGAATGTGATATTGAACAGTCCATATGGGAAAACATCCAAAAGTGAGGTTACTTGGTCACACAGACACCAACATGTGAGGAGATCCGCCACCGTATATACTAAACGCTTACCATACGGCAAGCTTTGGCAAGCTTGTATGGCAATCTGATAATCAATAGCAGGTAACGTCACACCATGGCTTTCCAGTGAGAGGCCAGGGTAGCTCCATCCAACCCGACATTCAGAAGGCAGGCAAGGCAAAAAAGTAATCAGACAACGGCTCTCCATAGTGTGAATCGTTAAGACCAAGGTTTAATAAGATATAAAAGTTGCACTTACATGCGGGATATGAATAAAAGCATAAGAAAACACAGCAGCAGCCGGCCGGCTTGCAGACACCCGTTCGGGACGAGATATGAGATGCTCAGCGATGATGTCAGCGCGTCAACCATCAGACGTACGTTTTGTCTCACGAAGACATCGTCATCGTCATGGTTTTTGGCACCTATATTGCTAACTGTGGTATATTTCTTTGGGTCCAATAGGGATCCTTTGACTGTTGGCATATACATATTTTCACATATGTTTTTCACTGTTTCTTAGCGCTGCTCACGTTTTTTACATTATTATTGGATTTGTGTATATCTCACATTTTTTGAGCTGCAACTTCGTACTGATTGTTATCAGGGAGCGCGGTATAAAATTTTTTTCTGTTAAACAAGCTGCACCAGATTCTGAGTGTACCAGTTTTAGGAAATCTCCTCCTATATGACACCATTGATTTTGAATAGAGGTAGAGAAACGCTGCTAAAAGCTAGTGCGGCTAAACGTGCATTAGCGTCATTACAAAAAGCTACTAAAAGCACGTTTTTACAGCTGCTTTTTCCTAGCATTGGGAATGGCTTTGCAGCTTGTTTTTTCTAACGCCCTGTGTGCATGAGCCCTGTGTAAAGTTTGCACAGATGTTTGGTATTAGTACTGTTATCAGGGCTTTCCAAACTCCCTAATGCATTTATCAAGCACTGCCACTCATTTACTGTCATGTTCTGTCGACACTTCACATTTCATAAAGTGTTACCAGAACAGGAATTAGAGGGGAAAGATTTGAATGAGAACACTTATTCCAGTGATTTTCTATTTGGAGATAATTTCCTTCACTTTCTATTGTGTCTATAGAATGGAACACAGATTGTAAAAAAAGAAACTGACTGGGGTCTAACCATTCCCTACTCTTTCCAAAAGTTCAAGTTTACCTTTAGATATACTTTATTCTCCTCCAACAAAAACATTTAAAGTACTAAATAAAAGAAGAAAAGATTAGTGGAAAAGGAGAGCTTTCAATATAGGGCGAAGCCATAATCACAGTATTTTAGCTGTTCAGTTTTGGCTTGTCTTTGTACCCTTAGAATTCAGTTAAAGCGGAATTTAACCTCTGCAAGAAAAAATGTAAAAATGGGCCCAAGGAGCTTTATACTATAATGTACTAGTATGCACAGCATATTAGCACATTACGGCAGACTTACCCTGTGTAAGCAATCCCCGCCAGTGCTGCAATGTTAGCCATCTGTCATGGGTACCTACATCTTCTTTCAAACACTTTCCTGCGTTTGGGAGTCCCACACGGCAGTCACATTGTCACAACACAGAGTCGTGCTGTGAATGTACATGAGCTGAGCATGCGTGGTTCAGGGTACACAAATGCCTACAGGCAGGCTGAAGGGTTTATGACAGAAGACATCATTAAGGTGTCTTCTGTCATAAAATCCTATCTGTCGGCATTTTTTAATTTTTTTAGGTTTAATTCCACTTTAAAGGTGACTAATTTAGTATTTGGAGTTAAATATCAATCTCTTTTCATTAATATAAGCTGCATTTATTTGAATGTATTTATGTAAATATGAATGCAAAATCACTCAGAATAATTCAACAACATTTCAGTAAGGAGATTAAATACGTATATTTTAGGGAGCGTATGTGTTTTTTAAAAGACCCCTACTCCAGAAGGAAGTGTAGTTATTAAAAGAGCCCTAAATATTAGAAAATAGATAACAATCTAGTTTATAGTGATTTTTTATTTTTTCCAACAACTGCGACCTGACGGAACATAATTTGCATGATCTGTTTAGGAAGGCCATCACAATAGTGGTTTTGATAACACAAAATAAATCTCAAACAGATTCTGACAACGTGAAACCAGTTTATGAGTTTTACATTAGAAGGTGTTTGAGCATTTTTGGTGCTTTTGTGATTGTAACATATTATATATTTACACTAAACATTCCTCTCTCAAAATCATTATCCTTTCAGCGTCCAGCACTGAGATGGAAATCTTTCTTTTTTTCCACCATAACATCAATCTTTAAATTTTCCTCATACTATCTTTAGGTTTGACACTTTCTGTAAACTATATACCCGAGGGAACAGAAGCAGAAGATGGCATTGTAATACTGCTTCCAGGAAATAGATGCACCATCTGATGAATGGATGTGCCCTCAGTTTATTGACTCCCATATAATATAAGTGTCTCTAATATGATTCATACAGAATGTCATCTATCAAAATGAATAATGTACTCTTTACTATGATGTCACTTTCTTCTGCAAGTCATTTCATTACCAGTTAAGTTGTCAGTTCTTCTGTGTTAACAAAGATTTTAAACTATCGGGTATCCAAGATCTCAGTTGTATTATGTATAGTTTCACCTTGCTGTATGAGCAACATTAACTTCTTGTTATATTTGTGTAAACAATAATACCAAATGTAAATGTATAATGGTTATAGATTACTACTAATAAACATAACCTTTTTCATGTTTTTCAACTGTATGGCCCAGTTCCTAAAGCGTAAAATATAGAGTACTTTTTTTGATCACATATTTTGAGCACTTTTAGTGTTTACTTTATTCTCATTTTTTATTTAACTGTCACATTTTCACATGATTTCTCTTCAATATTTTTGTTATTGTAATAAAAGCCATAAGTGGATAAACTCATTGTACTCTTCTATTCCTGGGGTATAGACACTCTTAGATTCCATATAAAGAAATATAATAAGTATTCAGAGGACTTGAAACATTTCTATAGGAGTTTATTACAGTATTTGTTGACCCACAGTTACTTTTTGTTGGACAGAAAATATTATCATGAAAGATATTGCCTTTTGTTAGATGCAAAGCTTGCACCTACATGTGCCAGTTTCTCCATGGGATGGTGGGAGGAGTACCACTTCTTTGAAGATAGGAATCCTTACAGATCACCCATCCACTTGTTTTATCAATATTTAGACAATTTGATTTTTTTTTTATGTGGATGGTGTTCTGGAAGCTTTGGTATGGGTTCATTATTTGAACCAGAAGTAGTCCAATTTGTGATACACCTGTGAAGAGAACAGAGAATCAATGTATGTATAAGAGGGAGGCGGTGGTCTTGAGGAAGTGGTTTCTATAAAGGAAATATTATTATTAAAAGATATAGAGGAAAAAAAACAGAATCAACATGAGCAGTGGAACCAAGTGGGACAACTAAATAAAAAAGCAACCTACTTTACTACATATAGTTTTGAATTTTAGAAAATATATAGCGATAACATATATACCAGTGTTGCATAATGAGCCTGATTTTTGTGAGGTATTGAAACCAGGGGTACACTTTTTGTGTAGAAAAGTATCTACTTTAAGTAGCTATTTGTCTCCTTGCCTTTTTCATAACAAATATAGGTATTATTATTTCAGGTACTTATGTAACACCGTCAATTTACACAGTGATTTACATATATATATTGTACATTCACATCAGTCCCTACCCTCAAGGAGCTTTCTTTTTTTTTTTTTTTTAATTCTTTATTTATGTTTTACAAATACAAAGCTAAAATCTGTACATTAACATACATCTTATAAGAGTGCTTCTCTGGTAACCCTCTTAAACTAAGAACCCGCCCCCCTCCCACCACCAACCTGCAGTTATTTCCTTATGCATACCGAAGACCTGCTTTCCTCCAATAATTCCCTGACTTTAACCCCATTTCAGCTTTAGCCAATAATCTCCTCGACATAACTCCATGTATTCTTGAACCTCCGCCACCCTGCCCATTTGTCTTTTCGTTCAGTCCCCTCCTCTGGTTCTATTCCAGTACCATCCAAACACTCCATATTGTAGATTTCATTAACACAAAAAAGCCATTCTCGAGTTTTAGGACTCTCTGATTCCTGCCATTTTTTTGGAATCTGGCTCTTGGCAGCATCCAACAGTATGGGGACTATAGATGTTTGATATTGCTTAATTGACTCCTCTGTCCCATGGAATAAACATGTCCATGGATCTTCCGATATAGTTTTATTAGTAATTTCCTTTATTAGATGTATAATTTTCTTCCAGTATGCTTTAATGATGGGGCACTCCAACCATATATGGGTCATCGTTCCTATATTTTTACACCCTCTCCAACATTCCACCGGTTTTTTCAGGTTGGAATTTGCTAATTTTGTCTGGTGTCGCATACCACCTTGCTAGGCACTTAAAATTTGTTTCCATCATCTTGGTGTCAACTGAAGAACTGTGTATCATTTTCAACATTTTTCCTAACATGTGATTACTACATTGTATCCCTAATTCCCTTTCCCATTTCTTGATGTACGGAGGCACATCCAGTTCCTCTTTAGACATTAAAATTTTATAGAGTTGAGAAATTATATTTCTTGATTTTTCACTCTTTTGGAGCTGCTCAAGCGGCCTATAATCTTCTTCACCTCTAATTGGTTTCGGAAGTCTCTCTACAAAATGCGACAACTGGATGTACCGCCATGGATCAATCTCCATTAGATCTGTCTCAATTCTCAAATCGAATTTTCCCTTCTCTAATTAAATCTTTTAATTGTGTATTTCCATTCTTTATCCAATTCCCTCCCACCTCCCTCATCCCGGTTCAAAAAATGTATTATCCTTCTAGTAAATCAAAGGAGAGTTATAATACCATTTATTTTGTATGTGGATCTGATCCCATACTTTTAGTGTATTAAGTGTTAAATTCGGTGTCTTTGTGCTAAGTTTTCTGTATTTTGCAGGGTTCCATATAATGTGACCTAGGTGTGTGCTACTCATACTGTGTTCAATATTAACCCATCTCTTATCCGTGACCTCCCTTGACCATTCCAAAACCCGTGAAAGTGTCACTGCAATGTAATATTTATTAAAATCTGGTAGAGCTAATCCTCCTTGTTTTCTCCCCCTAGTCAAAACCGTGTATGCAATTCGTGGCTTTTTGTTACACCAGACAAACCTCACAATTAGGCCTCGTAGGGCTCTCATATATGGCTGTGGGAGGGGAAGCATCTGGAATTTATAAAGGATTTTTGGGGGCCAACACCATTTTTACTGTGTTAATGCGTCCGATCCAAGAGAGGGGGCGCCTTGACATATTTTTTATTTCTTGCTTAATTTCGTCTAATAAGGGTATGTAGTTTATTAAATACATTTTCTTCAGAGAATTAGATAATTTAACTCCTAAATATTTGATGTCCTTTCTCCAGGGAAAGTGAAATTCTCTTGAGAGATTTTCTTCCTCCTGCTTGTCTATGTTTATGTTTAAGACTTCAGATTTGCTGAGATTTATCTTCAAATTTGAGATGTCACCATATCTTTTTAAAATCTGCAGCAAATTTGGAATCGTAATCCTGGGGTTAGTAATGTAAAAAAGAACATCATCAGCAAACGCCGTGAGTTTATGTTCCTCTGTCCCTATCTTTACCCCGCTACAGCCTGGATTGTTTCGGATGGAAGCCAGCAAGGGTTCCAAAGTTAATACAAATAAGAGGGGAGACAATGGACACCCTTGTCTGGTTCCATTCTCCATCTTAAAAGGTCTTGAAAAGACCCCATTCACTTTAACGGACGCCAGAGGGGGATTGTATAGTATTCTTACCCATGTAATAAAACTTGGGCCTATTCCCATTAATTCCAATGTTTTGATCATGAGTCCCCAGTCTACACTGTTGAACGCATTCTCGGAATCCATTGACAGGAATAGAGCTGGGGACCCGCTGGACTTAATGGACTCGAGAAGGAGCAATGATCGCACTCCATTGTCCCTACCCTCTCTTCCCGGTATAAAACCTACCTGGTCTGGATGCACCAGGGTAGTCATTTTATCCTTTAACCTGCCCGCTAGAACCTTGGCATATAATTTGGTGTCCGCATTCAATAGGGCAATGGGTCTATAGCTAGAGCACAGCATGTTATTTTTTCCCTCTTTTAATATCAGGGTGATGGTTGCAGATAGGGCATCTTCCCCCATTTCACATTGTTCGTTCCAATAATGGCAGAGCTTCGGAACCAAAGTTTTTTTTATATTTTTTTAAATAATAAGTAGTAAACCCATCTGGACCCGGACTCTTTCCCAGGGGCGAATCCTTTAGTGCAGTATAAACTTCGTCTTTAGTTATACGTCTGTCCATGTCAGCTCTGTCCCCCTCAGGCAGCCCTACCAGCCCTGCTCCGTTCAAAAATTCTTCCACCTCCCTGTCTTCTATTTGTACCGGATGTCCCTTTTTTCCTACAGTATAGAGGGCTTCGTAGTACTTCCTAAACTCTTCTGCTATCCCTTTAGTTGTTGATACTACCTCGCCATTTTTATTTTGAATTTTCCCAATAAAATTCAAGTCTCTTTTCTTTTTCAATAGCCTCGCGAGGTGCTTGCTTGACTTGTTTCCCAAAAGATATCTATCTCTTGTTATTTTGCTTAGGGTCCTCCTCGAATCCTGTTCCATGCTATCGCATAGCTCCTCCATTTTAATGGTCAGCTGGTGTAAACTTTCCTGGTGATGTCCCTTGCATTTTTTATGTTCTTGTTCTAGTAAATGTATTTCCTCAATGATTTTTCCCCTTCTTTTTGTTCTCTCTTTTTTTTCCCCGGCCCCTATGGATATAAGGACCCCCCAATAAACGCTTTGTGAGCCTCCCAGATTGCGGAGGCAGCCAATTCACTTGTTTCATTAACCTTAAAAAAGAATTCAATCTCTTTCTGCACTGTTTCTGCCACTTTATCATCTTTTAATAAATTTTCATTTAACTTCCATGAGAATGGTTGTCTTTGGGACCCCGGTAACCTAATCCTCATTGAGATTGGAGAATGGTCAGATAGCGTGGTTATTTCTATTCTGGTTTCCTCCACAAAATCCAATAGGCTATGGTCAGTCATAATGTAGTCTAGTCTTGAGTACGTCCCAAGCACAGGGGAGAAGAAGGTATAGTCGTTTACTTTTGCATGCTGCACTCTCCACGTCCATAATACGGCATTGATGCAGTTTATGCCCTATCGTTTTTAATTGAACCTTACTTGTCCCCTGTGCCCGGGATGTACTGTCCAAGGAAGGATTAAGACAAAAATTGAAGTCTCCAGCCAGCACCACCTCCTCCGTCTTGAACTCCATCAACTTGTCCAAAACCTGCTTTAAGAATACAGTCGGGTTTTTATTCGGACAGTAGACATTAGCTAGAGTAAACATTTTATTCACCAGCTTACCCTTCAGAAAAAGATAGCGGCCCTCGGGGTCCATCAGTCTGTTAGTCAGAGAGAACTTAGACAGTCTTGAGAACCCGATTGCGACCCCCTTAGCTCTCCTTATGGGTGTATCACTATAGAACCAGGTAGGCAATGCAAGAGAATATAATCTAATATTTGTATCCAGTGCTAGATGGGTCTCCTGGAGGAATACCACATCTGCTCTGTAATAATGGAGTTCTTTTAGTATTTTGTGTCTCTTAACCGGAGAATTCAGCCCCTTAACATTGTATGATAAAAAATGTAAATCTGTCATTATTTTGGTCTATTGAGGGGTTTTGTCTACCTAACAAAGGCAGTCGTCCACAGGAAATTTGTACCCAACCCTGCAGGATAGAACTCCACAGATACCCTCCCACCCCAATTCCCCCCGACTCCTCTCCCTCCATCCCCAGCCGTGATCCGGCCCTGAGCCTGCAGATGTGAATCACAACTAATCCCACACTACACTCTTCTTCACCCAGGGTGAGACTCTGGTCGCAGCCACTGGTGCCACCACCCCCCCTCCACGGAAAGCGGGGGAGAGGGGCAAGAACGGGTGAACCAAACCGAGCCACACCTTTCTCCGAGACCCCCTCCACAACACCACATTATATCTATATTGATTTAACATCCACCCACCCCACCCCCCTCACCATCCCAATTCAAAATACTTATTGTTTAAATAAAAAAAAACCCTATAAGAATAAGCACTAAAAGAACAGAGCAAAATCCTCTCTAGGGTCCAAAAAAACTTGCATCTCTTATCTAGGAATATCTGGTACGGGAATGCCCAAATTTTCACAAAAGTCCTGGAGGTCTTCCAAAAACCTCAGCCTATTCGATCTTCCCTCTTTCAGGACTACTAGGGATGTAGGAAACCCCCAAGTGTACTTTATGTTGGCCTTTCTCAGTTGTTCAAGCAATGGTCTTAACTGTCTTCTCCGCACCAGGGTTCCTGCTGATAGGTCAGAGAATATTTGTCATTCCGTGCTCTCGAAACGAACTGGGGGGCTCCCCGAAGCCTATTCCAGATCTTTTCTTTATCTTCATATGAATGAAATTTGATGATTACATCTCTGGGTGTATCCTGTCTAAGGTTTGGGGGTTTTCTGATCCTGTGTACCCTGTCTATCTTTAGGGCCTCATCTTCCTGTCTGCCCAGGATTGGATTAAAGATTTTTTTCATTTTAATCGCCAGATCTTCATTCTGTTGTTCAGGTAGAGATCTAATCCGCAAGTTTTGGCGGTGACTTTGATGCTTCCTCTGCCGCCTCTACTCTTCGCAGCAAGTGTCCCATGTCAGTCCGTACGTTCAGTATCTCTGACTTTATGGAATTTTCTAACTTGGAGAACATTTCCAACATTTCTGATTTAGTTGGAATTAGTGCGATGTTTCTTTGCTCCTCTATCTGACTGCGATCAGGCTCTCTTTCCTGTTCCAACTCCTCCCTGTGCCTCTCCCCTTGTTCCCCCTTTTGTTTCACCAGGTCCGGGACTTTTTGAGCTCATGTCTTTGAGGTATTTCTGAATTGAGCTGGAATTTAGGCTCTCTCTTGGGATCTTAGGTTCTGCTGCTCTTTGAGATCAACCTCTCATATTACCTCCTTTTTTTTTTTTCTCCCCTTCCTCTTTATTATAGATACACTGTACTTTATGAATAGCAAGGAAAGACGCAGGGAAGCAAACTGTCCAACGGGTCTTACGGAAAACTAGGAGACAGCTGATACTGTGATCTTTTTTCAAGGGTCTGTTGACTCAGTGCTATAATCACAGTATGGTAACATGTAGCGTATTTAACAATATTCCACCCAAATATCCATCCCGATATGTAGTTGGGCGAAAATTGCTTAGAAAGGGGTGGATGAGCAGGGGGGAGCTTATAACATACCATATAGTCAAATAGACAGAGTTATTTAAGAGATTCTCTTTAAATGTTTTTGGAGTGCTAAACAATGCAGATCTTCAAGGTAAGAGAGGGTTAAATTTCATACCTGAGGGTGGCTCCTTCTCCTATCTCCATATCTCCTGGAATGATCTGTATCAGATGCTTGTCCTCTGTGAGGTAACAATCACAGCTGTTAGTCACACAGTGCCAGAAAACGTCCTGGTCTGCTGGTTACACTAGCTGTTAATGTATATAGCATCCATTCCTCTAATCCTCTTTCAAACTGGGGTCGGCTCCAGGTCGCTTGCCAGGATGTGAGAAGGGCTACGGGGGGGGGTCACAAAGGGGAGAATGCCGCTTATCGGACTGTGCAGCAGCAAGCCTCGCTCAGGAGAGAGACAGCTACCTCCAGTATATCCGAGCTGCTGTAGCGATGCAGTGGGGGGGTTTAACCCAGGGCTTCCTTAATCAATATTGCTGCGGGCTCTCACCCCGCTCTGCCTCCTGGCTGCTCGATCCGTCCAGCCCGCCTCCGCTCCCTCGCACCAGCGCCGCCATCAAGCCCCTCCCCCCCCGCTCTGATGCGTCACGTCAGCATCGCCTCTGTTGGAGGTTGTTCTGCCCTGCCTGCCTCAATGAGCTTTCAACCTAAGGTCCCTAACACACATTCATACATACTGGGGTAAAGTATGTGACCCTTTTTGCTGTGACCCTTTTTGCTGCTAGGTGAAAGTGCTAACCACTACACCACTGTGCTTCCCTAAGTTATATCACTTGGTAAATAACCACTGCAATATTAAAGCGTTTGTTAACCCCCCAAAAAAAAGGATCCTGCTCCTTTAAAACATGTTATATGTGTAATTTGGCCCCCTGTAAGACCTAAAAAACCTGGCTGATCCTGCCAGTTTCTACCCTACCCTACGTAAACTGACCACAGTGTATCATGGCTGCTGAGCCCTGCCACAGTGGTCAGTTTACTTGCCTCTGTCATCTGCAGCCCTGTTATCTCTCCTCTCTGCTCTCCTGTGTCCTCCTCCCCCCTCCCCTCCCTGCCTGTCAGCTTGTGACAGTTCGCAGTTCGCTGCTTGCATAACTCTAGCATGTATGCACCATCAGCGGCATCTCCTATTGTAGTGTCCCCCTCTGTGTGTGATTTATAAAAAAAAATGCTGTAAATACCTCATTTAAGAGTGGCGATCTGCGATCACATGACAATTGCCAATATCACTTTAAAACCATTCCAATGCTGCTCGGGTAGATGGCTCTAACACCGACAATATACAGATACCTCTGACTGCATGGAAACCTCTCTCTTGCAAAGCCATGCCTACGCTTTTCATTATTTTGCCATCATCAGGGGCATCAGGAAGAAACTGTGTATGTGGACTTGATTATGATTGGTAATTGTACCACAGTTTTATTCACGGACATTTATATGAAGGACTGTTATGAGGTGATGTTGGATTACAATTACACGCAAAGTAAAAATACTGTGCTAAAGTGCTTAGTACAACTATAAATGTAAGACAGCATCACTCACTATTGTTTGAACACCAACAATGCAAAACAAATGAATCAAATGAATGTGTTATGCTCTTTAACCACTTCAATACCAGGCACCTTCCCCCTCCTGCCCAGGACAATTTTCAGCTTTCAGTGCTGTTGCACTTTTGAAATTTGCGCGGTTATAAAATACTGTACCCAAACGAAATTTTTATCATATTCTTCCCACAAATAGAGCTTTCTTTTGGTGGTATTTGATCACCTCTATGGTTTTTATTTTTTGCTAAACAAACTAAAAAATACCAACTAAAAAATTCCAACAATTTTGAAAAAAAAATAGTTTTTCTTTGTTTCTGTTATAAAATTTTGTTTTCTTCTTCACTGACAGGCACTGATGAGGCTGCACTAATGGGCACTGATGAGACGGCACTGATAAGGTGGCAATAATGGGCACTTATGAGGAGGCACTGATATAGAGAATTGATGGGCACTGATAGGCGGCACTGATATTCTGCACTGATGGGCACTGATAGGCGGCACTGATGGGCACTAATAGGCAGCACTGATGGGCACTAATAGATAGCACTAGATAGGCAGCACTGATGAGGAGCTACCGATGGGCATTACCGATTGGTATCTGAAGGGCACTGGCAGGCAATACTGATGGGGCACTGCTTGGCACATTAATGTGCACTGATTGGCACTTTGATGGGCACTGACAGGTGTTACTGATGGGACACAGACTGGCAGCTGATGGGCACTGATTGGCAGCTGATGGGCACCTCTCATGGGGGTTGCGCTGATAATCAATGTGCTGATTATCAGCGCAGACCCCCCTCTGACAGGGAGAGCCACCCATCGGCTCTCCTTGTCAGCGCGAACCGAGGAAAGCCATTTACCTGCACTTCCTGGTTCACGCTGTGATCAGCTGTGATTGGTCAGAGGCTCCTTACCATGATTGGAGATGCGGTGTGTCAGAGTGACACACCATACCAAACTCCACGCTGCGTGCCCCCGCGGGTGGGTGCTGGCATGTTACCACGATTGGAGATGCTGTGTGTCAGAGTGACACACCACACCAAACGCCACGCTGCATGCCCCCACAGGCGGGTGCTGGCATGTTATCCTGCTGGACATCATATGACGCCCAGTGAGGACAACCAACACCCAGCCGTCATTCTGCTATAGGCTGGGCGGGAAGTGGTTAAACTGTTAAATTTAAAAAAAAACACCTACAGTGTCACAAAAAACACACAAATATATAAAGTGCTTTAAATCAGTGACATAAAGTCCATGTGTCGATACACTATGCTTAAAAACTTGTAACTTGTGTTTATTGCAGCCTTTTTCAGCCAGGGTGCCCAGGCACCCTAGGGTGCTTTGGCAAAATAAGAAAAAAGGGGGGGGGACTGCGCTAAATAATAAATTGATAAGTGAAACACCTAAATAATGTGATGAAACCAATTGCATATCAAAGGTGAGACAGCAGGAAACTGCTCCGCCCAGGACGACGCGCTGATGTCACCTCCAATCTATGCTCGATCTCCAGTAGGACGGGTTTGTCCGAGTCCACACGGCCAAAGGACCGGACTTAAGGCTTTCTTTTTCTGGATTTCTGGATGATATTTACCCCTTTCCACGAGCTGGTCCACAACCCCTGATGATTTGACAGTGGATACCGTTACCAATGCAAGTTCCTGTTGTCAGTTTTAGCTACTTTGCGATTCATGATCCTCTGTAGTAGGGGATCGTGGCTTTGCTGTAAGTGACCCCTTCCATTCTTGGTGGTGGACTGCTTTTCACGGAGGAATTAATTACATTCTCTTGGACTTTTTCTATATATGAGTGGTTTTATTTAGTTGCCATCATTTATGACCATTATTCAGTTCACTTAGTTTTGGCCTTTTTAGGCTGCATGGGTGGTTAACGTTTGGATGCCACCGCACTTTTAAGTTTATTTACATTTTTGCTCATTTGGATTTAACACCGTTTTTACAATTTTGGTCGTTCGGATGTTCGGCGAACAACAAACATTATGCGGTGTTCGGGCAAATTCAAAAGCCATGGAACCCCATTAAAGTCTATGAGACACTAACATGAAAACCCAAAAGTGTCATTTTAAAAGCTTATATACAAGTTATTGTCATAAAAAGTGTTTGGGGACCTGGTTCCTGCCCCAAGGGACATGTATCAATGCAAACAAAGTTTTAAAAACTGCAGTTTTTTTGGGAGCAGTGATTTTAATAATGCTTAAAGTGAAACAATAAAAATTAAATATTCCCTTAAATATCGTGCCTGGGAGTGTCTATAGTATGTCTGTAAAGTGGCGCAGTTTTCCTGTGTTTAGAACAGTACCACAGCAATATGACATTTCTTAAGGAAAAAAGTCATTTAAAACTGATCGTGGCTGTAATGAATTGTTGGGTCTCGGCAACATAGATAAAACTCATTGAAAAAAATGGCATGGGTTCCCCCCCAGTCCATTACCAGGTCCTTTGGGTCTGGTATGAATATTAAGGGGAACCCTGATCCAAATGTTTTTTAAAAAATTGTGTGGGGGTCCCCCAAAATCTATACCAGACCCTTATCCGAGCAGGCAACCTGGGGGGGCCACAGGAAAAGAGGGGGCATGAGAGAGCACCCCCCTCCTGAACCATACCAGGCCACATGCCCTCAACATGGGGAGGATGCTTTGGTCCTCAAAGCACCTTGTCCCCATGTTGATAGGGACAAGAGCCTCATCCCCACAACCCTTGCCTGGTGGTTGTGGGGGTCTGTGGGCGGGGGCTTATCGGAATCTGGAAGCCCCCTTTTACAAGGGGACCCCCAGACCCCGGCCCCCCCCGCATGTGAATTGGTAACGGGTACATTGTACCCCTACCATTTCACAAAAAAAGTGTCAAAAATAGTAAAAAAGACAGGAGACAAGTCCTTTATTTAAAAAAAAATGTCCTGCAATGTAGATCCACCTCACGCTGCCCAATGGACTGAAAAAAGAAAAAAAAACGCAACAGCTCCGCCTCCTTGGGAGGCTCCCACCGAGTGATGCTTCCTCTCGGTGATAGCTGTTATATATCTGAGGGCGGGCCATCCGTTTTGTCACCAGGTGGCCCCGCCCCCTCAATTATATAACAGCTGTCACCGAGAAGAAGCGTCACCCGGTGGGAGCCTCCCATGGAGGCGGAGCTGTTGCAGCTTTTTTTTTTCTTTTTTCGGTCCGTTGGGTGGTATGAGTTGGATCTACATAGCGGAACATTTTTATTTTTTAATAAAGGACTTGTCCCAAAGTGTCTCCTGTCTTTTTTACTATTTTTGGCGCTTTTTTTGTAAAATATTAGAGTTACAATGTACCTGTTACCAATTCACATGGGGGGGAGACCTGAAGGGCCTGGTATGGATTTTGGGGAGACCCCCACGCATTTTTTTTTTAATTTTTGGTTCGGGGTTCCCCTTAATATTCATACCAGATCCAAAGGGCGTGGTAATGGACTGGGGGGGGGACCTATGCCATTTTTTTCAATGAGTTTTATCTATATTGCTGAGACCTGACAATTCATTACAGCCGTGATTAGTTTTAAATGATTTTTTTCCTTTAGAAATGTCATTTTGCTGTGGTACTGTTCTAAACATGGGAAAACTGCGCCACTTTACAGGCATACTATAGACACCCCCAGGCACGATATTTAAAGGAATATTTCATTTTTATTGTTTCACTTTGAATATTATTAAAATCACTGCTCCCGAAAAAACGGCCGTTTTTAAAACTTTTTTTTGCATTGATACATGTCCCCTGGGGCAGGACCCGGGTCCCCAAACACTTTTTAGGACAATAACTTGCATATAAGCCTTTAAAATGTGCACTTTTCAGTTTTCATGTTCGATCCCGTAGACTTTAATGGTGTTCGTCCGAATTCTTTGCCTGTTCGCAAGTTGTGGTGCGAACCAAACCGGGCGGTGTTCGGCTCATCCTTAGTCTATATTTTTAAAGCATGCCTTGACTGAAAACATTTTGAGAAACACTGGAGAATAGTCCTCCAGGTGCTCCTCCACCATCACATCAAACCGCTTACCCCATAGATCAAAAGGTCTCACAGTGCTTCAATATCTGATCCAAAGAGCAGCCATGAACCAAACACACTCATCCCAAACAGCAGCTTCATAGTTAATAACTTAGCCATGTTACAGGAAAAAACACAAAAAGAAGCTCCCTAGTGCAGTATTTAGTTTGAGCATTAAAAAAAAAAGGATTCAGGTACTCACAAAACTTTAGTGTACATTGAAGTGAATGACCTACCTATTTTTTGAGGATCATACTTTTCAAAACACAGCAAAAAGTACTTCAGGTCAAGAGGCTGCAAGCAATATTATTGGAAACTAGGATTTCTTTTTTTTGAAGATAACACATCATAAGAGCATTTTTTTTGAGAAGCTGTGGGGACAAGTACAAATGTGTACTTTTCTGTGAGAAAGTAGCAGTCGTACTTTTAAATGTTGACATAAGCTTTCTGCTAAGAACCACAGTGTTTTCAGTGGTTTGGCTTACTCTGTGCATAGTTTCAATGCCCAATAATGTGCAAAGAAATTATAGAAAAGGAGGATTTTGCATCTGGTTCAGATGAACAGCTTCAGTTTATTCATCAAAACTAAAGAAAAGTGAACATTCTCTACTTCCTTAGTGAATTACCTCCAGAGATTTACATTGTGAAAGAGCTAGTGCAACCATTGTTGTTGACTAAAGGAGTAAGACCCCTTTCACACTGGAGGAGTTTTTCAGGCGATTTAGTGCTAAAAATAGTGCCTGTAAAGCGCCTGAAAAATGGCTCATCTACAATCCCAGTGTGAAAGCCCGAGGGCTTTCACACTGGGGCACTGTGCTAGCAGGACATCAAAAAAAGTCCTGCAAGCAGCTTCTTTGAGGTGCTTTAAGAGCGGTGTATACACCGCTCCTAAAGGGCCCCTGCCCATTGAATTTGATGGGCAGTGCCACCAAATCGCCTTGTCAGCGGCGCTTTGCGGGCACCTTTAACCCTTTATTCGGCCGCTAGCGGAGGGGTCAAAAGCACCACGCTAGCGGCCGAAAAATGCGCCTCTAAAATTACAGTAAAGTGCCGCTAAAACTAGTGGCACTTTACCGCCGATACCCCCGCGCTGTCAGTGTGAAAGGGCTCTGTAGGCTGTTAACTTAGTATGAGGTGGACTTGTATTCCCTTTGACTAGCCATTAATGACCAAAAAAAAACAAACAGAATTTTGGCTTGCAAATGGTTGATAGAGCTTAACCTTATTCATAAAGCTTAGTGAACATTCACTTATCTAAGTCAACAATATGTACTCTTTTAGTAAAACAACTCTGCTCTATATCAGAAAGTAGACCCTGCGAATGCATAGGTAAAATATTCTGTATTTGAGTTTGTAGTTAAAAATGCAAATGACCACAGTTGTAATTTACAACTGTGATCGTTTGCATTTTTAACTACAAACTCAAATACAGAATTTATTAAAAAACATACCACAAATCGATTAGGTTATATTTATATCAAGCCGATCTCTTTAACCTAAATGTTAAAAAAAAAAAAAATGAAAAGACTATAAAATTCTTTACCATCTTGGAATTTCTGATGCAACAAAAACAGTTGTTTATTAATGTAGATTCTTTAGCCTTTTGCCATTAACTTATTGTTATCCATACATTTAAATACTTTCTTATAAACACCAAAAACCCACTTCACCTCCAGCTTGCTGACACCATTCATATGCTTGCAACTGTATGTTCATGATGTGTTGACTGAGTAGTGAATCATCAAGAGAAATGTATGAGCCACAACGAAAGACTGATCTCTTTGATCAAAGCAATGCCTGGATGCTAAAATTGTATAAGTTAAAATTGCTGTTAGAAAAAAAAAATCTACTTGAAGTACTGCTAAGATCTTCGAAGATAAAAAGCAAGTTTCTTAAAATAGTCTGGTTAGTCTGAGGGATAGTTAGTGAAAACAGTAATTAGAATAAACTGTAACAACTGTTAGAATTTTAACTGAACTTGAATTGTATTATTTTACATGAAAAGGAGTAATTAACCATCGCAAGCCTTCTATTACCATGAATCAGTATTTTATCTGTGTTAATTGGTCTTTTTCCCTCGTCCTCGATACTCTTAAAGTGCACTTTAATCTTCTTATATTTAGCCATCCCTGGTTTCTCTCTTACTTCTCATCAACATGCTAATAAAATTAGAAAAAACTTTTCCATTTTTGTTTCATTCCTTATTTTAGAAAATATGGAAAACCCCTGAGGGTGGGACTTTAAAGGCACTACCAAAAAACAATGAAATGTATAAAAATATATTTATTAAAGAGAAAATATAAACAAAATACCAAACACGGTCATGAATACTGGAGAATCAAGGTATACAACAATGGAGATACAATATCCCATACCCAAGTATAGGGTATGTGATATTATTTTAGACCCAGATCCCTGGGGCTCTATGTTTCTAT
Organism: Aquarana catesbeiana; assembly: GCF_042186555.1. Classification (NCBI taxonomy): domain Eukaryota; kingdom Metazoa; phylum Chordata; class Amphibia; order Anura; family Ranidae; genus Aquarana; species Aquarana catesbeiana. The sequence goes on along the minus strand of NC_133329.1, from coordinate 239,240,435 downwards.
ATGCAATGCACACAGATTGTGGTTGATAAAGGGGTCAGTAGGGTGCTGTACATAGGTTCTTGAAAACAGCATGATGCTTGGCCTCAGTACTCCTCTCAAGAGTCATCAGCCCTAATTCAGATGATATTCAAATATCAAAATGTCTTGACAGTTTGAAAAAGAGGGTTATCCTAGGCAATCTGCATTAGCATGCAGGCTGCCTTCAGTAAAGCCCATATATGATGTTAAGCTTCTATGATTGAAAGAACTGAAATCCACTGAATGAAAGGGGCAGACCAGGGACAGTACGGTTGGGGAAGAAAGGTCTAGATGATGTGGGAAATCCTCCAGCCAGGAAATGAAATGGGCTCAATCTAACTTGCTGCAACTTCTAATACACATTAGACACGTTTGCCCCGTACACACGGTTGGACTTTGTGTGCTTCGCACACACGTGCAGTAGTGAACCGTCCGGTTTCCCTTACCGTGAATGATGGTGGCAAAACCCGAGAGCCAATCTGAAAATCGGCTGAGGTGTCGAAATCACGGGATCCCTGGACAGGTAAGTGTCCTAATATTAAAAGTCAGCAGCTACAGTATTTGTAGCTGCTGAGTTTTAATGTTTTCACGGGGTGGGGGCGGAACTCCTCTTTAATGAGTTTGCATTGATTTCAGCATTGATGGAGCACTTTATTGCAATATCATGATCTGCATATTAATGCACTTTCACTAAATGTGGACTGTTTAAAGGGTTTGCATTGATTTTAGCATGCATGGAGCACTTTGCACATGCCAGTGGCGGCTGGTGCTCCAAATTTTTGGGGGGGTGCAAACAAACTAAAAAATTCAGAAAAAAAGACATCAATTGCAACCTCACTGTGCCCATCAATTGTAGCTACTGTTCCATCAATTGTAGCCACCGTGCCCCATCAAACGCAGCCACTGTTCCATCAAACGCAGCCACTGTGCCCATCAATTGTAGCCACTGGGCCATCAAACGCAGCCACTGTGCCCACCAAACGCAGCCACTGTGCCCACCAAATGCAGCCACTGTGCCCATCAATTGCAGCCACTGTGCCCACTAAACGCAGCCACTGTGCCCATCTATTGCAGCCACTGTGCCCATCAAACGCAGCCACTGTGCCCCATCAAACGCAACCACTGTGCCCCATCAAACGCAGCCACTGTGCCCCATCAAACGCAGCCACTGTGCCCCATCAAACGCAGCCACTGTGCCCCATCAAACGCAGCCACTGTGCCCCATCAAATGCAGCCACTGTGCCATCAAATGCAGCCACTGTGCCCCATCAAACGCAGCCACTGTGCCCATCAAACGCAGTCACTGTGCCATCAAATGCAGCCACTGTGCCCCATCAAACGCAGCCACTGTGCCCCATCAAACGCAGCCACTGTGCCCATCAAACGCAGTCACTGTGCCATCAAATGCAGCCACTGTGCCCCATCAAACGCAGCCACTGTCCCCCATCAATTGCAGCCACTGTGCCCACCAAATGCAGCCACTGTGCCCATCAATTGCAGCCACTGTGCCCACTAAACGCAGCCACTGTGCCCATCTATTGCAGCCACTGTGCCCATCAAACGCAGCCACTGTGCCCCATCAAACGCAGCCACTGTGCCCCATCAAACGCAGCCACTGTGCCCATCAAACGCAGTCACTGTGCCATCAAATGCAGCCACTGTGCCCCATCAAACGCAGCCACTGTCCCCCATCAATTGCAGCCACTGTGCCATCAAATGCATGTACTGTGCCCATCAAACGCAGCCACTGTGCCCATCAATTGCAGCCACTGTGCCCATCAATTGCAGCCACTGTGCCATCAAACGCTGCCACTGTGCCCCATCAATTGCAGCCACTGTGCCCTCAAACGCAGCCACTGTGCCCTCAAACGCTGTCACTGTGACCATCAATTGTAGCCACTGTGCCATCAAATGCCAACACTGTTTCCATAACACTGATATAATTTATTAAATAACTTTACCTGCTGTCCTGGGGGGTTCCCTTGTGCCTCTCTCTCTCTCTCTCTCTCTCCCTCCTCCTGACGTCACTGCCAGACCCTGCCCCAGTGCCAAGGAGAAGAGTCAAGGAAAGCAGTGTGGAGGAGGGTAGGCGGAGCATAAGGCTCCACCTCCGCCAGTCACCGTCCGCTTATGGGGGCATGAGTCACATGCCGCCCCCCGCATGAGAGAAAGTCCCCCCACCCATCTTCCTGATTCCCCGCTCCTGCACCCACCCCCCACACACATGCAGCCCACGGCGGCTGAATTGCTGTAGCAGGTGGCGCTGCTGTGTATGGGTGTGCTTGGCAGAGGGTGGAGGGGTGTGAGCTCTGCTAACCCCTCCACCCTCTGCCAAGCACGCCCATACACAGCAGCGCCGCTACAGCAAGACGGCCGTCGTGGGCTGCATGTGTGCGGGGCGGCCGTGGGAGCCGGGAATCGTGTGGGGGGACTTTCTCTCATGTGGGGGGCAGCTTTTTTGCCACCCCCCGCAAAGTGCCGCCCTAGGCGATAGGTGACACTGTGGGCACTGATGGGTGGTACTGTGGGCACTGGTAGGTGACGCTGGTGACACCTCCATGATCGGGACCGATGTCCCTGTCGCAGCTGTCGGTGATCAGCTTTTTTTATCCTCCTCACGTTATCAGCGCGAGGAGGAAAAATAGCCGATTACCGGTTCTGTTTACATCACATTGGCTGACAGCTGGTCACGTGGCAAGGGATCGGGACCGACCCCTTACTACGATCTGTGATCAGGTGAGTCTCATAGACTCGCTGATCACAGAGCATGCCGCGCACGCCCTGCAGGGGGCGCGCAGGCCACTCAAGCATGGGAGGACGTCCAGGGACACCCTCTTGGCAAATTAAGTCCGCGCTGTAGCCACCTTTCGGCTATAGCGCGGACGGCAAGTGTTTAACCACTTTCCACCCAGCCAATGTACATAAATGGCAAACCAGTTAGAGTCAGTTATTGTGTCCCTGATCACCACCACACCAGTTACAGTGTCCATGATCAGCTCCACACCAATCACAGTGTCCCTAATCACTGCGCCACCAGTCATATTGTCCCAGATCACTGCCATATATATGTTATATTGTCCCTAGTCATAGCCTGACCAGTTACAGTATCTATGATCATTGCCACACCAGCCAAATTTTCCCTAATCATCACCATGCCAGTCATATTGTTCATGATCACTGCCACACCAAACATATTGTCCCTGATCACCACCACACTATTTACAGTGTCACTGATTACAGCCACAACAGATACACCACCACACCAATTATAGTCTGCCTGATCACTGCCACATCATTGCAGTGTTGCCTCTGCCTGCTGTCTTACTAAGCCTGGCCTGTTTATTGACCATATTTCTGCTTGCTGCCTGAACCAATCCTTTGCCAGTTTGCTGACCATGTCTCTGCCTGAGTCCTGAACTGACAAATCTGCACATCTCACTGACTATATTCCTGTAAGACACCAGGTCAGTAAACATGGCATTCCTGGGGTCAGTCATGTACCAGTAGGTTAGGCTTGCTTGGCTTATAGGAACTGGGACTGCTATAGGTGATGCTACACCAAACTATATTTCCTGAACACTCATATAGAGATGACCATTACAGTACATTGGTTTTGACACAATTGGGTGATTTTGTGTGATACATGAGATATAATGTTGGGTATATATTCAGTCCAGACAGTGAAAAAGTCTCATACATGTGGTATTGCCATACTCAGGAGGAGTAGCAGAATGTTTTTTGGGGTGTAATTCTAAGTATGCCCATGCTGAATGTGAGAAATATCTTTAAAAAATTGCCAACTTTGTGTAGAAAAAACTTTCTTTCCTCATTTTCCAAAAATTTGTGGCAATGAAATGAAGTCTTCAAAAGACTCACCATACCTCCTAAACAATTCTTTGGGTCACAAGGGACAACAGAATACATTTAATAATAAAAAGCACACAATCTAATGGGGCATGTGTGCGCAATGACATCAACATCCAAAGACTCTGCCCCTACGTATTTTGTCCTCTTGGACATCCTCAGGGAATGGCCATTATGGCCATGGCCATAATCCGTCATCTCTTGTGAGTATGTTTTTATTCAAATATACATGAATGTTTTAAATGATAATGCACTATAGTCCCTCTGTTCTTCTCATGATTACCTGAACAATACTGGTGTGAATTGGCTGTTATTCTGGGGCTCATAACCAGAAAGTGGACTGTTCTGGATGCCCTCTGGCAATTGACAGGCTGAGTCCTGTGTCCCACTACTGCAGAGTCATCAGAAAACTTCTGAAGAGGGCAATACTCTGTCTGGTACCTATCCAACAAAGTCTTACAAACGCACATACTGTGGTCATCCAGTCAGTTAGTCTACAATCCATCACACAATGGAGACATCATCCTGTATGGCTGATAGCTTCTTGCCCAGAAGAGCCAACCTGATAGTATCAAAATCACTAGAAAAGTAAAAAAACATAACCTTCACAGTGCTCGCTGGCTTATCCAGGTGTGCATACATGCGATTTAGCATGAAGATGACAGCATCCTCAACTCCCAGTCTCAGTTGATAGGCAAAGTGCAAATGTCTAAATATTTACCATGGGCCATAACTGATGTAAAACAAGTCTCTCCAAGGTCTTCATGATGTGGGAGATCGAAGCCACTGTTCCATAATCCTTGGAGCCACAAGGATATATTCGGTGCAGGAACAAGGCAAGACATCTTCCACAACTGAGGGACCTTTTGCAGACCCAGACCCATGTTAAAGACCCATTGAAGGACACCCCCCAACTGGTCTGCACAGGCCCTATGCACCCTGGAGCTATTGCCATCAGGGCCCACTGATTTTCCTGCCTTAGAGTGTTACTAAACCCACTTAAGTAAAATCAGTCTGTATATGCAGTAAAGCATGTTTGTTAAACTCACTGTGGAACCTAAGGGGTTAATCCTCTGCATTGTGTAAAAAGGCTGTTTAATCTTGTATATACAGATCCTTCCCTCCCTGCACTGTCCCCCTGGATAAGTCCGTATAAGACAGAGCCTTTGGTGTCAGGCTGCACATGCTCAGTTTGGTGTGTATTGCTAGAGAGGCTTTTTTTCTAGGGAGAGTGCATGCGATCGACACTGTCCAGACATGTCCAGACAGAGGGTCAGGAGCCCTGCAGGCTCGTAGGACAGCTCAGTGCAGTATGAAAACTCCTCCTACAAGCTTCACCAGGAACTGATAGAAATCACCAGACTGCTATATACTGCTGATTAGAGAAGGTATTTAGCAGTGTTAATTTTGGCAGCAAATTTCGATTTTGTTTTAGTTTTAGTCTTAGGACTAAAATGGTATTTTAATTTTAGTCCCATTTAATCTTCTGCAAGCAGAGATGGACTGACCATTTGGGCATATTGGGCGCTAACCGAGGGCCCGGGGCCAGTAGGGGGCCCACCCCTGACTGTGTTACCAACATCCTAGGCAGACATGCTGTCTCTCAGCATATACTGGCCGAGCTGCAGGTTTCCCTGACAGCTCTAACTCTGCTCTTCCTCCCGCAGTTCTTTGGGCATAACAAGTAGAAGAGCATACACTCAGCTCCCACACTGACCCAGCCTGTCACTGTCTGTCTGTAGCCCTGCAGCCACAGCACAGATGCCTCTGTGATCCTTCCTGCAGCCCCCCTCCTCTCCCTATACTTGATAAAGGAGGTAAAGTTTGCTCCAGCCAACTACTTTCTCTGCTGGTCCTCCAGCCACTCCATGGACAGTGAATCCCTGATCCTTCCCGTGCTCCCCTCCTTTGCTCAGGCTTGATAATGAAGGTTAAGCACTGTCACTGCAGCTGTTCCTTCTCAGCATTCCAGCCAGCACACCTCCTATGTCTTCTGCATGCCTGGTGCTGTAAATCTTCCTGAGCTCCCTCAAACACCACAATAGGAGAGGGGGCACATTAAGAGCACCTGTCTTGCTCAGCAGTAGCCTGACCTGTCATCACAATTTCTGGCCCTGCTACCTGCACTCTGCTGCACCTGTGATTTTTGCAGGCAAGACAAAGGGGAAGAAAGCGGCTCCAGACTGCGCATGCACAGTTTAGAATCACCGACAAGGATTTTTTTTTCCAAAGTGTTTTATAAGTCATGAGTTGTGACCAGGCCAGGAGGTTTTTAAATAGGGGCACTCTGGAGGAGCAGGACTTAAGGGGGCACGAAGGGGTAATCTAAAGGAGGACACACTAAAGGTACTAATTTAGTACCTCCAGAGTGCCCCCTCCTTTCCTCTCCCATCGGCAGCAGCTGCAGGTATATCTGTGTTTACTAAGCTTCAGTTCATGAATGGGCAGGAACCTCTGTCTCCTGTTCATTCATCTGCAATGCAGCTTTAGGCTACAGATAAAGGGACTAGGGATGTCTCCTCAGTCCCTTTCCCTGTCTCAAAAATTAGGCTTTAGGGGCTAATTTAAACCCCTGATATGTCACCAAAGTGTTACGCTCCCCCCAACAGCGTTGTGAAAAGAATGTAAAAAAATATGATATTGAAAATACATTTTTTCGATACAACACTACGTTACTTTAACTGACAATTGTGCGGTCATGTAAAGCTGTACACAAAAAAAGATGTGCTTTTTTCCCACAAATAGAGCTTTCTTTTGGTCTTATTTGATCACCTCTGCGGTTTTTATTTTTTGTGTTATAAACAAAAATTTTGAAAAAAAAAACAATATTTTTTACTTTCTGCTATAAAACATACCCAATAAAAAATGTTAAAAATCTAATTTTTTCATCAATTTCGGCCAATATGTATTCTGCTATATATTTTTGGTAAAAAAAATCCCAATAAGCGTATATTGATTGGTTTGCGCAAAAGTTGTTTTTCAGGCTTGGCCCCTTAGTTCCAGTGAAGGGAACTCTTCAGGCGTCAGCATACCAAGACATTTTGGACAATTTCATGCTCCAAACATTGTGGGAACAGTTTGGGGTTTTCCCTTCCTGTTCCAACATAACTGCGCACCAGTGCACAAAGCAAGGTTCATAAGGACATGGATGAGTGAGTGAGTCCTGACCTCAACCCGATAGAACACATTTGGGATGAATTAGAGCACAGACTGCGAGCCAAGCCTTCTCATCCACATCAGTGCCTGACCTCACAAATGCTCTTCTGGAAGAATGGTCAAACATTCCCAAAGACACACTCCTAAACCTTGTGGACAGCCTTCCCAGAAGAGTTGAAGCTGTTATGACTGCAAAGGGTGGGCCTACTCAATATTGTACCCTACGGACTAAGACTGGGATGCCATTAAATTTTATGTGCGTGTAAAGGCAGGCCTTCCAATACTTTTGGTAATATAGTGTATCAACTTAAGGCAAAACACAAAGTCCATAAAACACATTCAGGTAGTAAAAATAGCAGTAGTGCACTTACTTAGATAGCTGACAGATGTAACACCGGAGGTGGTAGCATGACGTCTGTGTATAGCCCCACCCCAATGCTAACATCACGCCGCTACCTCCGGTCTCAGTGCATTTTGTGATATTGACAAGTTTTAAACTTTATTATATGCCCCTAGCATCTCTTGTGTCCCTTACATTGTAAGAAAGTACATGGGTAACACCTACAGAAGCACTAAATGCCAGAGCCAAAGGTTTTACTCAATCCTCTTCAATGTTTCTCAATATCCTCAAAGTAGGAGCAGGTTCCATAAAGTCAACACCAGTCTAAACGTTTTTTGTTGTGGATACATTTTGAAAATGTTACTATCTTCGTCAACTTTTTATGGCTGCCTTTGTCCTCATTATCCTCACTTCTTGTCTATTTGATTGGTCTCAGACAGAACAGAAAGTAAAATACAATCTCCTGTTTTTTCTATTGGAATGAGAAGTGTAGAACCTCACACTAATTTATTGCAGTATGTGTCCCCGTTGGAGTGATTTTCCTCAAAACTTGGCCAGTCAGACAGAAGAACTTAGTGAATGTGGTAAAAATTTACTTTGCAAAGAATACTCAATCACATGCAAGAAAAATTATAAAAAAAATATTTTTCCTTGCACATGATTGGATGATGGAAGTCGGCAGAATTTCACCTCATTTACTAAGACAGAGGAAAATTCCCTTGCAAAGTGAACAGCCCATTTACCTTTAGTAAATGAGGTAGATACAGTATGGGAATAAGTACAGCGCTGTGCCACACAATATTAAAAGGGAAAAATTATAATATACCGTTAGCAGCTAACACACCTCTAGACAAAGGCAAAAGTAAAAACAGTAAAAGAATCGTGTAGCGCTATGTATATATACAAATGCTAAATATAACATACATAAATAGTGAATCGATATGTCTTTTACGGAAAAAAACAGGTATTGAAACAATACTGAGTGATACAAATTGACAATTAAAAGTGGCTACAACAAAAATATAAATCTGTGGTGTAAAAATAGATAGTGAATCTAAAAAACAGTACATATGTAAATCAAATAATATAGTCCATAAAAATTGGTAATTATAATGGTAGTGACTAATGGGAAGAAGGACCAACACCAAAAGTCTATGAGGGTTGTGTGCTGAAAAAACTGAGAAAAAAGAAAGAAAAATTAAATAAAAATAAAAATCCCCGGGGTTTCTTCCAGAACGAGATTGATCACTTCTGGCAAACGGATAAATAGGTCACAGATGGGTGAAAAATCTAAATAGGTGGCAGGACCATCACCAAAGCTTCAGAGGAGGCTTACCAAAATCAAATGACTTGAAAAAGACAAGTCAAAGAAAGCTTATTGACCACCAGGTCTGGCAAGATGAATCGTCAGATTATCCTCGGCTTCAGCTTTGGATTTCATTTCTTGTGACCCGAACAAGTCAGGACAGTACAAATACCCCCCAAATGACCCCTTTTTTGAAAGTAGACATTCCAAGGTATTCAGTAAGATGCATGGTGAGGTTTTTGATGTTGTCATTTTTTCCCACAATTCTTTGCAAAATGAAGATTTTTTTTTTTTCCTCCTATAAAATTGTCATTGTAATTGGTTATTTCTCTCACATGGCATGTGTATACCACAAATGACACCCCAAAATACATTCTGCTACTCCTCCTAAGTATGGCGATACCACATGTGTGGGACTTTTTCACTGCCTAGCCACATAGAGAGGCCCAACATGCAGGGAGCACCATCAAGTGTTCTAGGAGCATAAATGACACATCTAACTTGTTAACTACCTATTACACTTTTGAAGGCCCTCTAGCACCAGGACAATGGAAACGCCCACAAAATGACCCCATTTTGGAAAGCTAACACCCCAACGTATAATCTATGAGGCATAATGAGTCTTTTGAACGGTTCATTTTTTTCCAGAAGTTTTTGGAAAATGTGGAAAAAAATGAAAACGCATTTTTTTTTTACACAAAGTTGTCCATTTATAAGATATTTCCAAAACGTAGCATGTACATAGCAAAAATGACACCCCAAAATACATTCTGCTACTCCTCCTGAGTATGGCGATACCACATGTGTGAGACTTTTACACAGCCTGGCCACATACAAGGAACACCGTCAGGTGTTCTAGGGACACATAGCATGCACATACCAAGAATTACACCCCAAAATACATTCTGCTGAGCAAAGGGTAAAAAAAAGATTACCTGTGGTTTTAGTAGCACAGTTGTCCACAGGAGGATAGCACTGGTCCAGGCAGCAGGCAGGGACTTGGTCAGCAAAAGCGAACTCAATTGTCCAGGCAACAGGCAGGAACACTGTCCATAGTCAGTACAGGCAGCAGGCAGGGATACTGTCCATATACAGTCCAGGGTCAGTGCAGGCAGAGATTGTCAGCAGTGCCAAAATATTGATCCTGGTAGTAGGCAGGAACATGGTCCATCCATGTGGTGTGGTCAGTTCATGCGACAGGCAGAGGCATGATGGCATAGGTCCTACAGGCAGCAGGCAGAATTAGGGCCTTGTTCAGGACAGAATGGGGACAGGGGTAGAGGCTTCTCCCACCCAAATCTCTTTGAAGCCTCCAAGTCTCCAGACCCTAATCTAGGAATGAGAAAACAAAAAAAATGTTTTCTTCATCCAGAAAAACAATTCTGGAGCCCCTCACATATGTGAGACCCCTGTGTTATGAATCCCACTAGTCCAGTGGCAGGGTACAAGATCAGTCCAAGAGGCAGGCAAAAAGGATGGTCAAACAGTCCAGGGTCAGTTCCAGATCAGGCAGAGGTATGAACAGAATCGGTAGGCAGAAACGTCGAAAAACAAGCCAGGGTCAGTTCCAGATCAGGCAGAGATATAAACAGAATCGGTAGGCAGAAGCATGGTCGAAAAACAAGCCAGGGTCAGTTACAGAGCAAGCAGAGGCATAAGGGGTGTGAAGGTAAATGGCAGGAAGTGAGGGTTATGTTTACCATACTTCACTAATAATTTAGTGAAGTATGGTAACGGCGGAAACAGTCAACTATACAGAGGCCTGGTTGGGAAGGACATTGGGGACAATAAAAAGTAGTGTCTCTTCTCACTCCTCCTTTGGTGCACACCCGGCATTTTTTCTGCCGTTTTTGGCCTGTTGGTCTGGGGGGGGATTTTTTCGGGAAAGTGGCGTTCGGAGAGTCTACTAATCACATCGGATTGAATGGTTTCTGGTGGGCCATTCGGGAATACAAGGGCAGTGGTGATTTCCTCCTGGTATCCAAGGAAGGATTTGGGGCTTGCATTGGATTTATGATAAATAACATAGCTGTTATATATGGCCAAATTGAACAAATAAATTGAAACTTTTTTATACCACTGGTATGTTCTTCTTGTGGCAAGGTAGGGTTTGAGCATCTGGTCGTTGAAGTCGACACTCCCCATATACTTGTTGTATTCGTAGATGCATGTTGGCTTTTGGATTACTCCATTCCTCCTGGTTATCTCCACAACGGTGTTATTGTGGATTGATGAAAGCACATAGACGTCCCTTCTGTCCCTCCACTTCACAGCCAGAATTTCCTCATTCCGTAAGCTCGCCATCTTCCCTCTTAGCTTTTTGTTCACGAGGCTTTGAGGAAAGGCCTTCCGGTTCTTCCTTACGGTCCCGCATGCTGGAGTCTTCTGTCTGTGAAGATTTCGGAACAGGGGCAGACTAGTGTAAAAATTGTCCACATACAGATGGTAGCCTTTCTCCAGGAGTGGGTTTATGAGTTCCCAAATGACTTTCCCACTCGATCCGATATATTCTGGGCAATTAGGGGGATGTAGTTGGGTGTCCTTCCCTTCGTATACCATGAAGGCATAGGTATATCCTGTAGCTCGGTCGCATCATTTATACATTTTCACCCCATAGCGGGCCCTTTTGGTGGGAATAAATTGTTTTATGCCCAACGTGCCACTAAATTTGACCAGGGACTCATCCACACATATGTGCTGGTCTGGGGTAAATAACTAGGGGAAGATATCAGAAAAATATTTTAGTAGTGGGCAAATTTTATATAACTTGTCAAAATTTGGGTCATTTCGGGGAGGGCACTGGGTATTGTCATTGTAGTGTAGGAATCTCATAATCATGAGATACCTGGTTCTGGGCATTACAGAGGAAAAGATGGGCATGTGGTGGATGGGGAGGGTAGACCAATAGGAACGTAATACATTTTTTTTGGTTAGTCCCATACAGAATGTGAGGCCCAAAAAAATTCTAAACTCCTCCACTGTTAGGGCTCTCCATTCGTAGGGATGGGCATAATAGGACGTTGGGTTACTTGCTATGTATTGTTGGGCATATAGATTGCACTGGGCCACAATCGATGCAAGCATGTCCTCAGTAAAAATAAGGTTGAAAAAATCTATTGGTGAAAAATTTTCTGTGTCTACCTGGACTCCTGGCTGGGCAGTAAAAGGGGGAATGATAGCTTCTCCTGAATTAGGTGGCAGCCATAAGGGGTTCTCAAGGGAGTAGGGAAGGCTGGCATGGGACCTAACCCTTTGTGCCTGAGGTGACACCCCACTGGTACGTGGCCTTTGTCGTGGCACTGCGGTGCTGGTGGATGGCATTGCGGTGATAGTGGATGGCATTGTGGTGATAGTGGATGGCATTGCGGTGCTGGTGGATGGCACTGCATCCTCACCAGTACGTCTTCGTCTGGCGGGTGGACTCTCATCCTCCTCTGAGGCTGTCAGTGTACCACTGCTGAGGACAGGCTCATAGTCCACATCAGACTCAGAATCTGAATAGGAATCTGAAGCGGAGAGCTCCCCGTTGCTCTCGTCGGCCGCAAGAATATTATATGCCTCCTCGGCTGAATATACTCTTTGTGACATAGTGATGAAAAATGGCAGATATGTGGCACTGATGACACGTGACACTGGCAGATTGCACTGGTGATAGATGGCACTGATACGTGACACTGATGTGGTAGGTGACACTGGTGACACTGATGACACTGATGTGGCAGGTGACAGACAGGTGGCACTGACGACAGATGGCACTGACAGATGGCACTGATACGTGGCACTGATACGTGGCAGGTGACACTGACAGGTGGCACTGATGTGGCAGGTGACACTGACAGGTGACACTGATGTGACAGGTGACACTGACAGGTGGCACTGATGTGACAGGTGACACTGACAGGTGGCACTGATGTGGCAGGTGACACTGACAGGTGGCACTGATGTGGCAGGTGACACTGACAGATGGCACTGATGACAGATTGCACTGACAGATGGCACTGATGACAGATGGAAGCAGTAATGAGCACTGTGGCACTGATGTGGCACTGTGTATGGACACTGTATGGGCACTGTATGGGCACTGTAGGGTGTTTCACTAAAAGCTCGGCACTCACAATTTTCACAGATCGCTCTCTCTCCTCACACATGGTTTCTGTGTGAGGAGAGAAAGCCAGCAATGAGAGATGATCTCATATGTTTACATTTGAGATCATCTCACATTGGAAGCTCGGATCGCGCTGTAGACGGCCGCTGTGATTGGCCGTTTATGGCGATCTGTGACTGGCTGTGTCCAAGGGACACGGCCAGAGCAGAATTTCCCCGATGGGCGCTCCTGGGAGCGCGCATTGCGGAAGTGAACAGGAGGATGTCCAGGGACGCCCTCCCGGCAATTGGAGTCCGCGCTGTAGCCGTCTTTCGGCTATAGCACAGACGCCTAGTGGTTAAAATCAATTAATGCATTTACACTGGGGCTGTTTGCTGGCAGGGCGGTGAAAAAAAACTCCTGCAAGCAGCATGTTTTGAGCGCTGCAAAAAGTGCCTCAAAAATGCCCCTCTTTATTGAAATGAATGGAAAGCGCCTCAAAAGCTCCTGGAAAGCTCTTCAAAAGTGCATAAAAAGAGCCGAAAAAGTGCTCAGTGTTTTACTGGCAGAAATGCCTCAGTGTGAAAGGGGCCTAAGCTTCGGTGCAAAATGACAAAACCCCTGAGCAACTCCCTCATTTACTTCTTCTCACTTCTCCTCACCAAACAGCTTCTAATCATCAGTGCAGTTAGTATTAAAATGAAATGGGTAGAAAGGTAATCTTCCTTCTCCCATCCAATGGCCCGTACACACGATCCGAAAATCGGACAACAGATCATCAGTGTTTCTTTGCATGCTAATCGCATATCAAAAATGAAGAGTTTACTAAAGTTACGAAAATTTTCGTATGACAGAATAAAAATTTGGAAGTGATGTAATGTGTTGTAGTGTATTTGTATTGTATTTCCTACAACTGTACTGATTAATCAAAAATTAAACAAAAATCGTATGATCTTTTTTGTGCTTGTCCAATTGGATAATATCGTCATGATCAGCTCTCGAAAGCTGTGTACTAACGATCCGATTATCGTACGATCGCTTCAAAAAGCGGTATTTTTCATCTGATTTTCGAATCGTGTGTACGGGCCATTGGAGACTCTTCTCTAATGGCCCATATGGCTGGTACACACGATCCAAAAATCGGACGACAGATCATCATTTTATCTTTGCATGCTACTCGCATATCGAAAATGAAGCGTTTACTAAAGTTACGAAAATTCTCATACGACAGAATAAAAATACCACTTTTCACAGTGATCGTACGATAATCGGATCGTGAGTACACAGCTGCAGACGGACAGGCAGAATACTTGCCAAGCCTGTTGTATGGCAAGATCTGGGTTATGTAAATTTCTGCAGTCTCCCAAGATATTCTATACTGTTGTGGACTGTACATGCCAGTCACTATAACAAGACATGTTCATCTAAGTCTTGAGAGTCTTTTTGAGACATGGGGCATTAAGGGAGACCCTGTAGAGCTGCTGGGAGACCATGAAAGGACCCCAGAATAATCAGTTACTCCCAAGTTTCACAGGATATTTGATAAGACTGTGTGAAAGGCAGAATTTATCAAAATAAAAATGGGTAGTGTTGTACTGTAAACTTTAAAGACTGGCTGCGGTGTACAGTGGGGCTAATTTTAGGAGTTTAACCACTTGCCGACTTTCTCACACCGATATACATCTGCAAAGTGGCACGGGTGCGCAGAATGATGTACCCGTTACTTCGTCATCAGCAGCTAGCGGGAGTGCATCGGTGCATCCTGCAGAATCGATGTCCGCCAGTGGCCCGCGATCATGGCACATAGAGGCAGAATGGGGGGATTTCCCTGTTCTGCCTATTAACACGACAGGGATCTACTGCTTCCAGTGATCGGGAGCAATGATCTCTGTCATGTTCTAGTGTGCCCACCCCGCCTACAGTTAGAACACACTGAGGGAACGCACTTAACCACTCGATCGCCCCCTAGTGTTTAACCCCTTCCCTGCCAGTGACATTTACACAGTAATCAGTGCATTTTTATAGCACTGATCGCTGTATAAATGCCAATGGTCCCAAAATAGTGTCAAAAGTGTCCGATCTGTCCTCCGCAATGTCGCAGTCATGATAAAAAATCGCAGGTCGCCACCATTACTAATAAAAAAAAATAATAGTAAAATGCCATAAATATATCCCGTATTTTGTAGACGCGATAACTAATCAATATACGATTGTGATTTTTTTACCAAAAATATGTAGAAGAATACATATTGGCTTAAACTGAGGAAGAAATTAGTTTTTTTTATTTTTTGGGGGACATTTATTATAGTAAAAAGTAAAAAATATTGATTTTTTTTCAAAATTGTCGCTCTTTTTTTGTTTATAGCACAAAAAATAAAAACCACACCACCAAAAGAAAGCTCTATTTGGGGGGGAAAAAAAGGACTTCAATTTTGTTTAGGTACAATATCGCACGACAGCGCAATTGTCAGTTAAAGCAACGCAGTGCCGAATCGCAAGAAAGGGCTTGGTCGGGAAGGGGTTAAATCCTTCCGGGGCTGAAGTGGTTAAAATCTTCACTCAAAGAATTGTGGGCATATTTATTTGAATGTAAAGCATCTGCACATGATTGGGTATTCATAGTGGATAGGAATTTGTATTTCACATAACTTGAGTATATACGCATTCAGTTTATGAAGGAAGATTCTCAGCTTTTTGTAAACAGCCTCGAAATCTAATCTGTCATCTTTGCGTTTCATTCTAGCCTTGCACTGACACCGATACTAAGCATTTGCACGAGTACTTGTACTTGTGCAAATGCCATGATACTAAAACCGATGCTTTCAGACTCGGTTCACATATGTGCTGGCTGCTGTGCAGTGTGATTTCAAAACCCCGTCTGGTGCAATTTTGTTCAAAGGTTCAGGTGCGATTTTAATAAGAATGGTAGTGTATGAGATTAGAAATTGCACCTAAAATGGATGCAAATCACGCAGGACTCTTTTTCAAATCACACTGTGGCCCATAAAAACTGATGTGAAACAGATGTCTCTGCAAGTGGAATCTGTGCAGGTTCCCATTATTTTCATGCATGTATGGTGTGAACGGGCCCTAAAAAAACTGTCACATGACACTAAAAATGGGTATCAGTAATTCGTATCGGCAAGTACTTGAGAAAAAATATCTGTACTCGTACTCGATCTTAAAAAACTGGTATTGGTGCATTACTATTTCATGCTATTGGGTTAGTGAAAAAAAACTCTAGCCGTGCCTCCCAAAGATCCAGTAACCAATAACAGTGCCTCAGGGCAATATGCTCAGTACCCTATTAAACATGTTGACCAGAAAAAAATTTAAAAAAATCAGATGATTGTTTTTCTCATTCTTGGATGGTGTATAAACTCAGCCATGATTCTCATGCCAAAAATCACTGAATTTGCATTATAAAAAAATATTGAAAATCCACACGCCTTTCCGTATTTAATTCTGTTCACTATAATTCTCTGATGTGGAGTATTGTCAAAGTATTTTGTTGTCACCGGAATGTAGGATTTGGATATTTAGTTAATAGGGTGGTCCTTTTTAGGTAATGTGCATCACTTTTGCTTCTATTTATTTGACCATAACTATTTGCAAGAAATTGCCCTACTATATCATTAATGTTGATATCATACCTCCCAACAGTCTTGCCAAGAGGACTGTCCCAGGATTTTAACAGTCTTGGCATCCTGTAGATCCAGGTTGTGTCCACTGACACTGATTCCAGCACCTGGCTTCAATGACTGAAGTATTATTAGCAGGGCACTGCTCTGAATGCCTGTAATCACTTTCCTGTATGGTGCCCTGGCTTTTGCTGCTAGACTTCACCCACTCCCATCAACAGAGTTTGCTTTACAAAGCCTAAGGCTGGAAGACACAGATGGTAATGGCTACTTCACAGAGCTGTAATAAAAATGTTGTAGGATGTTATATGCCAGTCTTACTCTTTGGCAGAGCCCTAATGCGAGTCCTGTGTAATATGGTCAGGGGTTTTAATGCGTGCTGCATATGCTTCTGTTAATAAATCCCAATTGCTCAGCAAGGTTGTGTCTTCTGCCAAACTTTTGATTACCAACATATGGCCTTGTTTGATTATGATAAATTTAAGAGGGTACCTGATTTTTATATGTTATTTCATAAAGATTTAACTAAAGAAGAAGTTTTCTCCAGGCATTGATTATTGTTTTGAAGTGAGATGTACTTAAATGGTAACTCCAGAAAACTGGTAGAAACATGGACTTTCTGCCAGTTTCTGTTGGTTACTTCATTATGTGAAATAAATGAATTCTGTTTAGGACATCAATTGGCATTATTTCTCCCAGGAAACAAGATTTTGAAACCATAAGAGCTCGATAGACTGTTAAAGTGGAATTCCAGGATAAAACTGTTTAATCTTAAAACTGCTCCAACCCCCCTTCTAACACCTATATTAACTAATCATAGAAGAAAAATGTATATACATCCAGTATCTATTCTCAGGCTGCTCCATGATCATGTAATCTCCCCTGTATCAGCCAAAGCCAGCTACAGGGTTGAGGAGAGAGTGCCCCATCAAGGGCTGAAATTCCTGAGTGGTGACATCTTCCACAGGCTAACTATGGGCAATCTATTGTCAGTGCTCCCTCTTCTCCTCCGAAGCTGCTAGCAGTTGAGATACTAGAGCTGATGACATGACCGGATGAGTGGCCTGAGAATATATAAGGAAATCCATCTTTCTGCTACAGGGTAGTTAGTATAAGTGTTAAAAAGGGGGGTAGTTTTAAAGTGATTGTAAGGCCCCACCTTGTAAAACAACCCATTCAGTTTAAAATAGAAATGATAGGCAAATCATTTGTGTAGAGATTTAAAAAATATTATAAATACCTTTTTTTTCCCTTTTTTATAAATGATTTCATATCCTCTGTTCTCAGCTGTGTAAGAGCTGGGGGAGGAGAAACTGCAGCATGCTGAACTTCCCAGTGAATGGCTGTGCGGGGGGTGTCAGGACAAGTCTGATCTTTGGAGGAGAGCACACTGGATTCCCAGCACAACTGGGCATGGTGTGTACTCCTGCTTAGTGTGGTCAGTTTTTATTAGGAAGCAGAGGAACACAAAGTTGGAGTTATTATCTAGCACATCAAGAGATTTTGTTCACTTCGATCCATGCATTCTATTGTTGTTATATTATGTAAATACTACATCTATAAGCTATTTTGTACACTACATACTACTGTCTGCTGCACTGTATACATTGTGATTTATATTACATCATTGTACATACTGTAGTCCTGACTGCTGCCCTCTTTAGGCTGTGTTGTGAAATTACATACTCCTGACCACAGAGTTTGTTGTCTCAACAGTTGCTACTTGCTGTGTAGTCCTTAACTATTTCAACTAGGCTCTTCTTTAACCACTTGCCAACAGCGCTAAAGCCGAATGACAGCTATAGCTTGGCCGGACAGTTTCAGGGAGGGTGTCATATGATGTCCTCCTGTGATTGTGCCTGCTGTGGCACGCAGGCAGTGCACTCTGTGAACGCTGTGTCCTTAGGGCACAGCTGATCATAGATCAGTGTAAATGACCAATCACAGCGGCCTTTACCACACAATGTAAACACAAGAAGGTTATTGGCATTCCTTTCCTCATGCTGACAGGTGTGTGAAAGTGACATCTACAAGGCACTGATTATCAGTGAAGTCCTAACAGTGCCCACCAGTGCTGCCAATCAGTGCCCACAGGTGCTGTAATTTAGAGCCCAATCAGTGCCTGCCAATGCTGCCAATCAGTACCCACCAGCACTGCCAATCAATGCCCATCAGTGTCTCCTTATGTGTGTCACCTATCAGTGCTGCCTATCAGTGCTCATCAGTGCTGCCTACAAGTGCCCATCAGTGTCACCTCATTAGTGCCCATCAGTGTAGCCTCATAAGCGCACATTAGTGAAGGAGAAAAATGATCGGTTTGTAAAATTTTATAACAAACTATGAAAAACTTTTTTTTTCATAACTTTCAGTCTTCTTTAGTTTATTTAGCTAGCAAAAAATAAAAAACCCAGTAACAATTAAATACCCCCAAAAAAAAGCTCTATTTGTGTGAAAAGAATGATATGTAAGCACTGCGTAAATTGACGGCGCTATATAAGTACCTAAAATAAATAAATAAATAAATAAAGATGTATATTAATTAAGTGGTAAATAGTCAGTTTACCAATCATTTGTTGCGATTTAAAAGCTGAATGCCTGTTGAACCATACTGTACACTATAGTAACAAAGTATATTTGCCATTAGAGTGTCCATTGGACTAAGTCCTGTTTTCCACACATTTTCAACTCAGACTTTCAATGGGAAATCCTTGTTTCAGTAATATTTGTCATATTCATAATACAACACATGTTACAGCCTCTGGTCTTAAGCTGTCCTTTGACATTTATTTTTTGGTGATGGTGAAACATTGATTTTATTACTTATCCTTAATTTATGAAGGATTTTTTGCACTTGCTTGCATGTGCCTCTCGATACGCATTTTTGCTTTGTATCTGATGCCCTTCGAATGACGATATTAGCCTTAATTCTCTGTTGTATTCACCCTCTACATCCACCACCAGGGAACTGGATGGCTTCATTAAATAGGCAAATCTCAGAAAATGGAGGAATTTAAGGATATGAATGAATTGCTGTGTCTTCCCTTTAGAAATACCCACTTTAGTATTAAAAATATTACTTCACTTTACCTTAATACCTGTCTTTGTCTGCAGTACAGGTAACCTGTCATACATTCTTTATTTCATAGGTTTTAGGGTGAAGTACAAATGTGTGATTCATAGTGTAAATGCAGTTATACTTTAGGTAACCAACTCTATATGCAGTAATCTGTAAACACCAAGCAGATGTAATTCAAAGTAAATTGCATATGACAGGTGTCTGGTGTCCTATTATCTACTTACATGTTTTATTTTGCAGAAAATGTCCAAGAAGCAATCGGATCCACAGGCAAAAGCAAACCACGGGCCACTACAGTTCAGATAACACAACAAGGGCATCAACGCGGTTAATTTAAAGCACGCATGTTTCCACAATGGCAAAACTACCAGAAGAGAACATGGACTAGATAAATATTAGTCAATAAATGGACAAACGACCTGCACATGTTGCCTTGAATTTGTGGTAATCTACACCAATGAATACATGTACTACAGATATATTTGAATATGTATGGATATATTTGAAATAGTATACATTGTCTTGATGTTTTTCTGTAATGTAAATAAACTATTTATATCACATTATATAGGTTTTTTGTTATTTTTAATGTATTTGGTATAATAAATGCAAATGAGAATTATTTACTGGCATTTGAATACTTGGAAGTTTGTTAGTTTTTCAATATGTACAAATGATGACCATATAACATAGGCGAACTGATGTAAATTTAATGCAAATTCTTATTAATGGCAATTAAAACTGTGTTATTCTTGCTTGTAACTATTGTTTTCATTTTTTTCTCATAATTCCATTACCCTAAAATGTAAAGAAACATGACTATATTCGTGCAAGGAAAAAATGATTAGTAAAAGTGCATAACATGTTATTTTTTCTGTAAATATCAGCTACATATATCCCTGAAATGAAAACCTTACACCTTGGTTACTAGTAGGCATCCTGATTACAATCAGATTTGTTTGTATTAGCTTATATTATATTGCTTCTTTTTCCTTCTTTTATTGGTTGAACTAGATGGACTTGTGTCTTTTTTCAACCTGACTAACTATTTAACTATGTAGCTATTTTTACAAAAAGATTATCTATAAACAAATACAGATATGGTTATTTGCATACATTGAGTATTCACTTCCTTGGATTTATACATATTTTACATGCTACTGTAACAGTTTCTTAGTTGGGTTTAAGCCTTAGTTTTAAACCAGACAAATGTAGCCTTGGCTGTGTGTTTAGGGTAACATTTTGCTGGAATGTGAATCTCTGTCCCAGACTCAGTTCTCTTGCATACTGAAACAGGACTAGTTATTCCTTATATGGCTGCATCCATTTTGCTGTCAGTCAAGAGCAGTTTTCTAGTCCTTGATGACAAAAATCACCCCACAACATGATGCTTCCATCACCATGCTTCACAGAGTGATGATCAGTTTTGGCTTCCTGCTACACATAGGGGTATATTTACTAAAACTGGAGAGTGTAAAATCGGGTGCTGCTGTGCATGGTAGCCAATCAGCTTCTAACTTCAGTTTGTTCAATTAAGCACTGACAAATAAACCTGAAAGCTGATTGGTTTTTATGCCAAGCTGCACCAGATTTTACAATCTCCAGTTTTAGCAAATCGACCCCATAGCATTTTGGACTAAGATCAAAAAGATAAATGTTGTTATTATTTTATCATCACATTTGCCCCCCAGAATAAGTGTTGGCAAATTTCAAAGATGATTTTATATGATTTTTCAGCAACTATTTTTTTATTTCTCACTCTTCCCTAAAGCACAGATTTTTGGAATGCCCTGGTTATTATTGTCCCATTTAGAGTCCTTCCACTTCAGTTATTGACACTGCATCTCCATAGCCTCTTGGTTGCTTCTTTTACTAATGTCCTCCTTATCGAGTCACTGTGTTTTGGTGGAACTTCTCTAGGCATAGTTGGAAATGTTTTATAGTCTTCCCAATTTTTGGATATAAAGTATGCAGTATGTTAAACTCTGACTAAATAAACTGTTAAATTGTACAGGACACAGCAGTTGTATTCCTAGACCATAGGTGATATGGTTCTACATCTAGATGATTGGATAGGAAAAGCTTTGCTGGGAACACCATCAGTGCACCTTTGGGGACCTTACCCTCTTTGTTGGACTCAAAATTGGACTAAAAAAATTGAGTTCCACTGAATTTTCTTTTGCTTTTGTCCTTAGCTGATGGACTTCTTCTATGGAGAAGTTTCTAAACTATCTTTTTTTTTTGTCTTTTCTTCACTACTTCAACTGACACTTCTAATAAATTCCAACTGCTTATTGCCTCAAGGATCCATTGCCTTCAATGTACATCTTGAGAACCATACCTGGACCCTGCAGCAGCAGGGCCGGCCTGTAATGTTTGCTCCTTGGATCCTGATTTTTGTGCTTACCTTGGACGTGGTGCAATGAGTGTAGTTAGTTGCAGGGTGCTATACAGGTCCAGGGCTGTAATAGATTTCTGTGGCACCTACACCTGGAAGATCCCTTCGGGAGTATGTCCCCATGATGGGTGAAGCTTGGTACCCTCTAGGAATCTCAAGTATGGGTAAGGTAAGGCAGGGTTTCAATGTATTTATGACAAGTCCTGTTTTTACATTATTCACTTTAGTGTGTTATCCCCTCAGTAAAAGTCATTGGAGGTAGTAAATGTTTTTATAATGTTTACCTTTTTAAATTTGGCAGGTTTTTCTCATTTAGCAATGCTGCTTGGTTGGTGACATAATTGTAATTAGCCTTCTGGCTGACACATCCATCGCAAGAAGGATGTTGGCTGATCTTCCAACTGCCTACTATTCCAGAGACACAAAAATAGGTAATTGGTCAGTTCCTGGGTTATAAACGCTTTTTTCCTGGATGTGAAAATATTCTCTAAGTCCACATCCATTTTGTGAGTACCCCATAGGAGATTCCATCACTTAGCAAAGGCAGATACAAGGCACAGAGAAGCTGAGAATAAAATGGCCTAATAGCACTCATGATACAGGCGGCACTAAGGAAAACCAGCAAAACACTCAGGGTGATAGCTGTTCACCTGCATTAGAACAAGGTCACATATTAACAAAGTTCTCTTCCTCTAATTGTAGCTCCCTTTCAGGCACACAGCAGATGGACTCTCTGACTAAGGCAGACTTCATCAGAAATATGTCTGATTTATTTGGAAAACTCTCTGCCCTTCTAGAACATTTGGTCTCAAGGTTCCAAAAGTGCCCCTCTGCCTCTTCACTGCCTGAATCTATTTAGGAACTCTTTGAAGAAAATACTGAGGAAGGAAAGGTGGACACAAAAGAGGATCCTGCAGAAGAATTTTCACCTCCTGCAGGTTAGGAGACAAAAGCTAAGCATAATGATGTGGTGTATATTTGCATTTGCCTAGCAGCACCACAATCTCTTCAGTCCAAACATGCTCATATGGGCACAAAATGCCTGATGAAGTATAGAAATACTTTCGCCTTGCACACAAAAATTACCTATGGTTCTCATGAGTATTGTCTAAATCCTCAAATGGGATTCCTTCTCCAAAACTGTTTGCTGACTTATATTCTATGGTAACAACAGCAGACCATACCTGCATTATGCGTTTTGAGATGGCCACATGTAGTAGACATCAGAATGCAGTGTGATAGGGTGGCAATGCAGAAGCCCAATTGTGAGACAAGGACAGAGAATTGTCACCCTATAACAAGAGTTTCCTAAATGAGAATCTTTATGGCAGAATCACCAGGTATTATTTTAAATAATTTTGCAGATTTAAAAATAGCCAAAGATATTGCTTTAGGGCAACAAGGAATAGTGCCCAGTTTGATTGCAGTAGCTGAAACTGAGACAGATAAATCCCCTGGCTATCCACACACAATAAGTACATATAAAATAATTTTAGTCAGCGCTTGCCAAAAGATGTGTCAAAAAGTAGCTCTAACAGACCATTTGTAGAAACATTGTATCCTTATTTGAGCAATCAGTGTTTCAAAAGTCATCAGTAATAATGTATAAAATCATGACACTTACTCTGACCAGATTCTTCTGTGCATATCTTCTTGCTTATGGGTATCCAATAAATTAAATCACAGTCCACCAGGATTTGGAGTGGCTAAGTAATAGGGTATCAAACCTGTCTGGCCCTTGCTGCTGGTCTCCTGACAGGTGGTGGTGAGGATGTGAGAAAGGTGCTGATACTCCAATATCTGTTCTAAGTGATGTCACTTAGTACTTGCAGTAAAGAGTTATGTAACGAGCCCCTTGCTCGCTCGGTTCCACTCTCCCGACACTCCTCTGCAGCTATTGAATCAGATTGCAACGTCTGATGGTTCGGTCATCCGATGCTCTGGGACTAGAACTACAGCTATGTGCCGTTCTAACCCAGTTGTGATAGCTCAGAACAAACACCAGGCAGGCTGTATGTAAGTTCAAACAGGACTCTCACTTTATTGCAAAATACAGGCTTTTATACACTAAAAGTGGAGGTGCAGACCTCCTGCTCATATTACTCTAACAATACAGCTGTAACCTAATTAACCTAATTAACATGAGCTAATTAACTAATCCCTTTAGACAGCCTAGATGACTCAGACATGACTTTTAGGCCAGACTGGCCGTCTTGTAGTTCAGAAAATCCAATCAACATTATCACAATCAACATAGACACTTCTTCACACAATAGCAGAGTTAATTAACACAAACAACAATGGGGATGCCATATTGGATGATTCTTAGATCCCATACTATAGACTTATTTACAATACACATTTTATCAGACAACAGACAGACAGGTGCTGGAATTTACATCTTATTTACAATACACATTTTATCAGACAACAGACAGGTGGTGGAATTTACATCAGCATCTCCTAACAGTATCTGTCCCAGCATTATGAATCAGCCACTATTCCAATATGGCAAATCCAGGGTCCCCAGAGT
Organism: Aquarana catesbeiana; assembly: GCF_042186555.1. Lineage (NCBI taxonomy): Eukaryota > Metazoa > Chordata > Amphibia > Anura > Ranidae > Aquarana > Aquarana catesbeiana. The sequence goes on along the minus strand of NC_133329.1, from coordinate 239,216,019 downwards.
CTGTGTGTCCTGGGGGACCAGGACCCGAATCCACAGTAATACCACCTCAAGGGTCCCCAGGCATACAGCTCACAAAGAGCACCATTAACCCAAATGCAAGGGCCCACGATTGATCGGCAAGAGGCTAGCATACAGTCCCCTCCAAAAGTCTCTTTCCTGGCTAGGTCTGTCACAAGCTACAACTCCACTTAATCCTCAGATCTGAAATAGTAGGCTGAAGTTGCTGCTAATGGACAGGTCTACGTTTACTAGCTTTCTTCACAATGAATATGAAGATATGCAGAGGCACAGGGTTTCACAATTACAGAGGAGGGCTGAAGAATAAATGAGGGGGTGGTTGTAGATCACTGATAGGAACATTCAAAATGTGGGCAGTAGCCTGGGATGGACCTACAACCAACACTGACAGAACTAAATAAGTAAATGTAATTAACACTACATACAGTATCTCACAAAAGTGAGTACAGCCCTCACATTTTTGTAAATATTTTATTAGATCTTTTCATGTGACAACGCTGAAGAAATTAGACTTTGCTACAATGTAAAGTAGTGAGTGTACAGCTTGTATAACAGTGTAAATTTACTGCCCTCTCAATAACTCAACACACAGCCATTTATGTTTAAACCGCAAGCAACAAAAGAGAGTACACCCATAAGTGAAAATGTCCAAATTGGGCCCAAAGTGTCAATATTTTGTGTGGCCACCATTATTTTCCAGCACTGCCTTAACCCTCTTGGGGATGGAGTTCACCAGAGCTTCACAGGTTGCCACGGGAATCCTCTTCCACCCCTCCACTCCACAGAGCTGGTGGATGTTAGAGACCTTGCGCATCTCCACCTTCCGTTTGAGGATGCCCCACAGATGCTCAATAGGGTTTAGGTCTGGAGACATGCTTTGCCAGTCCATCACCTTTACCCTCAACTTCTTTAGCAAGGCAGTGATCGTCTTGGAGGTGTGTTTGAAGTCGTTATCATGTTGGAATAATGTCCTGCGGCCCAGTCTCCAAAAGGAGGGGATCATGCTCTGCTTCAGTATGTCACAGTACATGTTGGTATTCATGATTTCCTCAACGAACTGTAGCTCCCCAGTGTCAGCAGCACTCATGCAGCCCCAGACCATGAAACTCCCACCACCATGCTTGACTGTAGGCAAGACACACTTGTCTTTGTACTCCTCACCTGGTTGCCACCACACATGCTTGACACCATCTGAGCCAAATAAGTTTATCTTGGTCTCATCAGACCACAGGACATGGTTCTAGTAATCCATGTCCTTAGTCTGCTTGTCTTCAGCAAACTGTTTGCAGTCTTATTTGTGCACCATCTTTAGAAGAGGCTTCCTTCTGGGACGACAGCCATCCAGACCAATTTGTTGTAGTGTGCGGCGTATGGTCTGAACACCGACAGGCTGACCCCCCACTCTTTCAACCTCTGCAGCAATGCTGGCAGCACTCATACGTCTATTTCCCAAAGACAACCTCCGGATATGACGCCATACACGTGCACTTAACTTCTTTGGCCGACCATGGCGAGGCCTGTTCTGAGTGGAACCTGTCCTGTAAAACTGCTGTATGGTCTTGGCCACCGTGCTGCAGCTCAGTTTCAGGGTCTTGGCGATCTTCTTATATCCTAGGCCATCTTTCTGTAGAGCAACAATTCTTTTTTTCAGATCCTCATAGAGTTCTTTGCCATGAGGTGACATGTTGAACTTCCAGTGACCAGTGTGAGAGCGATAACACCAAATTTAACACACCTGCTCCCCATTCACACCTGAGACCTTGTAACACTAATGAGTCACATGACACCGGGGAAGGAAAATGGCTAATTGGGCCCAATTTGGAAATTTTTCACTTAGGGGTGTACTCACTTTTGTTGCCTTTGGTTTAGACATTAATGACTGTGTGTTGAGTTGTTTTGAGGGGACAGCAAATTTACACTGTTATACAATGTGTACACTCACTACTTTATATTGTAGCAAAGTGTCCTTTCTTCAGTGTTGTCACATGAAAAGATGTAATAAAATATTTACAAAAATGTGAAGGGTGTACTCACCTTTCTGAGATACTGTATATTTTAATGGGACCAAGTGCTACAGTATGTGCACTGGATCCCCTCGGGGATTCAACACAAGTTTTAAAATTCTGGTGATACTTCTTTAGATGTATTTTCTCAAGTGTAAATAGGTTCAGTCATTCATTGTAAGGTGGAATCTAAGAAAAGAAGCTAAAAGTATTTTTTTAAATAAAAATCAGTCTCTTCACATGTGTGCATAAGTTGAGGACAATGCTACTCACATTTGCTGAAAAGGCACACCTGGGTTGCAACATCAGTTTGGAAACCCAGATATTCATTATTGAGTAATTGGTTAGCATATTTGCAGGGACCATGGAGTAACCAGACAAATTATCACCATAGCCATCAATCACTTATGTGCATAGATAGAAAACTGGTTACAGGATTACCAATACATTCTAATTTGTGGAATAAGTGTTTGTGGGGTACTGTATCAAATGCTAGGCACAATACATCCATGGGTGTTTTTCTATCCAAATTACAGAACACCTCCTCATAAAATACTAAAATATTGGTCTGGCAAGAATGGTCCTTCATAAATCCATGTTGGTTACTACAATGTTGTACTAATGGGAATATATTTACTGGAAAACTCTTAAATACGGTCCCTTGCTATTCCTTCACATACCTTACATAATATTGATGTTATACTGGCTGGTCTATAGATTCCTGGTATTAATCTCAACCCATTTTTTTAACATTGGTACCGCATTTGTATTTCAAAAATCTCTTGGTACCCCGGCCATCATTTTGGCTTTACCGTTCTGAGTGGACATCATATAAAGTCCTGTCAGAAAGCATTGATCGCGCGGCTGCGAGGCCGTGCAGCAGTGCAATCTGTCACAAGCTGTGTTCACCGGACATAGCCGATGACTTATCAGTGTACCAGCTCACTGCCAGTACCATGTGACCGCTGTGGCCAATCACAGCAGGTTACATGACAGTTGTAAACAAAGGATGGCTTCCTTTCATGCCATCCATTGTGTACAATTGTGTTACTAGCTGTGATTGGTCAATTATAATGTGTAAAAAAATAAAATCCTGATCATTTACCCTTACTATGGTAACATTATATTGCTTTGGTCACAGTGTGTTAAAAAAAATTAAAAAAATGTAATAAAAAAAAAAATAAAAAATAGTATTATTTTTTTCATACTGTCACTAGTCAGTGTCCCTGATCACCATCACACCAGTTATATGATGATGCTGTACTGCACTGGTGATGGTATGTAAAAAAAAGAAATTGTGAAAACAATTTTTTTTTTTAATTTCTTAATTTTCCAAAAAATTATGACAAAAAATGACAATTTCATAAAACTCACCATGCCTCTTACTAAATACCTTGGACTGTCTATTTTCCAAAAAGGGGTAATTTGGGAGGTATTTGTACTGTCCTGGCATTTTAGGGTCTCA